>NC_080543.1:5090458-5460458 GCF_028640845.1 Ahaetulla prasina | reverse complement strand
GGCCGGACGAGATCTGCGCCGGGTCAGAGGCCGCAAAGGCACGACACGGTCCAAGGCCCCAGCCGCGGCCTGTTCCCAGGCCACAACTAGTTCCTCAGTCGTGCCGTGGGCCAGATCCTCAGGAAATGGCCCAAGCTCCGTCAGGAACCTCTCGGGGTCCATCAGGCGCCTGGGACGGAACCAACGAATAGGTTCCGTCTCCCTGCGATGGTGGGTGGCGGTTCGGAAGTCTAGACGAAGGAGGAAATGATCGGTCCATGACATTGGTTCTGTTACTATATCATCTAATACCAGATCATTTAACCACTGTCCAGAGATATAAATCAAATCCAGCGTGCCTCCCCCCATGTGCGTAGGGCCATCATTTACTCGAATCAGGTCCAAGGCCGTCATGGAAGCCTGGAACTCCTGAGCTGCAGTCGATAACAGGCCAGCTGATGGCAGGTTGAAATCCCCCATGACTATAAGTCTGGGGGTCTCAACCGCCACAGCGGCAAGTACCTCCAACAGCTCGGGCAGGGCTGTGGTCACGCAGCAAGGAGCCAGGTACGCGATCAACAAGCCCAACTGATTCCTATGGCCCCACCTCACATAGAGGGATTCACAGCCGGCAATCTGAGGAACAGTGGCCTCCCTCGGCTCTAGATCTTCCTTAATGACAACCGCCACCCCTCCACCCCTACCTTGGGCCCTCGGCTGATGAAATGCTCGGAAACCTGGAGGGCACAGCTCAACAAGGGGCACCCCCCCCTCCGGGCCCAACCAGGTCTCCGTAATGCCCATAAGGTCCGCGGACTCCCCCTGAATAAGATCGCAGATCAGGGGAGCTTTGTTAGCCACGGACTGGGCATTACATAACATCAGCCGAAGATCCAAGCTCTGAGGATCATGGCCTCCCGAGGAACGGGTAGGAACTGAGGGGCCGGAGCACGTGATCGCTTTCAGATAGATAGATAGATAGATAGATAGATAGAGATAGATAGATAGATAGAGAGAGAGAGAGAAAGAGAGAGAGAGAGAGAGATAGATAGGCAGGCAGGCAGAGAGATAGGGATGGATGGATGGATAGATAGATAGATATAGATAAATAGATAGATAGATAGATAGATAGATAGATAGATAGATAGAGAGAGAGAGAGAGAGAGAGATAGGCAGGCAGGCAGGCAGAGAGATAGGGATGGATGGATGGATGGATGGATGGATGGATGGATAGATAGATAGATAGATAGATAGATAGATATAGATATAGATAGATAGATAGATAGATAGATAGATAGATAGATAGATAGATAGATAGATAGATAGATAGATAGATAGATAGATAGATAAATAGATAGATAGATAGATAGATAGATAGATAGGCAGGCAGGCAGGCAGGCAGGCAGGCAGGCAGACAGAGATAGGGATAGAGAGAGAGAGAGAGAGAGATAGGGGTGGATGGAGGATGGATAGATTAGATAGATAGGTGGATGGATGGATGGATGGACAGATAGATATAGTTAGGGATAGGTGGATGGATAGATAGACAAACAGTCAGACAGATAGACAGGGATAGGGATGGATAGACAGATAGATAACCCAACCATTTCTTTTGTCACAGTTGTTCTATTATCCAGGGTTACGACAACTCCCCCACCTCCGGGCCTTCAGACGTGAACTGAAGACTTTATTATTTCAGCGAGCTGGACTAGCCTAAGAAATATTTTAGCGAAATTTTAAAATGGGTTTTAAATCGGTTTCTACCGTTTTAGTGATTTGGCCATTAAAATATTTGGTTTTAATTTGTTTTTATATTGTTATTTATTATATTGTTGTATTTTAATATGGCTGTGAACCGCCCTGAGTCCTGCGGGAAATGGTGCGGTATAAAAGTTTAATAAATAAATAAATAAATAAATATTATTATTATAGTCAATAATAATCAATAAAAAAGACAAAAAAAAGACTGAATAGTGAACACGTTAGTACTTGGAGACAGCAGAACAGAAGAGAAAGAACTGGAGATCATAAAATACCAGACCCGCAAATAGAAATAGAACAACGGTGCCAAAACAACAACAATAAATGGAGGACCAATAGTGATAGGCACCTTGGGTGCATCCCCCAAAAAACTGGAATGCCCCTTGAATACCATCGACATTGACAAAATCCCCATGCTGACGACCCCCATCCCGTTAAAGACCTTGGAGTTTTCATGTCAAATGATCTAAGTGCCAAAGCCCACTGCAACTACATAGCAAAAAAAACTCTAAGAGTTGTTAACCTAATCTTGCGTAGCTTCTTTTCCAAAAACACCACACTACTAACCAGAGCATATAAAACATTTGCTAGACCAATTCTAGAATACAGCTCACCTGTTTGGAACCCTCACCACATCTCTGACATCAATACAATTGAACGTGTCCAGAAATATTTTACAAGAAGAGTTCTCCATTCCTCTGAAAACAACAAAATACCTTATCCCACCAGACTTGAAATCCTAGGCTTAGAAAACTTGGAACTCCGTCGCCTTCGACAAGACCTAAGTTTAACTCACAGAATCATCTATTGTAATGTCCTTCCTGTCAAAGACTACTTCAGCTTTAATTGCAATAATACAAGGGCAACCAATAGATTTAAACTTAATGTCAACCGCTTTAATCTAGATTGCAGAAAATATGACTTCTGTAACAGAATCATCAGTGCTTGGAATACTTTACCTGACTCTGTGGTCTCTTCCCATAATCCTAATAGCTTTAACCAAAAACTCTCTACTATTGACCTCACCCCATTCCTAAGAGGACCATAAGGGGCGTGCATAAGCGCACAAACGTGCCTCCCGTTCCTGTCCTATTGTTTTTCTTTTCTTCTTCCTATATATATATATATGTTTATACCTCCTAATATTTACTCATATATGTGTTTATATGCTATATAATCTTTTTGTATGATACCTACATATATTGTTGTGACAAAATAAATAAAAGGCAGCTTTATCTGGAACAGCTGACATCCTTCGACAGATACCTTTAACAGCATCAAACATCAAGATTTGCTCTCTCAGGTCCTTGAGAAGGACTCAGTAGGTAGATAAAATGCCAAATCTAGTGTAAACACCTGAATGTATGACCAAGGATATAAATATTCTTTCTTGCTTCCTTCTAGTTTTTTTTTGTTTTTTTTGTATTTATATCCCGCCCTTCTCCGAAGACTCAGGGCGGCTTACACTATGTTAAGCAATTCATCCATTTGTATATTATTGTTGGAAGAAATATCCATCTGGGTTCAGTTCCAAGTGGGGACAAAGACACTGGAAACATGGAGGCTACTTGGAAAGATGGTTTAATGGTGGTCAGGATCACATGGCTTGAGATCCTGAACAGAAAAGGGCTGAGATCCTGTGTGCTCCCTGGCTTTATGCTTTCTCTGAGCTTTGAACTTTCTGGGGCACAGGAAGAGTATCCTGATTGGTTGTCAGACTCCCAGGGGGTGGGGGTCTTAGCTAGCCTTGCTGGCTGATGTAATCTTCCCAGGTGCCATGTGGTGAGTTTCAGTTGCTAGATGGGTTCTATTATGATACAGATGATGGTTGACAAAGGTGGGGGGAAATGAGTGAGTTTAGCTGAGGCTTTAATGGCCCATTGACAAAGGTGGGGGGGAGTCAGGAAGCTGCTTTGTCTTTAAAACATGTTTCTCCATTTCTCATCCAGGGAAATATATTCTGCCTTTTAAATATTTTCTAAAATATTTCATTCTTCTAGGAGGGGGGTGGGTGCTAAATTCCTACATTATATACAAAGTCAACTTATTGCCCCCAACAATTTTACCTACCTTATAAAGGATGGAAGGCTGAGTCAACCTTGGGCCTGGTGGGACTTGAACCTGCCATAATTGCAAGCAGCTGTGTTAATAACAGACTGTCTTAGCAGTCTGAGCCACCAGAGGCCCTAGTTTTATTTGGCACCACTTTCAAAAGCTTAATAGTAATTAAGTGTATTAATTTTTTTTATTAAAATGTCAAAATAGGATGGGTAATTTTTTATTTAACCCACCCTGTTTATCAAACGGAAGATTTTTGGTGGGAATGAAATTAAGATGACCAATTGGGCAATTCCATGGATTCGCCACAGTGAGAATTTAAGCTCCATCAATCTTTTTCTTTGCTGAGTCATCCACTCCATGTCATCAAACTACCTCTTCAAAATGAAAATCTATACCCCGCTAAATCCTTCTGGCCCTCAAACTTGTAAGACGTTGATGGTGCTAAGTGGTTCTTCTTTTATGTAGCTGAGCAGAATTGGGCAAAACGTCCAGAATCAACATCTATTCTTTTAGAAATGCAGATTTTCCTGGTCCTTGGTTTGATTGTTGCATCTAGCCAGTAATTAAAAGGCATTTCAGTAATGTAAAATATCCTTGACAACTTCTTTAACTGGGGTGAATTGTGGTTAATTGTGTCAAAGAGGGATGCTGCTATGTGAACAACCTACGATACAGGCTGTCCTCAACTTACAACCTGTGCGCAATGCCTTTAATAACCTCAAACATTCGTTTAGTGACCATTTGAAGTTACAATGGCGCTGACAATTTTTTTAGAAGTGTAATTTGCTCAGAGTCATTTGGTTGAGTTGGGCAGCTCTAGAAATCAAATAAATATATGATATCTAGATGGATAGATGGATGGATGGAGATAGCTAGCTAGCTAGCTAGAGAGAGAGAGAATGATTGATAGATAGAGAGAATAATAGAACAATATATAGAAAGATAGAATGATAGAATGATAGATATAGAATGATAGAATGATAGATAGATAGAATGATAGATAAGGTGATAGCTAGCTAGCTAGCTAGAATGATAGATAGATGTAGATAGATAGATAGATAGATAGATAGAATGATAGATATAGAATGATAGATAGAATGATAGAATGATAGATAAGATGATAGCTAGCTAGCTAGCTAGAATGATAGATAGATATAGATAGATAGATAGATAGAATGAGAGAGAATAATAGAATGATAGACAGAATGATACAATGATAGATAGAATGATACAATGATAGAATGATTGATAAAATGATAGATAGATAGATAGATAGATAGATAGATAGATAGATAGATAGATAGATAGATAGATAGATAGAGGGGGGAGAGAGAGGCAGGCAAGCAGGCAGATATAGAAAGATGAACGATAGATATAAGGATGATAGAATAATAGAGCTAGATAGACAGACAGACAGACAAACAGATGAAAGGGATGATAGAGAAATAGATAGATAGAAATGATAGATGATAACTAGAGATAATTAGATAGCTACAGACATAAACAGATGAGAGGGAGATAAAACAGAGAGAGACACAGAGAGAGAGACAATGAGTGGGGGGGGGGCAGAGAGATAGATAGATAAGCCCACTTCTAAAGGAATAACGCTTGTAAGGATAAACAGGGGAACATGATGTACCCAGCCAGGGCACCATAACAGTCTCATTAATCAGAAGGAAGGGTGAAAGGGACCCATTGCAAGTGGCTACTAAACAGCTGGCATCTGTCTGTGCCTGAAGCTCCTGGTGACAAATTAGCTGGCATCTGGTCCTGGATATTCAGGAGGAGAAAAGATGTTAGGTTATTTAACAGGGTGCTCAGATCACTGAGTGTGGCAGAAAAATTAAATGGCAGCTGTGCTTTGAGAAACAAGGCAAAGGGTCATTGATAGAATATAAGAGTCGGAAGGGACCTCAGAGGTCATCCAGTCCAACCCAGTAGAACCCATCCTTTCACCATCTTTCTTATAAAAGAATGGTGAGACACAGTAAGAGAACCACTTTGGTCTCATGGTTAAAGTACCACAAGCAAAAAGCAGGAGATCAGGAGTTCAAGTCCTGCCTTAGGCATGAAAGCTGACTGGGTGACTTTGGGCCAATCTCCAGAGACGGTGAGTTCTAGTTCCACCTTAGAAATGAAAGCCAGCTGGGTGACTTTGGGCCAATCACCAGGAGACAGTGAGTTCTAATCCTGCCCTAGGCATGAAAGCCGACTGGGTGACTTTGGGCCAGGAGACGGTGAGTTCTAGTCCTGCCCTAGGCATGAAAGCTGACTGGGTGACTTTGGGCCAATCACCAGGAGACGGTGAGTTCTAGTTCTGCCTTAGGCATGAAAGCTGACTGGGTGACTTTGGGCCAATCTCCAGAGACGGTGAGTTCTAGTTCCACCTTAGAAATGAAAGCCAGCTGGGTGACTTTGGGCCAATCACCAGGAGACAGTGAGTTCTAATCCTGCCCTAGGCATGAAAGCCGACTGGGTGACTTTGGGCCAGGAGACGGTGAGTTCTAGTCCTGCCCTAGGCATGAAAGCTGACTGGGTGACTTTGGGCCAATCACCAGGAGATGGTGAGTTCTAGTTCTGCCTTAGGCATGAAAGCCGACTGGGTGACTTTGGGCCAATCACCAGGAGACGGTGAGTTCTAGTTCTGCCTTAGGCATGAAAGCTGACTGGGTGACTTTCAGCCAATCACCAGGAGACGGTGAGTTCTAGTTCCGCCTTAGGCATGAAAGCCGGCTGGGTGACTTTGAGCCAATCACCAGGAGACGGTGAGTTCTAGTTCCACCTTAGGCATGAAAGCCAGCTGGCTAGGTGACTTTGGGTCAGTCTTTCCCTCTCAACCCAATCCACCTCACAGGGCTGTTGTGGGGAAAATAGGAGGAGAAATGTGGGCTGGATATTTATTTATTTATTTATTTATTATTTAAATTTGTATACCGCCCTTCTCCCGAAGGACTCAGGGCGGTTCACAGCCAGGTAAAAATACAATACAATAAATACAAATTAAAATACAATTAAAAAACTTATTAAAATTTGTTTGAGTTCTTTGAAAGAATAATAAAGGTAGATTATAAATGAATTAAAAAATAAGATCATAACAAAATGAAACGAAAATAAATGGAATACAAACAGAAATAAAATAAAATAGAAACAAAATAATGAAATGAAATAATAAAATAAAGTAATAATAAAATGACAGACAAGCATCCAAAATGTCTTTGTTCTTACAGCTGGTGAAGACGGCGGATTTGGATCCAAGCAAGAACTACCTCTTTGGCTTTCATCCCCATGGCATCATGGTAGCTGGTGCCTTCATTAACTTCTGCTCCGAAGCCACCGGCTTCTCCAAGCTCTTCCCAGGCCTCAAGCCTCACGTGATGATGCTGAATTTGTGGTTTCGAGCCCCCTTTTTCCGGGATTATTTGATGAGTGGAGGTAAGCCAAGTCCTTGGAGGTCCCTTCCAGATTCCTATTCTATTCTTATTCTTATTCTTATTCTATTCTACATTCTATTCTATTCTATTCCTTTCCTATTCCTATTCTATTCTATTTTTAATTCCATTCTACTCTACTCTACTCTACTCTACTCTATTCTATTTTTAATTCTATTCTATTCTATTCTATTCTTATTCTTATTCTTATTCTAATTCTATTCTACATTCTATTCTATTCCTTTCCTATTCCTATTCTATTCTATTTTTAATTCTATTCTACTCTACTCTACTCTACTCTGTTCTATTCTATTCTATTCTATTCTATTCTATTCTATTCTATTCTATTCTATTCTATTCTATTCTATTCTATTCTATTCTATTCTATTCTATTCTATTCCTATCCCTATCCCTATCCCTATTCTGTTCTGTTCAAATTCTATTCTATTCTATTCTATTCCCATTCCCATTCCCATTCCCATTCTACTCTACTTTACTCTACTCTACTCTACTCTACTCTACTCTACTCTATTCTATTCCTATTCCTATTCCTATTCCTATTCTGTTCTGTTCAAATTCTATTCTATTCTATTCTATTCCCATTCCCATTCCCATTCCCATTCCCATTCCCATTCCCATTCCCATTCCCATTCCCATTCTACTCTACTCTACTCTACTCTACTCTACTCTACTCTACTCTACTCTACTCTACTCTAGTCTATTCCTATTCCTATTCTGTTCTGTTCAAATTCTATTCTATTCTATTCCCATTCCCATTCCCATTCCCATTCTACTCTACTCTACTCTACTCTACTCTACTCTATTCTATTCCCATTCCCATTCCCATTCCCATTCCCACTCCCACTCTACTCTACTCTATTCTATTCTATTCCTATTCCTATTCCTATTCTGTTCTGTTCAAATTCTATTCTATTCTATTCTATTCCCATTCCCATTCCCATTCCCATTCCCGTTCCCATTCTACTCTACTCTACTCTACTCTACTCTACTCTACTCTATTCTATTCTATTCTATTCTATTCTATTCTATTCTATTCTATTCTATTCTATTCTATTCCCATTCCCATTCCCATTCCCATTCTACTCTACTCTTCTCTACTCTACTCTACCCTACTCTATTCTATTCTATTCTATTCTATTCCTATTCCTATTCTGTTCTGTTCAAATTCTATTCTATTCTATTCTATTCTATTCTATTCTATTCTATTCTATTCTATTCTATTCTATTCCCATTCCCATTCCCATTCTACTCTACTCTACTCTACTCTACTCTACTCTACTCTACTCTACTCTACTCTACTCTACTCTACTCTATTCTATTCTATTCCCATTCCCATTCCCATTCTACTCTACTCTACTCTACTCTACTCTACTCTACTCTACTCTATTCCCATTCCCATTCCCATTCCCACTCCCACTCTACTCTACTCTATTCTATTCTATTCTATTCTATTCCTATTCCTATTTCTATTACTGTTCTACTCTATTCTACTCTATTCTTCCATTCCATTCCATATTTTCTATTCTATTCTATTCTATTCTATTCTATTCTATTCTATTCTATTCTATTCTATTCTATTCTATTCTAGATGACCTCCAAGGTCCCTTCCCACTCTGTTATTCTGTTATTCGCTGTGAAGGCTATTTGTGGGTTGTTGTTGTTGTTGTTGTTGTTGTTTTTGCACAGGACTTTTATGTTCCTTCTCTTTCCTGTTTTGCTTCACCCAGGTTTAATTCCCTCGGGCAAGGAATCCGGCTCCTTCCTCTTGAGGAAGAAGGAAGGTGGGAATATCGTGGTCATCGCTGTGGGTGGGGCGCAGGAAGCCCTGGACGCCCGCCCTGGAGCCTACACCCTCTTGCTAGAGAACCGGAAGGGCTTCGTTCGGCTGGCCATAGAGAATGGGTGAGTAGGAACAGCTTCCGGGGGGTCATGTCCTCGATTTACGACTTGCAATTGAGCCCCGAAGTTCCATTGCTAAGCAGGACAGTTGTTTAGCGCCCCATTTTACGACCTTTTTGCCTTTTTGACCTTTAACCTTTTGTTAAGCGGATCGCTGACGTTGTTAAGCGAATCACGTGGTCGTTAAGCAAACCCAGTTTCCACCGCTGACTTCGCTTGGAAGAAGAAGAAGAAACCCTGCCCGAATCCGTTACAGATAGTCCTCGACGTACAACCTTTCGTTTAGGGACCGGTCCAAGTTACAATGGGACGGAAACGAAGGGGCTTGTTATGGCCGTTTTTCACACTTACGACCGTGGCAGCATTTCCCCCATGGTCATGTGATCAAAACTGAGATGTTTCGGAATTGGTTCATCCATAGGATGGTTGCCGTGTCCCTCGGTCATGTGATCAGCTGGGCCATGTGGCAGGGGTGGGTTTCAAATTTTTTTACTACCGGTTCTATGGATGTGGCTTGGTGGGCGTGGCACGGGAAGGATACTGCAAAATCCCCATTCCCTCCTCACTCCAGGGGGAAGGATACTGCAAAATCCCCATTCCCTCCTCACTCCAGGGGAAGGATACTGCAAAATCCCCATTCCCTCCTCACTCCAGGGGGAAGGATACTGTAAAATCCCCATTCCCTCCCCACTCCAGGGGGAAGGATACTGCAAAATCCCCATTCCCTCCCCACTCCAGGGGGAAGGATACTGCAAAATCCCCATTCCCTCCCCACTCCAGGGGGAAGGATACTGCAAAATCCCCATTCCCTCCCCACTCCAGGGGAAGGATACTGCAAAATCCCCATTCCCTCCCCACTCCAGGGGAAGGATACTGCAAAATCCCCATTCCCTCCCCACTCCAGGGGAAGGATACTGCAAAATCCCCATTCCCTCCCCACTCCAGGGGAAGGATACTGCAAAATCCCCATTCCCTCCTCACTCCAGGGGGAAGGATACTGCAAAATCCCCATTCCCTCCCCTTTCCTGGGGGAAGGATACTGTAAAATCCCCATTCCCTCCCCACTCCAGGGGAAGGATACTGCAAAATCCCCATTCCCTCCCCACTCCAGGGGGAAGGATACTGCAAAATCCCCATACCCTCCCCACTCCAGGGGGAAGGATACTGCAAAATCCCCATACCCTCCCCACTCCAGGGGGAAGGATACTGCAAAATCCCCATTCCCTCCCCACTCCAGGGGAAGGATACTGCAAAATCCCCATTCCCTCCCCACTCCAGGGGAAGGATACTGTAAAATCCCCATTTCCCTCCGATCAGCTGGGACTCGGGAGGCAGAGAATAGATGGGAGGGCGGGGCCAGTCAGAATTTTTATTACCGGTTCTCCAAACTACTCAAAATTTCCACTACCGGTTCTCCAGAACCGGTCAGCACCTGCTGAAACCCACCTCTGCCATGTGGTCGTATCATCAAAATTCAGACGCTTGGCCACGGACTTCCTAGTTACGACGTTCGCATAACTGGGGTCACGTGATCCCCATTTGCGACATATCCTGACGAGCAAAGTCGATGAGAAAGCCAGATTCGCTTAACAACCAGGTTGCTAAATTAACACCTGCAGCGACTGACTTAACCACGGTGGCAAGGAAGGTCGTAAAATGGGCCAAAACTCACTGAACGGCTGTCTCGCTCAGCCACGGAAATTTGGGGGCTCAGCGGTGGTCGTTACGTCGAGAACAACGCTATATTTGCAGCTACCCAGCCTCCCTCTGTTCCTCCCAGCCGGTTCGGTTCCATCTCTCCTTTCTTTTTTCTCTTTCTCTCTCTGTCTTTTCCTAGGACGCCGCTCGTTCCCGTCTTCTCCTTCGGAGAAAATGAGCTGTTCGACCAGGTCGAAAACCCCAAAGGATCGTGGCTGAGATGGACGCAAGAGCATTTGCAGAAGATCATGGGGATCTCCCTACCCCTCTTCCACGCCAGAGGGATCTTCCAATACACCTTTGGGTTTATCCCGTACCGGAAGCCAATCTACACCGTGGGTAAGTCCTCGTTTCTTAGGTGGGTGTTTGAAGAAAGGACCACCTGGGTTCTGTTCCAAGTGGGGAGAAAGAAACCGGAAACATGGAGACTGCTTGGAAAGATGGTTTAATGGTGGACAGGAGCACATGGTTTTTGAGGTCCTGGGCAAAAACGGGTGAGAGATAGATAGATAGATAGATAGATGTATACCCTCTGTTGGGCTTTGGATTTGAGCTTGTATTCTGATTTGTTGTCAGCAGGGGTGGGCTTCAAAATTTTTAGAAAGGGGTTCTCTGCCCGGTTGCTGGATAGGCGTGGCCATGGTGGGCGTGGCCTAGTCAGCCGCCTGCACCATGGCGGGAGGGGGGCATTTTTGCCCTCCCTGGGCTCCAAAGGCTTTCCTCGAGCCTCCGGGAGGGCGAAAACAACCAGGGGTGGGTTCTACTTACCTTTACTACCGGTTTGCAATGGGACTGCGTGCGCGTGCTTGCTTCACTTGTGTGCATGCGCAGAAACTTCCTGATGACGGTTTTACTACCGGTTCGCCCAAACCGGAGGCAACCCACCACTGCTTCCCAGGCTCGGAGAACCGGTAGTAAAAATTCTGACTGGCCCCGCCCCCATCTATTCTCTGCCTCCCGAGTCCCAGCTGATCGGAAGGAAATGGGGATTTTGCAGTAACCTTCCCCTGGATTGGGGAGGGAATGGAGATTTTGCAGTATCCTTCCCTTGGATTGGGAGGAATGGAGATTTTGCAGTAACCTTCCCTGGATTGGGAGGAATGGGGATTTTGCAGTAACCTTCCCCTGGATTGGGGAGGGAATGGAGATTTTGCAGTATCCTTCCCCTGCCACGCCCACCAAGCCACACCCACCAAGCCACACCCATAGAACCGGTAGCAAAAATTCTGACTGGCCCCGCCCCTATCTATTCTCTGCCTCCCGAGTCCCAGCTGATCGGAAGGAAATGGGGATTTTGCAGTAACCTTCCCTTGGATTGGGGAGGGAATGGAGATTTTACAGTTTCCTTCCCCTGTCACGCCCACTAAGCCACACCCACAGAACAGGTAGTAAAATTTTTTGAAACCCACCATCCTACAGTGGCATCCAGAAAGACAAGGCAGGTAGAATAAGGAATGGATTGCTGGACACCTTCTTCCTTCTTTAAAGGATTATTCTGTGTTGCCTCTTATTAGCCTTCCCTGGTAGATGAGAAAGGAAACACAACCGGATATGCTAAGGCTACGTTAAAAATAGTCCTTTTTTAAAAAATTTGCATTTATATCCCGCCCTTCTCCGAAGACTCAGGGCGGCTTACACTATGTTAAGCAATAGTCTTCATCCATTTGTATATTATATACAAAGTCAACTTATTGCCCCCAACAATCTGGGTCCTCATTTTACCTACCTTATAAAGGATGGGAGGCTGAGTCAACCTTGGGCCTGGTGGGACTAGAACCTGCAGTAATTGCAAGCAGCTGTGTTAATAACAGACTGTTTTAGCAGTCTGAGCCACCAGAGGCCCAGTCCTTGACTTACGGCTACAATTGAGCTCAACATTTCTGTGGCTAAGCGAGACAAAGTGAGTTCCCTCCCCCCATTTGATGGATTAAGTTAGTCACACGGCCGCAAAGTGAATCGGGCTTCCCCGTTGACTTTGCGTGTCAGAAGATCACAAAAGGGGATCACGTGACCCCGGGATACTGCAACCGTCGTAAGTACATGCCAGTGGCCAAGTGTTTGAATTTTAATCACGTGACCGTGAGAATGCTGCAGAGGTCATAAGAGTGAAAAACGGTCATGTCACTTTTGTCGGTGCTGTTGTAACTCTGAACGGTCAGTAAATGAACTATTGTAAGTCAAGATCTACCTGTAGGGCCTTTTAAACCATATCTGTAAGCTGCTTAGAGTCACCTTTGATGAAAGGTAATAAAATAAAATAAAAGTAATAAAATAGTGACTGGCTAAGACGCTGAGCTTGTCGATCAGAAAGGTCGGCAGTTCAGCGGTTCGAATCCCTAGTAAAAGTCTCCTGCATGGACTAGATGACCTCCAAGGTCTCTTCCAATTCTGTTACTGTTATATAACTAAAATAAGCTAGAATATAAAATAAAATACAATTAAACTAAAGTAAAATAGTAAAGTAAAATAAAATATAGAATAAAATAAATAAGAAATGAAATAAACAACACAGGGTAGAATAATAAAATAGCAAAATAAAATAAAGTCAATACAATAAAGAAAAAAAATAAAATAAAACAAAATATAAGAAAATAATAAAGTAAAGTTGAAACTGGAAATTTTTAAGAAAATGTTGGATAGCCATTTGTCTGAAATGGTGTAGGGTTTCCTGCCTCGGCAGGGGGTTGGACTAGAAGATCTCCAAGGTCCCTTCCAAGTCTGTTATTACGTTATGTTAAAGTAAGTCAAGTCAAATAAAATAAAGAATAGAGTAGAATAGAATGGAATAATAAAATAAAACAAAGTAAAATAAAATAAAAGAATAGAACAGAACAGAATAATAAAATGAAACAAAGTAAAATAAAAGAGTATAATAATTAAATGAAATGAAATTAAATTGTTTTTTTCCTGTTTGACCACTCCAGTAGGGAAACCCCTTCCGGTGGTAAAGAAACACAATCCCAGCCAAGAGGAAGTTGATGAGCTCCATAAGAGATACCTGGAGGCTCTCTGCAAACTGTTTGAGGAGCATAAATTGAATTACAACGTGCCAGAAGACAGGCATCTCTCTTTCATATGAGACCCCCCCCCACCAAAGCCACGAACTTTGGCGACAAAGAACCGAAAACATCGAAGCCGCAAGTGACAAGTGAATCTGCTATGGAAACCGGAAATATTCTTTTTAGGGCCAATGGACAAATCGTTGGAAAAAAAAATAAAACCTCACAGAGATTTTTAATATATATACCAATCTGCTTACAGCAACAAAGCCAGCACTCCCCACCTCCCCACCAGTATTTATAGAGAGACGGCAGCTCCGACCACGCTTTGCTCGCACAAGCACCAGCCTGAAGATGATGAGTGAGACTCGTTGAAACGTCGCCTAGATACTTTCAATCTTACACGGGAAAAGAGCCGAATACACCAAGACCTACATATATATATATATACAACCAAGCCCCCCCACCCAAGCAGAACACATCCCCATCCAATCAGAGCACAGCCAACCCCACCATCCAATCAGAGCACAGCCAAACCCCCAACCAATCAGAACACACCTCCACCCAATCAGAACACAGCCAAGCTCCCAACCAATCAGTTCAAACCCCCACTAGCAGTTAAAAGGAAGAAACAGCTGCGATCACACATTGCTCCTAGAAGCACGAACAAACACCCACGAAAGCCTCAGAATACACACACACACACACACACACACACACACACACACACACACACACACACATTGCTCCTAGAAGCTCAAAGCTGTAAACACCAGCCTGAAGATGACGAATGAGACTTCATCGAAAAGTCGTCAAGACACTTCCAACTTTACGTGGGAGAAAACCCGAATAACCAAAGACCTACATACAAACACCCGCGAAAACCTCAGAAAACACACACACACACACATATTTGTTTTCTGAGGTTTCAGCTGATCTTAGATTTTCTCACGTAAATATGTCTTAGCATTCAACGTCTCATTCGTCATCTTCAGGCTTCAGCTTTGTGCTTCTAGGAGCAATGTGATCGCAGCTGTTTCTTCCTTGTTTCCTTCCTTTCCTGCTAGCAGTTAAAAGGAAGAAACAGCTGCGATCACACATTGCTCCTAGAAGCACGAAGCTGAAGCCTGAAGATGACGAATGAGACTTCGTCGAAACGTCGCCAAGACACTTCCAATTTTACGTGGGAGAAAACCCGAATAACCAAAGACCTACATACACACACACACACATATATATATGATAACAGTGGCGAGACTTTTATATGCATAATGGTCAAAAGTTTTGATGTGGCTCACGATGGAAGAAGGGACGGTGCAATACGACCTGTGGACTTCAACTCCCAGAATTCCTGAGCCAGCCAAGGAAATTCTAGCTCAGGAATTCTGGGAGTTGTAGTCCACAGGTCATTAAAGGGGCCATAGTTGAACACACCTGGATTAGAGAAAAGATTCGTTTTAATGCTGATTGGAAGCCCCTTTTGGAGTTGCCTTGTGAAACAGAGGGGGGGAAAAAACGAAATTACGAAATACGCATTTGCTGATGAAATAGAATAGAAAAAAAAATGAAAGCTATATTTGAAATTTAGATTAAGAGGTTAATGGAAGCTAATATTTACATGTGTTGTGGAAAAACCATCAGAAATCATTTTTTAAAATATTTTCCTGTTTATTTCTGCACTTTTAGCTTTGTAACCCTTTTGTTCTTCGCTTTTTTCCTCTGAGTTTTCGGTTCCTGTTAATGTTTATCTCTCTTGTTTAAAAGATCGAATAAAGTTATCTAAGAAAAAGAATCTTGATGTGACAGATCGAATAAGAAGAATGGTTTTCCTACCCCAGTGACTGTCGTCCTTGTTTTGTATTGGTCCTTTTTTTTTTTCCTAGGGGTGAAGATTAAAAATAGGTTTTTGAGTTCAAAAGAACATTTTTGACCTGGGGAGATTGTTGTCCAAACAAGAAGAATTGGACAATAATTAGAAGAAAATGAGGAATAGGGAAATTAGCAGAAACTAATTGTATACAATGGGGAATCAATCTAATGCAATGTTTTTCAACTTTTGGGCACCTTTAAGAAATCCGAGAATTCCCCAGCCAGCATGCTTCAACTCCCAGAATTCCCAGGCAGCATGCTTTAAGATGTGTGGACTTCAACTCCCAGAATTCCCAGCCAGCTTGTGTCAAGCTGTGTGGACTTCAACTCCCAGAACTCCCAGGTGGCATGCTTTAAGATGTGTGGACTTCAACTCCCAGAATTCCCGGACAACATGCCTTACGATACATGGGCTTCAATTCCCTAGCCAGCATGATTCAAGATATGTGGACTTCAATTCCCAGAAGTCCTAGGTGGCATGTTTTACGATATGTGGACTTCAACTCCCAGAATTCCCAGGTGGCATGCTTTACGATATGTGGAATTCAACTCCCAGAATTCCATGCTTCAAAATTTATGACTTCAACTCCCAGAATTCCCAAGCCAGGACTAGGAGACCTCCAATCTTAGGCTTCTCTGTTCTATGTTCTACCTGAGTGGACTCATGTCATGTAATAGCATTGAGACCCCTGGGCTATTCATTAGCCATGGAATTGTGGGAGTTGAAGTCCAGGCATTCTGGCCATGGAATTGTGGGAGTTGAAGTCCAGGCATTCTGGCCAGGGAATTGTGGGAGTTTAGTTGAAGTCCAGATATACTGGCCAGGGAATCCTGGTAGTTGAAGTCCAGACATTCTGCCCATGGAATTGTGGGAGTTGAAGTCCAGGCATTCTGGCCAGGGAATTCTGGGAGTTGAAGTCCAGGCATTCTGGCCATGGAATTGTGAAAGTTGAAGTCCAGGCATTCTAGCCGTGGAATTGTGGGAGTTGAAGTCCAGGCATTCTGCCCAGGGAATTCTGGAGTTGAAGTCCAGGCAATTCTAGCCAGGGAATCCTGGGAGTTGAAGTCCAGGCAATTCTAGCCAGGGAATCCTGGGAGTTGAAGTCCAGGCATTCTAGCCATGGAATTGTGGGAGTTGAAATCCAGGCATTCTGGCCAGGGAATCCTGGGAGTTGAAGTCCAGGCATTCTAGCCATGGAATTGTGAGAGTTGAAGTCCAGGCATTCTGCCCATGGAATTGTGGGAGTTGAAGTCCAGGCATTCTAGCCAGGGAGTTGTGGGAGTTGAAGTCCAGGCATTCTGGCCAGGGAATTCTGGGAGTTGAAGTCCACATGTTCTGGTCAGAGAGTATTGGGAGTTTAAGTCTATCCATTGCCACAATCCTTCTCCTCCTCCTCCTTCCAAAACCCTACTCCCTCCTAGCACTGAAGATGTTACCTAGTTGGGTCATGAAACGCCTGCAAGGAAACAACCAAGCTCAGAGAGCATCAAGGACCCCTCCTCCTCCTCCTCCTCTCCACAAACCCCCTTTCCCCCCAGCACTGAAGATGTTACCTCATCAGGTAATGAAACGTCTGCAACAAACCCACCCAGCTCAAAGAGCACCAAGGACCCCCACAGTTCAACCCTGAGCTGCAAACGTTCTCGTCTCCTGTTATTTTTAGCTGCTTTCTGGCCTGCTGCAATAAACACGGACCACAGTCCAAAGGGGCGGGTCCCGTCCCGACCTTACACATAAACCTGCCCTTTAGGCCTTCACTGTACAGTTTGGCAACCCAGACAGTCTGCAGGGAGGCTGTTCCCGTCCAGACCTTTGCTTCCCCGTTGCAAACGCGACAGTTGTAACACTTGCAGCCGCTCCTGGCGGCTAAGAGACTGGCTAGATACAGCGGTTCTCAACCTGTGGGTCGCGACCCCGTTGGGGGGGTGTTGAATGACGATTTGCCAGGGATCGCCTAAGACCATCGGAAATACGGGAAGTATACTTGCGAGTCGAAGAATCGCGCTCCAATGGTTGACTCCACAAGCCAGCCGCAGGCTCTTCAAATCACTAGCCGAATTCGGCTTCAGGCGCGATGAATTAAAAAAGAGAGAAATCTTTGCTCTGATGTCTCCCTCTCAAGCCAGCTGCAATCGCTCCCAATCGCTAGCCTAATCTGGCTTCAGGCGCGATAAACTTAATAGGGGAGGAGTCTCCGCTTTAATGCCTCCGTCCTCAAGGCAATCGCAAGCAGTTCAGATCGCTAGCCAATACGGCTTCGGGCGCGATAAATTCAAGACGAAAATAATTTTACGGTTGGGGTCGCCACATCGTGGGGAATTGTATTAAAGGGGTCGCCACATCGTGGGGAATTGTATTAAAGGGGTCGCCACATCGTGGGGAATTGTATTAAAGGGGTCGCAGCACTATAAAGGTTGAGAACCGCTGGGCTAGAATCTGGGTCCCTCCGCGCCTCTCCAGTCTGACCGTTTCACCGTCTTAAACTTAAGCCCTTTAACCTTCTCTATCTCAAAGGAGCAATTTCTGCACCGCTTATTCAGATAAAACCCACGGGCGGGAAGAGACAATTTCTGCTCTGCAGCGTTCCAGAGGGTATGTTTGCAATCTCCGATTTGTACCAATTTCACCTTTCTATCTGTTGGGTTTTATGGCTCCCCTTTTCCAGAAACCTGGCGTAGACCTTTGTCCCACTTCTGAGATTCTTCCCAACTTCACCTGACCCCAAGAAATCTCTGGAGGGGAGAGGCGGGTGGGGGGGCTAAATAAGATAATTATATGACCGCAATCCAGCCCGAAATGTCTGTTAAGCGAGACATTTGTTCAAATGCGTTTTGCCCCGTTTTACGACCTTTCTGGTCGATGAGCCAGCAACACGGTTGTTAAGTGACTCTGGCTTCCCCATTGGTTTTGGCTTGGTCAGAAGGTCACAAAAGGGGAATCACGTGATCTTGGGACACGGCGATGGTCGTAAGTATGAATCAATGGCCAAACGTCTGGATTTTGACCACGGGAGCGTGGGGGGGGGTGGTACAAAGGTCATAAGTCTTTTCTTATCTTTTCTTTTATGTACACTGAGAGCTTATTCACCAAGACAAATTCCTTGTGTGTCCAATCACACTTGGCCAATAAAAAATTCTATTCTATTCTATTCTATTCTAAGTGTGAAAAATGGTCAGACGCGCCCTTTTTTCAGTGCTGTCGTAACTTCGAACGGTCATTAAATGAGCTCTTGTAAGTCAAGGACTATCTGTAATCCTGAGGGTTCCCCCCCACTTCAAAACCAGAACAGCAGTTTTTGCTGAATTTTTTTTTTGGGGGGGGGGGGAAGGCATAAAACACCCATTGGAGACTCCATTTGTTTAAACCCCCCCACTACAAAAATTTAAAAATCGGATCAGGATTGATCCAGCCCAAATTCCAGCCCCGGAAGTGGTCGTAAATCGAGGACTACTTGCAGAGGTGGGTTTCATATAATTTTACCACCGGATCGCCCAGCATCGGAAATGTGAGTCACAAAACACAATAATTTGTCCCCGCATGCCGTCCGCACATATCTGTGGTATCAAAAACACAGCGATGTAGGTGTTGTGAGCCAGACCCAAGTAGGTAGTATTAAACGCAATAAGTTCAAAAACAAACAGACTTTATTAGAACAGCTGAGAATTAACTCATTCTCAGCATCATCCAAACTAAATCACAGCAAATTCTTCAGAACACAATTCTTCGGTCTTATCACCCACCTTGGTCTAATTAGGCAAACTGCCAAAGGCTTTTCTTGACAAAAGTTCAGAAGCAGAAGACGCGGACAAGTAATAAATACAGCAAGACAAGAAACAAGTCTATCAACATTGTTTTCCAACAAAGAGCCCAACAGCCATTGCTGGTCTTTTAAGCCTTATGGGAGGGGCCAATCATCTCTTGGCCCTACTTCAGAGTTGTCCTCTTTGCTTGAGCTGCTCTTGCCTTCTGGCAGCTCTTCTCATGCATGCATTAGGAACAGGCGCCTCCTGTTCCTCTGCCTCACTACTGTCAGTCTCTGGAGGCTCTGGAGTCCGCACATCACTCCCCGATGGCCCTGGCCACACCTCTGCCTCCGGCGCAGAGCCCTCATCTGGGCCTTCCCCAGCCTCCAGGGCTGGCCCATTGTCCTCCCCAGCCTCATCGCTGTCCGACTCCGTTGCCAGCTCCGCAGGCTGCTGGCGGACTACAACAATGGGACAGGATTGTGCCTGGGCAAGTGGGCAGGCCCAGGCGAGATCTCCTGCAGGTCGCCATTACCGGTTCATCCAAACCGGTGCGAACCGGCTGAATACCACTTCTGGCTACCTCTATACATTTTAAAAATGTAACGGCGAAACCTATTTCAGTTCTTACTTTTGCTCCAATGATTTATTTTATTAAGGTCTGAAATCCTGATTGCTTATTTGTACCCTATGATTATCATTAAGTGTTGTACCGTTAAGTGTTAAATTGTACCCTATGACCATCATTTGTGTTGTAAATGTTGTACCTTGATGAAGGTATCTTGTCCTTTATATACACTGAGAGCGTATGCACCAAGACAAATTCCTTGTGTGTCCAATCACACTTGGCCAATAAAAGTTCTATTTTATTCTATTCTAAATCTGGGCGCAAATTCACTCCCTTTCCAAAATTAGAAATAGTTGCTCTATCGAAACTTTCGTAAACTTTTAGCAATCGGTAGCAATTCAAATTCTGTGGAGGCGCCCACCCCCCATGTTTCCAAATGCAGAGATATTGGTAAAAATAACTGCAGATTTTAGCCCAGCTTGGATCTGAGTCCCCAAGGACATGAAAATTATCACTGTCTGGTGTCTTTTCCTTGACCCGTTTTAATGAAACCAAAGGCTGCCTCCCTCCAGTCCGGTCTTCTTGTCAAATTTTTTTTAAAAAATAATAAAAAAATCCCCCCTCCCATTTTTCTCCTGCTAGTTTTAAACGTTTTGCAAATGCCGGGACGTCGGATCCCCAAAGCCCTCGGGTGAAGCAATTTTTCTGCAATAACGTCTCCAGGGGGATCTCTTCTGAATCAAGAGAAGGTGGATTAGGACATGGTTGAGAAGCTCATTTCTGGGTGACCTCTGTTTGTGGTTTTGCGACGGCCTTCATCCTACATTGCACAATCATTTAGAACAGGGGTCTCCAATCTTGGCAACTTTAAGACTCGTGGACTTCAACTCCCAGAGTTCCTCAGCCAGCTTTGCCCTGATTTAGAGTAGGGTTCTCCAAACTTGTCAACTTTTAAGACTTGGGTCTATGGAGATTGTCCATCATCCAGGTACATTAGCTGTCCCAAAGGTGCCTTTTTTTTCAATGGGCAACTGGACTTCCTGGTTTTTCCCCCGAAGACGTTTCGCTTCTCATCCAAGAAGCCTCTTCAGCTCTACAATATGCTAGAAACTAACCAGATATGTTTGAAACCTAGTTTCCTGTGCAACCCCATCCCTCTGTGATTAATTTGTGGCTCTGTAATTTTCCAATTTAGAAAATTGGAACTGAATGAATAAACCAGGGTTTAAGGGAGCCCAGGGCAAGGTTCTTATGCAAGCACAGCGCACACTATTAAATGTAAAGTCAGTTGAGTGTCTTGTGTAAATGGAACCCAGATTTTGTCTAATTATTATTATTATTATTATTTAAATTTTTATACCGCCCTTCTCCCGAAGGACTCAGGGCGGTTCACAGCCAGGTAAAAAATACACAATAATACAATATAAATACGATTAAAATACAATTAAAAAAACTTATTAAATTGGCCAAGATTAAAAATTTAGGATAAAAACCCATTAAAAACCCATAAATTTAAAACTAACCCAGTCCAGCGCAGATGAATAAGTGAGTTTTGAGCTCGCGACGAAGGGTTCGGAGGTCCGGAAGTTGTGAGTCCTGGGGAGTTCGTTCCAGAGGCGGGAGCCCCACAGAAGGCCCTTCCTGGGCGTCGCCAGGCGACACTGTCGCTACCGACGGCACCCTGAGAGTCCCTCTCTGTGAGAGCGCACGGGTCGGTGAGAGGTATTCGGTAGCAGCAGGCGGTCCCGTAAATAGCCCGGCCCTATGCCATGGAGCGCTTTGAAGACGTTCACCAACACCTTGAAGTGCACCCAGAAGGCCACAGGTAGCCAGTGCAGCCTGCGCAGGATAGGTGTCACACGGGAGCCACGAGGGGCTCCCTCTATCACCCGCGCAGCTGCATTCTGGACTAACTGAAGCCTCCGGATGCCCCTCAAGGGGAGCCCCATGTAGAGAGCATTGCAGTAATCCAGGCGGGACGTCACAAGGCGTGGTGACTGTGCACAAGGCATCCCGGTCTAGAAAGGGGCGCAACTGGCGCACCAGGCGAACCTGGTGGAAAGCTCTCCTGGAGACGGCCGTCAGGTGGTCTTCAAAAGACAGCCGTTCATCCAGGAGAACGCCCAAGTTGCGCACCCTCTCCATCGGGGCCAATGACTCGCTCCCAACAGTCAGCCGTGGACTCAGCTGACTGTACCGGGATGCCGGCATCCACAGCCACTCCGTCTTGGAGGGATTGAGCTTGAGCCTGTTTCTCCCCATCCAGACCCGTACGGCTTCCAAACACCGGGACAGCACTTGATAGCTTCATTGGGGTGGCCCGTGTGAAAAGTACAGCTGGGTGTCATCAGCCTACAGCTGGTACCTCACACGAAGCCACTGATGATCTCACCCAGCGGCTTCATATAGATGTTGAACAGAAGGCGAGAGAATCGGCCCTGCGGCACCCCACAAGTGAGGCGCGCGGGCGACCTCTGCCCCCGTCAACACCGTCTGCGACGGTCGGAGAGATAGGAGGAGAACCACCGATAGCGGTGCCTCTCACTCCCAATCCCTCCAACCGGCGCAGCAGGATACCATGGTCGATGGTATCGAAAGCCGCTGAGAGGTCTAATAGGACCAGGGCAGAGGAACAACCCCTATCCCTGGCCCTCCAGAGATCATCCACCAACGCGACCAAAGCCGTCTCAGTGCTGTAACCAGGCTGGAAGCCGGACTGGAACGGGTCTAGATAGACAGTTTCCTCCAGGTGCAGGGGAAACTGATATGCCACCATACTCTCTACAACCTTCGCCGCGAAGCGAAGGTTGGAGACCGGACGATAATTACCTAAAACAGCCGGGTCCAGGGAAGGCTTCTTGAGGAGGGGCCTCACCACCGCCTCTTTCAAGGCGGCCGGAAAGACTCCCTCCAACAAGGAAGCGCTCGTAATCCCCTGGAGCCAGCCTCGTGTCAACTCCTGAGTGGCCAGCACCAGCCAGGAGGGGCACGGGTCCAGTAAACACGTGGTGGCATTCAATCTACCCAGCAACCTGTCCATGTCCTCGGGAGCCACAGGGTCAAACTCATCCCAGACAATATCACCAAGACCGCCCTCAGACGCCCCGTCCGAATCGCCACAATTTTGGTCCAGACCGTCCCGAAGCTGAACGATTTTATCGTATAGATCAGAGGTTCCCAATCTTTTTCACCCGCGGCTCCCCCGGAAATCCGACCTGCAACTGCGCATGCGCACCAGACGCGCCCGCGGCTCCCCCGGAAATCCGACCTGCAACTGCGCATGCGCACCAGACGCCCCAGAAATGGCGCATCAGCGCCGGACCCAGCGGGCGCAGATATTCCGCGGCGCCCCCATGACGATAGCGCGGCTCCCTGGGGAGCCGCGGCTCACAGTTTGGGAATCACTGGTATAGATAACCGTTAAACTCCTCAGCACGTCCCTGCAACGGGTCATCCCGCTCCCCCTGGTGAAGGAGGGAGCGGGTCACCCGAAACAGGGCAGCTGGGCGGTTATCTGCCGATGCAATGAGGGAGGAGGCGTAGCAACGCCTCGCTTCCCTCAGTGCCACTAGGTAGGTCCTAGTATAGGATCTAACTAGTGTCCGATCAGCCTCTGAATGGCTGGACCTCCAAGAACTCTCTAGGCGTCTTCTCTGGCGTTTCATCCCCAATTATGACTCAATAAGTCATTGTTCAACCCTAGGGACCACATAGAATAGAACAGAATAGAATAGAATTAATGGAATGGAATGGAATGGAATGGAATAGGATAGAATAGAATATAATTGAATTGAATTAATGGAATGGAATGGAATGGAATGGAATGGAATAGAATAGAATAGAATAGAATAGAATTAATGGAATGGAATGGAATGGAATGGAATGGAATAGAATAGAATAGAATAGAATAGAATTTTTTATTGGCCAAGTGTGATTGGACACACAAGGAATTTGTCTTGGTGCATACGCGCTCAGTGTACATAAAAGAAAAGATACATTTGTCAAGAATCATAAGGGACAACACTTAATGATAGTCATAGGCTACAAATAAGCAATCAAATCATATTAGGAAACAGTCCATATAAATCATAAGGATACCAGCAACGTTACAGTCATACAGTCATAAGTGGGAGGAGATGGGTGATGGGAACGATGAGAAGATTAATAGTAATGCAGATCTAGTAAATGGTTTGACAGTGTTGAGGGAATTATTTGTTTAGCAGAGTGATGGCCTTTGGGGAAAAACTGTTCTTATGTCTAGTTGTTCTGTTGTGCAGTGCTCTATAGCGTCGTTTTGAGGGTGGGAGTTGAAACAGTTTATGTCCAGGATGCGAGGGGTCTGTAAATATTTTCACAGCCCTCTTTTTGATTCGTGTAGTATACAGGTCCTCAATGGAAGGCAGGTTGTTAGCAATTATTTTTGTTTTGAATATGAATTGATGAATGAATAGATTTTCTCCAATTTTATTTACATATTGCCCAGCTCTCAAGGTTTCGAGCAATACCAATAAAGGAGGGGTCCCTGCCCTGGTGCACTATAAACTTGGTGCTTTTCTTGCAGACGTTTCATTACCAAACTTGGTAACATTATCAGTGTTATTAAGGAGTACGGTTTGCAGAGATGAGAAGGAGGAGGAGGAGGACAACGACGACTGCGGTGTGTGTGCCCTTGGTGTTCTCTGAGCTTAGTCAGTTTTTTGCAGACGTTTCATTACCAAACTAGGTAACATTATCAGTGTTAGTAAGGAGTGGGATTTGCAGAGAGGAGGAGGAGAAGAAGAGGAAGAGGAAGAAGAAGAGGAAGAGGAAGAGGAAGAGGAAGAGGAGGACTGTGGGGTCCTCGGTGGTTTCTGAGCTTGTTGGTTTTCTTGCAGACATTTTCATTACCAAACCAAGTAATATCATAAGTGCCAGTAGGGAGTGCAGCTGATGAGTCTCCTGCTTGAGTGGGGGGTTGGACTAGATGACCTGTAAGGTCCCTTCCAACTCTGTTAATCTGTTAAAGGTAAAGGTTACCTAGCTTGGTGATGAAACATCTGCAAGGAAACCACCAAGCTCAGAGAGTACCAAGGACCCTCTCAGTTCAAACCCGAGCAACAAATATTCACTTCTATCAGTTATCAAATTATCACGCCAATGCTAAGAATAACTCGTAAGTCATAAGGTATTTCTCCACTTACGACAGTTAATTGAGTCTGGAATTTGCACTCCGATTAAAATATATAGAACCTGGAACTCAAGATAGACAAGCTAAATACAAAACAAGTCGGACTGAGAAATGAAAAAAGACAACACCACTCAATATCCTTTTGAACAGATTCATCTTTTTTTTAAATTTCTTTTTGTCACAACAGTATACACAAACAATTGTCATAGATAAAACAACATATCTTGAAGAATATATATATATAAGTAAAAAAAATATGCATCAACTATATTAATTTGACATAATGAAGGGAACAATAGGACAGGAACGGTAGGCACTATTGTGCGCTTATGCACGCCCCTTATAGTCCTCTTAGGAATGGGGTGAGGTCAGTAGTAGACAGTTTTTGGTTCAAGATTTTGGGGTTTTGAGTAGAGACTATGGAGTCAGGTAGTGTATTCCAAGCATTAACAACTCTGTTACAGAAGTCATATTTTCTGCAATCAAGTTTAAAGCGGTTGACATTTAGCTTGAATCTATTTTTTGCTCTTGTAATATTGTGATTGAAGCTGAAATAGTCTTTTCATTTTTTTCATCTTTTCATCACCATTTTGTAGGAAAAAGTGAAGAATTTTTTCATCTTTTCATCACCATTTTGTAGGGAAAAGTGAAGAATTTTTTCATCTTTTCATCACCATTTTGTAGGAAAAAGTGAAGAAGCCAGACGAAAAGGCTAAGGCAGTTTTACCTCAACCTTGGCAACTTTAAAATTTGGGGATTGCAATTCCCAGAATCCCCCAGCCAGCGTTCCATCTTCAAGTAGGCTAAGATTGAGAAACGGTGCATTCAATGTGCATTATATGTGTAGCCTCCCACAATCCTCCTCAGCTAAGATGGATGGACTTCAACTCCCAGAATTCTCCAGTCAGTGTGCTGGCTGGGGAATTCTGGGAGTTGAAGTCCACCCATCTTCAAGTTCCCGAGATCGAAAAATGCTGCATTAAATCATCCAGCTAGATTTGCATTACAGGTAGTTCTCGACTTCCAATGGTTTTGCTTAGTGACCGTTGAAAGTTACAACGGCACTGGGGAAAAAATGACTTACGACCGTTTTTCACGCTTACGACCGTTGCCCCATGGTCCCGTGATCAATAGTAAACACGCATGGCAACTGACTCGCATTTATGACGGCTGCAGTGTCCCAGGGTCCTGTGTGTGATCCCCTTTTGTGACCTTCTGACAAGCAAAGTCCATGGGGAAGTGAGATTGCCTTGTTACTAACTTGGCAACTGCAGGGATTCATTTAACAACGGTGGCAAGAATGGTCGTAAAATGGGACAAAACTCACTCAACAAATGTCTCGCTTAGCAATGGAAGTTTTGGGTTCAGTTGCGGTTGGAAGTCAATGACTCCCTGTATATAAATTTGTCTCTTTGGTAAAAGGTTTCCTGACTAAGCAGGTGGTTGGACTAGAAGACCTCCAAGGTCCCTTCCAGGTTCTCTTCTCTTCTCTTCTCTTCTCTTCTCTTCTCTTCTTCTCCCCTCCCCTCCCCTACCACATTCTTTCTCTTCTCCCCTCCCATATCTCTTCTCTTCTCTTCTCCTCTCCTCTCCTGTTCTACCCTACCCTACCCTTCCCTCTTCTTTCTCTTCTCTTCCTTCTCCCCTACCATATTCCTTCTCTTCTCTTCTCCCCTACCCTTCCCTACCCTACCCTATTCCTTCTCTTCTTCTCCCCTCCCCTCCCCTCTTCTTTCTCTTCTCTTCCTTCTCCCCTCCCATATTCCTTCTCTTCTCTTCTCCTCTCCCTCCCTACCATTCTTTCTCTTCTCCCCTCCCATATCTCTTCTCTTCTCTTCTCCTCTCCTCTCCTCTTCTACCCTACCCTACTCCTTCTCTTCTCCTCTCCCCTCCCATATTCCTTCTCTTCTCTTCTCTTCTCTTCTTCTCTTCTTGCCTACCATATTCCTTCTCTTCTCTTCTCCCCTACCCTTCCCTACCCTACCCTATTCCTTCTCTTCTTCTCCCCTCCCCCCCCCCCCTCTTTCTCTTCTCTCTCTTCTCCCTCCCATATTCCTTCTCTTCTCTCTTCTCCTCCCTCCCTACCACATTCTTTCTCTTCTCCTCCCATATCTCTTCTCTTCTCTCTCTCTCCTCTTCTCTTCCCTACCCTACTCCTTCTCTCTTCTTCTCTCTCTCTTCTCCCTACCCTTCCCTACCCTACCCTATTCCTTCTCTCTTCTCTCCTCTCTCTTCTTCTCTTCTCTTCCTTCTCCCCTCCCATATTCCTTCTCTTCTCTTCTTCTCCTCCCCTCCCCTACCACATTCTTTCTCTTCTCCCCTCCCATATCTCTTCTCTTCTCTTTTCTCTTCTCCTCTCCTCTTCTACCCTACCCTACTCTATTCCTTCTCTTCTCCTCTCCCCTACCATATTCCTTCTCTCTTCTCTCTCTCCTCCCTCCCATATTCCTTCTCCTCCCATGTTCCTTCTCTTCTCTTCTCTTCTTCTCTTCTCTCTCTTCTCCTCCAATATTCCTTCTCTCTTCTTCTACCCTACCCTTCCCTACCCTACCCTACCCTATTCCTTCTCTCTCTCCCTCCCTCCCATATCTCTTCTCTTCTCTTCTCCTCTCCTCTCCTCTACTACCCTACCCTACTCCTTCTCTTCTCCTCTCCCCTCCCATATTCCTTCTCTTCTCTTCTCTCCTCCCCTCCCATATTCTTTCTCTTCTCTTCTCTTTTCTTCTCTTCTCGCCTACCATATTCCTTCTCTTCTTCTCCTCCTCCCATATTCCTTCTCTTCTCTTCTTCTCCTCCCTCCCTCCCACATTCTTTCTCTTCTCTTCTCCCTCCCATATTCTCTCTTCTCTTCTCTTCTCTTTTTTACCCTACCCTATCTATTCCTTCTCTTCTCTTCTCTTCTTCTCCCCTCCCCTCCCATATTCCTTCTCTTCTCTTCTCCTCTCCCTCCCTACCACATTCTTTCTCTTCTCCCTCCCATATTCTCTCTTCTCCTCTTCTCTCTTCTCTTTTCTATCCTACCCTACCCTACTCTATTCCTTCTCTCTTCTCTTCTTCTCCTCCCTCCTCCCACATTCTTTCTCTTCTCTTCTCCTCCCATATTCTCTCTCTCTCTTCTCTTCCCTACCCTACCCTACCCTATTCCTTCTCTTCTCTTCTTCTCCCCTCCCCTCCCATATTCTTTCTCTTCTCTTCTCTTCCTTCTCCCCTCCCATGTTCCTTCTCTTCTCTTCTTCTCCTCTCCCCTCCCCTACCACATTCTTTCTCTTTTCTTCTCCCCTCCAATATTCCTTCTCCTCTCCTCTCTTCTCTCCTCCCCTCCCCTACTCCTTCTCTTCTCTCCTCCCCTCCCATATTCTTTCTCTTCTCTTCTCTTCTTCTACCCTACCCTACCCTTCTCTACCCTGCCCTATTCTTTCTCTTCTCTTCTCTTCTCTTCTCCTCTCCTCTTCTACCCTACCCTACCATATTCCTTCCCTTCCCTTCCATAAATCATTTCTGCTATGTGAAGGTTAAGTTCCTTGCAGCAAAGAGCTATCCTGTCTTCCTATCCTGAGCTGACCTTTCAGCCTTTGGGACCTGCAGGGTGTTGTAGACCTTGGGCCCTCCCGTCCAGCCACCCACCTAAGCTGACTTCACTCCCAGCCCCCGTCCAGCATGATGACATACTGTACATAACCAGTTTTAAAATCGCTCTTTTACCCAAAGCCTCAGTGGCACGGATCCTGGAGGGACCCACAAGCCAACTGGGAAGCAGCCACAATTATTGCCCCACAATGAAAAGGGGAAGAATATAGACGTGGCATCTTGTCCTGAAGGCTCTCTGCCAACCACGGACTCAAGCCAACCAACTATTTCGCAAAACCCTTCCAAACTTCAAAAAAAAAAAAGTGTATATTGGAGGTGGTGACCCTTTGAGAGCTGTATAGAACGAAATTTCATTTTAATGTATGCCAATTAGTGTATATTCAAAGTGACAATAAAGTCTTTCTATCTGTCTGTCTGTCTATCTATCTACTGTGTCTGTCGGTCTGTTTGTCTGTTTGTCTGTCTGTCTATCCATCTATCTATCTATCTATCTATCTATCTATCTATCTATCTATCTATCTATCTATCTATCTATCTATCTATCTATCTATCATCTATCTATCTCTGTGTCTGTCTGTGTCTGTCTGTCTGTCTATCTATCTATCATCTATCTACTGTGTCTGTCTGCCTATCTATCATCTATCTATCTATCTATCTATCTATCTATCTATCTATCTATCTATCTATCTATCTACTGTGTCTGTCTGTGTCTGTCTATCTATCTCTCTATCTATCTCTCTATCTCTCATCTACTGTCTGTCTGTCTATTTATCTATCTATCTATCTCTATCTATCTATCATCTACTGTGTCTGTCTGTGTCTGTCTATCTCTCTCTCTCTCTCTCTCTCTCTCTCTCTCTCTCTCTCTCATCTACTGTGTCTGTCTGTCTATTTATCTATCTATCTATCTCTATCTATCTATCTATCATTTATCTATCTATCATCTATCTACTGTCTGTCTGTCTGTGTCTGTCTGTCTGTCTATCTATCTATCTATCTACTGTGTCTGTCTTTGTCTGTCTATCTATCTATCTCTATCTATCTATCTATCATCTACTGTGTCTGTCTGTCTATGTCTGTCTGTCTGTCTGTCTGTCTGTCTGTCTGTCTGTCTGTCTATCTATCTATCTATCTATCTATCTATCTATCTATCTATCTATCTATCTATCTATCAGTATGGTTGCTAACTACCTTGAGTTATTTATAAAGTGGAGAAAAAAGGGAATAAAAATCTAATAAGTTAATAAAAAAGTAAGACTGCTGATCAAATTTACAATGTAAGATGCAGCCACCCTTTAGAGTTGAAGGAGAAAAGATACCCCCAAAATAAGACACCCCCTGATAATAAGCCCAATCAGGCTTTTGAGTGCATGGAAATAAGGCCAAGCGCTTATTTCAGGGTTCAAAAAAAATAAAATAAGACAGAGTCTTATTTTGGGGAAACACGGTATTTCGGAGAATACAGGGGTGTGGACAACACTAACAGTTGCAGCTCTTTAAAGCAGCTGCATCTTTCCTGGGACTCATAGACACATTTTAAGAATCAAATTGAAAGCCAGCCAGCTTTCGTGGTTAAGGCAGAACTAGAACTCACAGTCTCCTGGTGATTGGCCCAAAGTCACCCGGCTGGCTTTCATGCCTGATGTGGAACTAGAACTCACAGTCTCCTGGTGATTGGCCCAAAGTCACCCGGCTGGCTTTCATGCCTAAGGCAGGACTAGAACTTGCCGTCTCCTGGTTTCTAGGCGAGTACTTTACTACACCAAAAGTGGCTCTTAATTTTAGCCCATTAATATTATTTTTTATTCCGTTTTCTCCCGTTTTTTCTCTCTTCCCATTCCCAATTCTCGGTGCATTTTGCATTACTAGGAGCTGCAAACTTTATCTGCGCATGTGGGTGTGTGTCTCTTCCATGCCTCACGATATCCACCGCGCAACCTGTCACTTCATTTATCCTTAGATCCACTGTTGCAAATTCTGGATTTGTGACATGACATTGCAATGCAAATTTCATCATTTTTTTTTTCATCACTATCCTGGTTTGCGCCAGAAACCTTGCCAATTGCTCTTTCGCTCATTCCCCCCCCCTTTTCTTTTTTCTTTTTAAAAAATAATCTATTGTCATGTTTCCAAACGATGGAGGGCAAAGGACAACTTGCACTGATTTTTCTCAAAAAAATAGCCAGCGCTTAATTTGTAATCCCCTCTAAATTGTAATTTTGGAGAGACAGGTCTTTCCCTGGTGGCATCAAATCAAAAAACAATTATTTTTAGTAAAGGTAAAAGTTCCCCTCGCACATACGTGCTAGTCGTTCCCGACTCTAGGGGGCGGTGCTCATCTCCGTTTCAAAGCCGAAGAGCCAGCGCTGTCCGAAGACGTCTCTGTGGTCATGTGGCCGGCATGACTCAATGCCAAAGGCGCACGGAACACTGTTCCCTTCCCATTGAAGGTGGTCCCTATTTTTTCTACTTGCATTTTTACGTGCTTTTGAACTGCTAGGTTGGCAGAAGCTGGAACAAGTCACGGGAGCTCACCTCGTTACACGGCAGCAATAGGGATTCGAACCGCCGAACTGTCGACCTTTCGATCGACAAGCTCAACGTCCTAGTCCCTGAGCCACCAGGTCCCTTATTTTTATTTTTAGAGGGGTGTAAATTTATTGCTCCCTGCCCACGGGTTAGAACTGCCAGATATTTAATAATCAGCCAATCTGTATTTTGAAGGCATTTTCCATTACAGGTTGTCCTCGACTTATGACCACAGTCCAGCTCAAAAACTCCTGTTGTTAAGTGAGATATTCATTAAGTGAATTTGGGTCCATTTTTACACCCTTTCTTGCCACAGTTGTTAAGTTAATCTGGCTTCCCCATCGTCTTTTGTCAGAAGGTCACAAAAGGGGGACGGGGTCACAGGACCCTGGGGATACACCAACGGTCGTAAGTATGAATCAGCATCTGAATATTGATCCTGTGACCAGGGGGCAACGGCCGTACGTGTGGAAAAACGGTCGTAACTCACATTTTTTTTCAAGTGCTGTTGTAACTTGGAACGGTCATTAAATGAATTGTTATAAGTCGAGGACTACCTGCACAGGGAAAACAGCTCCATAAAGAGGGGGGATCCTCATTTTATGAAAACTGAGCCCAACATTTCCCTGATCCATCCTTTTGGCATAAAAAGCCAATGAACTGGGCCAATTATGAAACGTCTAAGGATCTGGTGGGAAGCTAACTTGCTCTCTTTCCAAATGCCCCCGGCATCCACTCCCACTTGAGCCAGGATGTTGGCCTCGCTAGGCCTCAGTCTGGATCCAGCCTCGGCCACTTGCGCCAGGTGGATTCCTCCCAACAGCCGGGCTTTAGCAACTGGTGGGAAGAGAGCCATCCGCATGCAGCCTTGATCCCAGTGTTGCCCTGGGTGCCCCCCTCTTCCTGAGGGACCCTCCCTAGGATGTCCCTGGGCCGTTGTGTCCCCCTCTTCTGGGCGACTCTCTGCTGTGTGTCCCCTTCTTCTTGGGTGCCTCTGGTCCTGTGTATCCCCTTATTCTGGCTTTCCCTGGTCCTGGGTCTCCCCCTCTTCTGGGTGTCCCTCCAGTGTATCCCCCTCTTCTTGGGTGTCCCTAACTCTTTGTGCCCCCTTTTCCTGGGTCTCCCCCTCTTCTTGGGTGCCCCTGGTCCTGTGTAGCTGCTTATTCTGGCTTTCCTTGGTCATAAGTGTCCCCCTCTTCTGGGCGACCCTACCCTGTTTATCCCCTCTTCCTGGGTGTCCCTAAGTCTTTGTGCCCCCCTTTTCCTGGGTCTCCCCCTCTTCTGGGTGTCCCTCCAGTGTGTCCCCCTCTTCCTGGGTGTCCCTGGGCTGTTGTGTCCCCCTCTTCTGGGAGACCCTCCCGTTTGTCCCCCTCTTCCTGGATGTTCCTGGACCTATGTACCCCCCCTTTTCCTAAGTCTCCCCTCTTCTGGGTGTCCCTCCCTGTGTCCCCTCTTCTGGGTTTCCTTTGTGCCCCTTCCTGGGCCTCCCCCTCTTCTGGGTATCCCTGGGCCTTTGTCTCCCCCTCTTCTGGGTGACCCTCTCGTGTCCCCCTCTTCTGGGTTTCCCTTTGTGCCCCCCTTTTCCCGGGTCTTCCCCTCTTCTGGGCAACCCTCCAGTGTGTTCCCCACTTCTTGGGTATCCCTGGGCTGTTGTGTCCCCCTCTTCTGGGCGACCCTCCCCTGTTTGTCCCCCTCTTCCTGGGTGTCCCTAAGTCTTTGTCCCTCCCTTTTCCTGGGTCTCCCCCTCTTCTGGGCGATCCTCCCCTGTGTCCCCCTTTTCTTGGGTGCCCCTGGTCCTGTGTAGCCCCTTATTCTGACTTTCCCTGATCCTGGGTCTCCCCCTCTTTAGGGCAACCCTCCAGTGTGTCCCCCTCTTCTTGGGTGACCCTAACTCTTTGTGCCCCTTTTCCTGGGTCTCCCCTCTTCTTGGGTGCCCCTGGTCCTGTGTAGCTGCTTATTCTGGCTTTCCTTGGTCATAAGTGTCCCCCTCTTCTGGGCGACCCTACCCTGTTTATCCCCTCTTCCTGGGTGTCCCTAAGTCTTTGTGTCTCCCTTTTCCTGGGTCTCCCCCCCTTCTGGTTGTCCCTCCCGTGTGTCCCCTCTTCCTGGGTGTCCCTGGGCTGTTGTGTCCCCCTCTTCTGGGAGACCCTCCCGTTTGTCCCCCTCTTCCTGGATGTTCCTGGACCTATGTACCCCCCCTTTTCCTAAGTCTCCCCCTCTTCTGGGTGTCCCTCCCCTGTGTCCCCCTCTTCCTGGGTGTCCCTGGGCCTTTGTGGCCCCCTTTTCCTGGGCCTCCCCCTCTTCTGGGTATCCCTGGGCCTTTGTCTCCCCCTCTTCTGGGTGGCCCTCTCGTGTCCCCCTCTTCTGGGTTTCCCTTTGTGCCCCCCTTTTCCCGGGTCTTCCCCTCTTCTGGGCAACCCTCCAGTGTGTTCCCCACTTCTTGGGTATCCCTGGGCTGTTGTGTCCCCCTCTTCTGGGCGACCCTCCCCTGTTTGTCCCCCTCTTCCTGGGTGTCCCTAAGTCTTTGTCCCTCCCTTTTCCTGGGTCTCCCCCTCTTCTGGGCGATCCTCCCCTGTGTCCCCCTTTTCTTGGGTGCCCCTGGTCCTGTGTAGCCCCTTATTCTGACTTTCCCTGATCCTGGGTCTCCCCCTCTTTTGGGCAACCCTCCAGTGTGTCCCCCTCTTCTTGGGTGTCCCTGAGTGTTTGTGCCCCCCTTTTCCTGGGTCTCCCCATCTTCTGGGTGTCCCTCCAGTGTGTCCCCCTCTTCCTGGGTGTCTCTGGGCCTTTGTGTCCCCCTCCTCTGGGTGACCCTCCCCTGTATCCCTCTCTTCCTGGGTTCCCCTGGTCCTGTGTAGCCCCTTATTCTGACTTTCCCTGATCCTGGGTCTCCCTCTCTTCTGGCAACCCTCCAGTGTGTCCCCTTCTTCCTGGGTGTCCCTGGGCTGTTGTGTCCCCCTCTTCTGGGCGACCCTCCCTTGTTTGTCCCCCTCTTCCTGGATGTCCCTGGGCCTTTGTACCCCCCTTTTCCTAAGTCTCCCCCTCTTCTGGATATCCCTCCAGTGTGTCCCCCTCTTCCTGGGTGTCCCTGGGCCTTTGTACCACCCTTTTCCTAAGTCTCCCCCTCTTCTGGATATCCCTCCAGTGTGTCCCCCTCTTCCTGGGTGTCCCTGGGCCTTGGTGTCCCTCTCCTCTGGGCGACCCTCCCCTGTGTCCCCCTCTTCCTGGGTTCCCCTGGTCCTGTGCAGCCCCTTATTCTGACTTTCCCTGATCCTGGGTCTCCCCCTCTTCTGGGCAACCCTCCAGTGTCCCCCCCTCTTCTTGGGTGTCCCTGAGTGTTTGTGCCCCCCTTTTCCTGGGTCTCCCCCTCTTCCTGGGTGTCCCTAAGTCTTTGTGTCCCCCTTTTCCTGGGTCTCCCCCTCTTCTGGGTGACCCTCCAGTGTGTCCCCCTCTTCCTGGATGCCCCTGGTCCTGTGTACACCTTTATTCTTGCTCTCCTGGTCCTGGGTCCCCCTCTTCTGGGCGACCCTCCAGTGTGTCCCCTCTTCCTGGATGCCCCTGGTCCTGTGTACCCCTTTATTCTTGCTCTCCTGGTCCTGGGTCCCCTCTTCTGGATATCCCTCCAGTGTGTCCCCTCTTCTGGGTGTCCCTGGGCCTTGGTGTCCCTCTCCTCTGGGCGACCCTCCCTGTGTCCCCTCTTCCTGGGTTCCCTGGTCCTGTGCAGCCCCTTATTCTGACTTTCCTGATCCTGGGTCTCCCCTCTTCTGGGCAACCCTCCAGTGTCCCCTCTTCTTGGGTGTCCCTGAGTGTTTGTGCCCCTTCCTGGGTCTCCTCTTCCTGGGTGTCCCTAAGTCTTTGTGTCCCCCTTTTCCTGGGTCTCCCCCTCTTCTGGGTGACCCTCCAGTGTGTCCCCCTCTTCCTGGATGCCCCCTGGTCCTGTGTACACCTTTATTCTTGCTCTCCCTGGTCCTGGGTCCCCCCCTCTTCTGGGCGACCCTCCAGTGTGTCCCCCTCTTCCTGGATGCCCCCTGGTCCTGTGTACCCCTTTATTCTTGCTCTCCCTGGTCCTGGGTCCCCCCCTCTGGGCAACCTCCAGTGTGTCCCCCTCTTCCTGGATGCCCCCTGGTCCTGTGTACCCCTTTTTTCTTGCTCTCCCTGGTCCTGGGTCCCCCCCTCTTCTGGGCGACCCTCCAGTGTGTCCCCCTCTTCCTGGATGCCCCCTGGTCCTGTGTACCCCTTTATTCTTGCTCTCCCTGGTCCTGGGTCTCCCCCTCTTCTGGGCGACCCTCCAGTGTGTCCCCCTCTTCCTGGATGCCCCCTGGTCCTGTGTACCCCTTTATTCTTGCTCTCCCTGGTCCTGGGTCTCCCCCTCTTCTGGGCGACCCTCCAGTGTGTCCCCCTCTTCCTGGGTGCCCCCTGGTCCTGTGTACCCCTTTATTCTTGCTCTCCATTGTCCTGGGTCTCCTCTCTTCTGGGCGACCCTCCAGTGTGTCCCCTCTTCCTGGATGCCCCTGGTCCTGTGTACCCCTTTATTCTTGCTCTCCTGGTCCTGGGTCTCCCCTCTTCTGGGTGACCCTCCAGTGTGTCCCCTCTTCCTGGATGCCCCTGGTCCTGTGTACCCCTTTATTCTTGCTCTCCCTGGTCCTGGGTCCCCCCCTCTACTGGGCGACCCTCCAGTGTCTCCCCCTCTCCCTGGATGTCCCCTGGCCCTGTGTACCCCTTTATCCTTGCTCTCCCTGGTTCTGGGTCCCCCCCTCTTCTGGGCGACCCTCCAGTGTGTCCCCCTCTTCCTGGATGCCCCCTGGTCCTGTGTACCTCTTTATTCTTGCCCTCCCTGGGCCTGGGTCTCCCCTCTGGGCGACCTCCAGTGTGTCCCCTCTTCCTGGATGCCCCTGGTCCTGTGTACACCTTTATTCTTGCTCTCCTGGTCCTGGGTCCCCTCTTCTGGGCGACCCTCCAGTGTGTCCCCTCTTCCTGGATGCCCCTGGTCCTGTGTACCCCTTTATTCTTGCTCTCCTGGTCCTGGGTCCCCTCTTCTGGGCAACCTCCAGTGTGTCCCCCTCTTCCTGGATGCCCCCTGGTCCTGTGTACCCCTTTATTCTTGCTCTCCCTGGTCCTGGGTCCCCCCCTCTTCTGGGCGACCCTCCAGTGTGTCCCCCTCTTCCTGGATGCCCCCTGGTCCTGTGTACCCCTTTATTCTTGCTCTCCCTGGTCCTGGGTCTCCCCCTCTTCTGGGCGACCCTCCAGTGTGTCCCCCTCTTCCTGGATGCCCCCTGGTCCTGTGTACCCCTTTATTCTTGCTCTCCCTGGTCCTGGGTCTCCCCCTCTTCTGGGCGACCCTCCAGTGTGTCCCCCTCTTCCTGGATGCCCCCTGGTCCTGTGTACCCCTTTATTCTTGCTCTCCCTGGTCCTGGGTCCCCCCCTCTACTGGGCGACCCTCCAGTGTGTCCCCCTCTTCCTGGATGTCCCCTGGTCCTGTGTACCCCTTTATTCTTGCTCTCCCTGGTTCTGGGTCCCCCCCTCTTCTGGGCGACCCTCCAGTGTGTCCCCCTCTTCCTGGATGCCCCCTGGTCCTGTGTACCTCTTTATTCTTGCTCTCCCTGGTCCTGGGTCTCCCCCTCTTCTGGGCGACCCTCCAGTGTGTCCCCCTCTTCCTGGATGCCCCCTGGTCCTGTGTACCCCTTTATTCTTGCTCTCCCTGGTCCTGGGTCCCCCCCTCTTCTGGGCGACCCTCCAGTGTGTCCCCCTCTTCCTGGATGCCCCCTGGTCCTGTGTACCCCTTTATTCTTGCTCTCCCTGGTCCTGGGTCCCCCCCCCTCTTCTGGGCGACCCTCCAGTGTGTCCCCCTCTTCCTGGATGCCCCTGGTCCTGTGCCCCTTTATTCTTGCTCTCCTGGTCCTGGGTCCCCCTCTTCTGGGCGACCCTCCAGTGTGTCCCCCTCTTCTTGAGTGTCCCTGAGTGTTTGTGCCCCCCTTTTCCTGGGTCTCCCCCTCTTCCTGGGTGTCCCTAAGTCTTTGTTTCCCCCTTTTCCTGGGTCTCCCCCTCTTCTGGGTGACCTCCAGTGTGTCCCCTCTTCCTGGATGCCCCTGGTCCTGTGTACCTTTATTCTTGCTCTCCTGGTCCTGGGTCCCCTCTTCTGGGCGACCCTCCAGTGTGTCCCCTCTTCTTGAGTGTCCCTGAGTGTTTGTGCCCCTTCCTGGGTCTCCCCTCTTCCTGGGTGTCCCTAAGTCTTTGTGTCCCCCTTTTCCTGGGTCTCCCCCTCTTCTGGGTGACCCTCCAGTGTGTCCCCCTCTTCCTGGATGCCCCCTGGTCCTGTGTACCCCTTTATTCTTGCTCTCCCTGGTCCTGGGTCTCCCCCTCTTCTGGGCGACCCTCGTCCCAGCGTTCCTCTCCTCCCCGCCTGGCCGAGCGGTGGGGGGGGGGGAGAGGAAGGGTCGCGGCCGGCGGGTCGCGCAGCATCACAATCCCCGGGCGCCGCGCAACGGTCCCGGCTCGAGCCGCCCCTCCGCTTCCCTCCCTCCCTCCGTCCTCCACCTCCACCTCCTCCTCCTCCTCCGCCGTGCCGGCTCCGCCCCGGGCAGGTGCTATAAAGGGCGTCGCGGCGGGCGCTGGGCTGGCTGAGCCTCCGAGCCCCCCGGTCGTTCCGTCCGTCTCCCCTTCCGCGGCATGGATGGGCGCTGACGGAGCCATGAAGACGCTCATCGCTGCCTACGCGGGGGCCCTGCGAGGTAGGACCGGCTCCGCAGGGGGCTGGTGGGGCTGGTGGGGGGGAGCTCAGGATACCGCGCATCTTTCCCCCCTCCTTTTTTTTGCGCATCTTTCGGCCCCCCCCGGCGCGCAGTTGTCTTTCCCTGCGCGGCTTCTCCGCTGGGCAAAAAGTCAAGCTTGCAAGGGGGGTGAGTGGATGGGGTGGATGGGGTTGCGCGAAGAGCCGAAGGATCGCTCCCGGACGATGGACGTGTTGCAAAGAAAGACCCTCCCAAAGAGGAGCAGCAGCAACAACAGCCTTTGGTCTCTCGCCTGGCTTTTGCCTCTGCGTGAGATCCTGAGTCGGGGCTTGGAAGCGCTTAGAGCAGCTTCCAAGAGAAAATTTTTGGTGGTCCGCAGAAAAATGATTTGCATTTTTTTTTATCTTGCACTAAATACTATTTATCTTTTTTTAAAAAAATCATATTGGTGGTCCTCAGGATTTAAAATTATGAATTTAGTGGTCCCTGAGGTCCGAAAAGTTGGAGACCCCTGGGTGGGAGTGGCTGGAAATAATAATAATGAGGATGAGGATGAGGATCACAATAACGACATCTTATATAGGATCTCCTAGGATGTGATATGATATGGTATGAGAAATAGAAGATCTACCACGTAAGATATATAAGATGCAAGACACAGGTATAAATACATATCATATATAAAATATATAAGATGTAATATAATATAGAATATGATACACCTTAGTATAAGACACTGAGTATAAGATCTAGACTAAGATGAAGATTATAAGATAAAGATGTATAAGGTGTAAGGTATTATATGATGTGATATATGATATATAATACAAGATATACAGTAAGATGAAGGTAGAAGATACAAGGTATAATATATGATACAATATAATACAATGTACAATACAAGATATACAGTAAGATGAAGGTAAAGAAATAAAGTATAATATATGATACAATATAATACGATGTACAATACAAGATATACAGTAAGATGAAGGTAAAGAAATAAGGTATAATATATGACAATGTAATACGATGTACAAGATATATAGTATATATCATATAGAAGATGTAAGAATATAATAATATAAGGTATAATATATGATATAATATGTGAAATAAGATATACAATATAAGATATATGAAGATATAAGATAAGATATAAGATATATAAGGTAATATATATAATATATGATAAATATATGATATAAGATCTAAAGTATAAAATATATAACATGAAGATATAAAATAAAGATATGAAATACACTATGATGTATATTACAATAATATACTGTCTTTCCCCGAAAATAAGACCTTGTCTTATATTTTTTTGAATCCTGAAATAAGTGCTTGGCCTTATTGCCATGCTCTCAAAAGCCCGATTGGGTTTATTATCAGGGGATGTCTTATTTTTGGGGAAACAGGGTATATATTAACACAAAATAACATACATTTAATGTAATGTAATATATGTTCATATACATTAATATAATGTAATATAGGATTGCGTAGGTCCCTTCCAGTCCTATTATTCTATGTTCCATCTGCCTCTCCCAGATTCTTGCAAAGGACTTTAAAAGTGCCTAAAAATGCGAAATCCTGATAAACGTTTGGCTGACTGTGCCGTCCCCATAATAATAATTATTTCTATGATTTGGGGGAGACCCTCCTCCCCTCCCTGTATTTGACTTGCACACTTTTGTATCGAAATATATGGATACCAACAATTGGAAAAGCAGGACTGGTTTAAATGCGCTGCTTTGGCGAGTTTGTGTGCTTCTTTCTTTCTTTCTTTCTTTTTTTAAAGAAGTAATTTTTGGTTTAGTGGAATCATTGAGGCTGTTGGTTTGATTTACACATGAATGATTAGATTTTACTTCATCTTATTCTGATTTTCGGTTGGTTTTCGGCCCTGTCTGTCTGGGGTTAGGTAATGCTGTAATATGTCGTGAATTGGTGTTTATTGCTTTAGTACAATATTTTTCAAGCTTGGCCACTTGAAGATGGGTGGAATTTCAACTCCCAGAATTCCCCAGCCAGCACACTGACTGGAGAGTTCTGGGAGTTGAAGTCCATCCATGTTAGCTGAGGAGGATTGTGGGAGGCTACACATTTAATGCACATTTAATGCACCGTTTCCCAATCTTAGCATGGCTGGCTGGCGAATTCTGGGAATTGAAGTCCACCCTTCTTCAAGTGGCCAAGGTTGATAAATACTGATTTAGGAGCGAAGCTGATGCTCACGCAGGGCTCCAGCATGTCCGCTCTAAGTTCTAACCATGGTGAGTTTTGAATGCTGGTTAGTTTTCCAGGCCTTCGTACATTTTGGAACTTAGAAATGGGGTTTAATCTGGCCTTCATTTAAGGATCTTTTGTGAACTCAGCCGACAGGGAGGAGTAATTTATCATCTTATCTAGTCATCACAAAAACATTTTTTGGGGGGGAACTTCACTTCTTTTGATTATAACAAAGCTTGAAAAACAGGTAAGGTGCCAATTCCGGACACTGTACTCTCTTGCAAAATGGCAAGGCTGGCGTAGTGGAGCTTCCGTGTGTTCATGCAGTCTACCTCTTGAATCTGTTTCTGCTAGGAACCCTCAAGAAAGAGGGATCATCAGTGGCTAAGACCTTGAGCTTGTCAATCGGAAAGGTCGGCAGTTCGGCGCTTCGAATCCCTAGTACAGGTCTCCTGCGTGAGCACGGGGTTGGACTACATGACCTCCGAGGTCCCCTCCAACTCTGTTACTGTTACGTTATTTCCACTCCTGGGAGAGCAGGAGGGCCAGTCTTCTGCTCTGACCAGCCTGATCTTTCGTGATCTGTTGCTTGTTTTTGCGAGAAAGGTGAACTTTAGATTCTTCAAACTCTTGTTAAACTTAATCTCTCGGCTATCTCGGGAATGAGTGCGGACAGCGCCAGCAAGGTCACACTGATGATCCACCTGCCAAAATCTCTGTGGGGCTCAGCACAGAAGAAGGTTGCACAGTTGCAGGAACTGGGTATGTCTAGTTTAATGAAAAGAAGGATTATGATAGCATCTTCCAATATCTCAGGGGCTGCCACAAAGAAGAGGGAGTCGGACTTCTTCTCCAAAGCACCTGAAGGCAGGGCAAGAAGCAATGGGTGGAAACTCATCAAGGAGAGAAGCAACTTAGAACTAAGGAGAAATTTCCTGACAGTCAGAACAATTAATCAGTGGAAACTTTTAAGAAAATGTTGGATAACCATTTGCCTGCAATGGTGTAGGGTTTCCTGCCTGGGCAGAGGGTTGGACTAGAAGACCTCCAAGGTCCCTTCCAACTCTGTTATTATGTTACGTTAAGGCTCCGATCTGGCAGGACCTTTGGGTGCCCAGCTGGCAAAATACAGCTAGTCCTCGACTTATGACCATAATTGAGCCCGAAATGTTTGTTGCTAACTGAAACATTTGTTAAATGAATTGTGCCCCATTTTGCCACCTTGAGTGTTAAGCGAATCACTGCAGCTGTTAAGTTAGTAACACAGTTGGTAGATGAAGGTCTGGTTTTCCCCATTAATTTTGCTTAGAAGTGAAAGTTAGCGGGTTGATTTGGAGCCAATCACCAGGAGACGGTGAGTTCTAGTCCCGCCTTAGGCATGAAAGCTGACTGGGAGATTGGGCCAATCATTAGGGGATGGTGAGTTCTAGTCCCGCCTTGGGCACAAAAGCCAGCTGGGTGATTGGACCAACCATGAGGAGAGGGTGAATTCTAGTCTTGCCTTAAGCATGAAAGCTGACTGGGTGATTGGGCCAATCACCAGGAGACGGTGAGTTCTAGTCCCGCCTTAGGCATGAAAGCTGACTGGGTGATTGGGCCAATCACTAGGGGATGGTGAGTTCTAGTCCCGCCTTGGGCACAAAAGCCAGCTGGGTGATTGGACCAATCACCAGGAGACTGTGAGTTGTAGTTCTGCCTTAGGCATGAACGCTGGTTGGCTGATTTTGGGCCAATCACCAGGAGAAGGTTGGGTAAATTTAGGCCAATCATAGGGGTGCTGCAGTGGTTGTTCCTTATTGGTCCTAAGTCACTTTTTTCAGTGCCGTTCTAACTTGGTTACTAAAAAATTGGTTGTAAGTTGAGGACTATCTGTACCATCATTCTGTTCCCATCAAAGCCACATTTTATATTTTTAATTTATTAAATGCTTTTCCAAGAGCCAGCGTTGTCCAAAGATAATTTGTATGGTCATGTGGCCAGCATGGCTATAAACCGAAGCACACACAATGCTGTTATTTTCCCATTAAGTGGTACCTATTTATCTACTTGCCTTTCCATGCTTTCCAAGTGCTAGTTGGGTAGGAGCCGGAGCAAGAACGGGAGCGCACCCCATCACATGGCACTTGGGTCTCGAACCCAGGCTATCAGCTTTCCAACTGACAACTTCAATGTCTTTAACCACTGAGCTATCCCACCCATCTCTCTCCCTTTCCCCCTCTCCCCCATCCTAGTCACCCATCTATCCATCCATCTCTTTCTCTCTCAGTTTATCTATCTAGAAGAGCTGTGGTGGCGCAGTGGTTAGAATGCAGTACTGCAGGCTATTTCTCCTGATTGCTGGCTGCCAGCAGTTTGGCAATTTGAATCTCACCAGCTCAAGGTTGACTCAGCCTTCCATCCTTCCAAGGTGGGTAAAATGAGGACCCAAATTGTTGGGGCCAATAGGCTGACTCTGTAAACTTAAGAGAGGGCTGTAAAGCACTGTGAAGCGGTATATAAGTCTATCCATCCATCTATCCATCTATCATCTCTCTCTCTCTCTCTCTCTCTCATCTGTCCCTCTATTTGTCTATCTCTTTGTCTTCTCTGTCTATTTCTCTCTGTCTCTCTCCCCTCTCTCATCTCTCCCTCTATTTGTCTGTCTGTCTGTCTGTCTGTCTATCTATTTATCTATCATCATCTGTCTCTCTCTGTCTCTCTCTCTTTCTCTCTCTCTCGTCTCTCTCTCTCTCTGTCTCTATCTATCTATCTATCTCTATCTATCTCTATCTATCTATCTATCTATCTATCTATCTATCTATCTATCTATCTATCTATCTATCTATCGTCTATCTCTGTCTCTGTCTCTCTCTCATCTATCTCTATCTATCTATCTATCTATCTATCTATCTATCTATCTATCTATCTATCTATCTATCTATCTATCTATCTATCTATCTATCCCACTATTTGTCTCTCTCTGTCTATCTCTGTCTGTCTGTCTGTCTCTCTCCCCCCCCTCTATTTGTCTCTCTCTGTCTATCTCTCTCTCTCTCTCTCTCCAGCTCTCTCTCTCTCTCTCTCTCTCATCTAGATATCATTATCACCATCATCCTATATTTATAGATACTTATGGAGATAGGTTGTTTTATTTTAATGTTGCAAGCTGCTCAAGAGTTACCTTGCGGCAAGATGGACAGTAAACCAATTTAATAAATAAATATTTAACATCGGATAGTCTTGCAAACTTCCTACCGGATTCCTCTCGTTCCCTACTGTATAGAAAAGCTAACCGCCTTCTTAAAGTCGCAGGCAGAAAAGATTTCTCCAGATGTTACAGCCTAGCTTCATTAACTCTAGGGATTTTTTTTTGTTTTTTTAGGTCTTATCTGTCACACCTAATTGCATCGGTGTCCTTGTCTGTTGTCTGCCTGGTTTTTCCGGCTGTTTTCCTTTTCTGCAGTTTTCCAATCCACGTTTGTATCTGTCACTGCTGCGGTTGGCCTGAAGCTTGGCAATTGATGAATGGTTAGGTAAAACAGGTGAGATCAGGCTTAATGGGCTGTGAGAATAACCTTGAGAAGCAGAAATGAAGAACACGAGCCAGACAGTGGTCGGCTTAATATCCTAGTTTTAGAATAGAAATAGAACAAGAAAAGTTGGAAGGGACCTTGGAGGTCTTCTAGTCCAGGGCTCTCGAACCTTGGCAACTTTAAGACTTGTGGACTTCAACTCCCAGCAAAGCTGGCTGAGGAATTCTGGGAGTTGAAGTCCACAAGTCTTAAAGTTGCCAAGGTTCGAGACCCCTGTTCTAGTCCAACCCCCCTGCTTAGGCAGGAAACCCTACACCACTTCAGACAAATGGTTATCCAACCTCTTCTTAAAAATTTCCAGTGTTGGAACATTCACAATTTCAGGTGGCAAATTGTTCCACTGATTAATTGTTCTCACTGTCAGGAAATTTCTCCTTAGTTCTAAGTTGCTTCTCTCCTTGGTTAGTTTCCACCCGTTGCTTCTTGTCCTGCCCTCAGGTGCTTTGGAGAATAGTTTGACTCCAGTCGTGGGTTTCAAAAATGTTCGCTACGGATTCGGTGGGCGTGGTTAGGTGGGGGACATGTGACTAAGTGGGTGTGCCCAACTTGACGTCACTCACGCCCACATCCACGCAGTCACATGACACCCCCCCACCTAGCCATACCCACAGGAAAAGGTAGGAAATTTTTTGGAATTAACGCCTATCTACCCCCGCCCTCCCTTCGTCAGTCCCCCCCACCCATTTCCCCTCCTTTAGCGGCCCTGGCCCTAGTCCCGCTTCCTTCCCTTCCACTGCCTCTTTGTTCGGGCCGCTTACCTTCCGCGGTGGCTGGTATAGAGTCCAGAAGGTGAGCTGATCAGAGTTTTTGGCGGCCCCCAGCCAGCTGCTGGAAAGTGGCTGGTAAAGAAGTACCGGAGGTCGTGGAAAAAGCTGCTGTTGTCACCGCCATTTTCTTCGCACATGCGCATCCCATTGGACTTGCAAGGCAATGTGTGCATGAAGAACATGGCGGCAAAAAAATGGGAGGTGGAGTGAGCGACCGGGGTACCTGTTCAGAGGTGTGGCCAGCTGGCCATTGCTACCGGTTCGGCAACCTTGACCAAATTTCTCCCAACGGTACACGCGAACCGGTGCAAACCGGCTGATTTTTTTTAAAAAATTTGCATTTATATCCCACCCTTCTCCGAAGACTCAGGGCGGCTTACAATGTGTCAAGCAATAGTCTTCATCCATTTGTATATTATATACAAAGTCAACTTATTGCCCCCAACAATCTGGGTCCTCATTTTACCTACCTTATAAAGGATGGAAGGCTGAGTCAATCTTGGGCCTGGTGGGACTCGAACCTGCAGTAATTGCAAGCAGCTGCTGTTAATAACAGACTGTCTTACCAGTCTGAGCCACCAGAGGCCCTTACCTCTGTTTGACTCCCTCTTCTTTGGGGCAGCCCCTGAATTATTGGAAGACTGCTATCGTGTCTCCCCTCGTCCTTCTTTTCATCAGACAAGACATGCCGAGTTCCTGCAACCGTTTTGGTATCCTGGTCCGGTTTACTTCGAAGGGCAGACATCAGAGGAGTTCTTTGGGAGGCGGGAACATTGTAGGTAGTCCTCGACTTATAACCATTTATTTAGTGACCGTTCGAAGTTACAACCGCGCTGAAAAAAAGTGACTTAGGAAGTTTTTCACACTTAATGACCCCTGCAGCATCCCCATGGTCACATGATCGAAATTCAGAAACTTGGTAACTGGCATGCATCTATGTCAGATGCCCACAAAAGGGGATGGCATGACCCTGGGACATTGCAACCCGTCAGAAATATGCCAGTAGCCTTATCCCCGGGGTCATGCGATACCATTTTGCGACCTTCTGAGCAAGCAAAGTCAATGGGGAAGCCTCGATTTGTTTAACAAACCATGTTACTAATTTAAGAACCGCGGAGATCTCCTAAAAACGGTGGCAAGAAAGGTTGCAAAATGGAGCGAGACCTCAGTTAGCGACCGACTTGCTCCGCAATGGAAATTTGGGGCTCAGTTGTGGTCGTAAGTCGAGGACTAGCTGTATTTAAAAGGCTTGATCGCTCTGCAAGATCTGGAAAAAAAAAAAACCCATCTCTCTAACGAGGTAGGAAGGAACGAAGACATAAGTTTGGAGAAGCTATTTGGCTATTATTAATAAAACTCGAGCTTAGCCCCGGGAAACGGGAAAACGTGAGAAAGAAATTGAAATTTTAACTTGCCTTGACGTGCTTTGGAATAAGTGAGAAAGAAGCAAAGTCAATTTTCAAGATTCTAGTGTTATAGTATTTCTCAGTATTTCTCAACTTGGTCAACTTTAAGACACGTGGAGTTCAGTTCCCAGAATTCCCCAACCAGCCCTGCTGGCTGGGGAATTCTGGGAGCTGAAGTTCCACATGTCTTATAATTGCCAAGGTTGGAAAAGCATTCGGTTAAGATGTTGAGCTGCCACTGTGAGTAATTCCCCTCTGACTTGGGATCTCTTCCCTCCCTCCCTCCCTCTCTCTCTCTCTCTCTCTCATTTCAATCCCTCCTACCTCCCAGGGCTGTTGTGCTGGGGGAGAAAAATAACGATCAGGATTGTTTGAAACATAGCAAACTGACAGCAGAAAAAGACCTAGTAGTCTGTCTTTCTTTCTTTCTTTCTTTCTCTTTCTTTCTTTCTTTCTTTCTTTCTTCCTTCCTTCCTTCCTTCCTTCCTTCCTTCCTCTTCCTTTCTTTCTCTTCCCTCCCTTCTCTTCTTTCTTTCTCTTCTTCCTCCCTCCCTCCCTTCTCTCTCTCTTTCTTTCTTTCTTCCTTTTTTTCCTTCCTTCCTCTTTCTCTCTTTCTTTCTTTCTCTTCCTCCTCCTCTCTCTCTCTCTCTCTCTCATTTCAATCCCTCCTACCTCCCAGGGCTGTTGTGCTGGGGGAGAAAAATAACGATCAGGATTGTTTGAAACATAGCAAACTGACAGCAGAAAAAGACCTAGTAGTCTGTCTTTCTTTCTTTCTTTCTTTCTCTTTCTTTCTTTCTTTCTTTCTTTCTTTCTTTCTTCCTTCCTTCCTTCCTTCCTTCCTTCCTCTTCCTTTCTTTCTCTTCCCTCCCTTCTCTTCTTTCTTTCTCTTCTTCCTCCCTCCCTCCCTTCTCTCTCTCTTTCTTTCTTTCTTCCTTTTTTTCCTTCCTTCCTTCCTCTTTCTCTCTTTCTTTCTTTCTCTTCCCTCCCTCCTCTTCTTTCTTTCTTTCTCTTCTTCCTCCCTTACTCCCTTCTCTCTCTTTCTCTCTCTTTCTTTCTTTCTTCTCCCTTCCTCCCCCTTCACTCACTCACTCACTCTCTCTCTCTCTGTCTTTCTTTCTTTCTTTCTTTCTTTCTTTCTTTCTTTCTTTCTTTCTTTCTTTCTTTCTTTCTTTTTCTTTCTCTTTTTCCTCTCTCCATTCTCTCTCTCTCTCTCTCTTTTTCCTCCCACTCTCTCTCTCTCTCTCTCTCGCTTTCTTTCGTATTTTTACATTTCATTTTATTTTAATTTTTGTTGGATGATGGCCATGTGCTTTTCCCAAGTATGTTTAAACTCGTGTTATGTACATCACCTTGAGGAAATGATAGGCTATACATCGAAGGAATGAATACATTAATCGGCGTAACTTGTGTGAGTGAAGGATAGCAATTCCCCAGAGCATTAAAACTGGTTTAAGCGACAGGCTGTCTTACCTAGCGAAGTTTTCTTAGCTACTGTCCCTGTTGGAAACTAAGGTTCCTGATTGATTTATCTGAAATGCACATCAATAGAGTGGCATGTTGTTAACGGTTCATTCCACAAGTTTTGGGGGGAAAAAATGAACAAACTTGCAGAGCAAGCTCTCTGTAATACAGTAGCGCTTGCTAAAAATATGATTTTTATTCCCTGGAGCTCCAGGAGATATGACTCTTAACACGTTAAACCTTTTTTCCTGTAGGCTGGAAATATTCTGCGGATTAAGATTTAAAGGTAGCCTATTTCCAAGATCCGGTAATATGATGGTCAGGATGAATGATCGTAATAACAGCATAAGAGTTGGAAGGGACCTTGGAGGTCTTCTAGTCCAACCCCCTGCTTAGGCAGGAAACCTTGCACCATTTCAGACAAAGGGTTGTCCAATTTCTTCTTTAAAACTTCCAGTGTTGGAGCATTCACAACTTCTGGTGGCAAGTAGTTCCACTGGTTAATTGTTCTAAACATCAGGAAATTCCTCCTTAGTTCTAGGTTGCTTCTCTCCTTGATTAATTTCCACCCATTGCTTCTTGTCTTGTCTTTAGGTGTTTTGGAGAATAGCTTGACTCCCTCTTCTTTGTGGCAGCCCCTCGAATATTAAAACATTTAATAATTCGAATATTATTTGTCTGAAATGGTGTAGGTTTTCCTGCCTCGGCAGGGGGTTGGACTAGAAGACCTCCAAGGTCCCTTCCAACTCTGTTATTATATTATATGTCAAAATGCAGCACCTGTTTGTGGCTAGAGACGTAAGGATTGTTTTCTTACCTGGATGTATTGGCTCTTAATCGCAGCCGCTTCTCAGTTCATGGTTGGTTCTGGATGCTGGTTTGAATTTGGATTGTCGGAGTGGGGCGAAGCCTTAGCAACATGGGAAATTGTCCCCGAGTTGTGACTTTTAGCGTAAGCAAATAGGGAAATTAGAACCGTCGAGTTGCAAGGAACTTTAGAGGCCATGTAGTCCAACCCCCTGCTCGGTGTAGGATCTATGAATGGATGAAAACCTCCATGATTGAAAACCCACCATTTCATGTGACGGTCTGTTCCGCTGGCTAACCGCTTCCTAGTGTCAAGAAGTCATTCCCGACATTTGATTTGAAGTTTCTTCCTCCTATAGCTAGTCCTTGACTTACAACCATTCCTTTGGTGATTATCTGAAGTTACAATACCATTGAAACAAGTGACCATCCTTGCACTTACAACAGTCCCTGCTTAATGACTGCCTAATTCACTTAACAACTGCAGTGATTTGTTTAACAACTGTGGGGAAAGGTTGTACAACTGGGTGCAACTTACTTAACGACTGTCTTGCTTAGCAGCGGAAATTCTTTGTGAGCCACCTGGAGTCACCGAGATTGAGTTAACCTTTCTTAAATAAATACATACATACATAAATTAGCGTTGTAAGTCGAGAACTATCTGTAACTAGACATAGCCACCGTCTAACTCTTACACCCATTTAATCCTGTCAAATGCTATTCCAGTCAGGAACAAACCCAGTTGGAGCATTTACACAATTTGGTGTAGTGGTTTAAGATACCAGGCTAGAAAGCAAGAGACGGCGAGTTCAAGTCCTGCCTTAGCCGTGAAGGCTGACTGGGTGACTCTGGGCCAATAACTGGGAGATGGTGAGTTCTAGTTCTGCCTTAGGCATGAAAGCTGGCTGGGAACCTTTGGGCCAATCTCCAGGAGACGGTGAGTTCTAGTTCTATCTTAGACATGAAAGCTGATGGGAGACTTTGGGCCAATCATCGGGAGATGGTAAGTTCTAGTTCCACCTTAGGCATGAAAGCTGACTGGGAAACTTTGGCTGAATCACCAGGAGACGGTGAGTTCTAGTTCCACTTTAAGAATGACAGCCAACTGTTTGACTTCGGGCCAGTCCCCTCTCTCTCAACCCACCTTACAGGATTGCTGTAGGGAAAAATAGCAGGAGAAAAGGTGTGCTGGACGGGTTTGCTGCCTGGAGTTATTTGCAGAACTAATAGACAGAAAATAAATAAATAAAAGCAACAAAACGCTCCGAATCTCAGGTTATTTTTAAATAATTTCTTTGTGGTTTAGTGTGCTGTGCAGATGTAGTTTTTCTGAGTTTATGCTTCAGGTTGTTGTATGAATCCGGAGAAAGGATTAATTTCATTCCGAGTGGTCGGTGCGAGTGGAATCCATCTTGGGAGCTCCGAAGAGTTCCAATAAACAAACATTGCAGACTTCAGTCCCAGGGCAGAGGGGAACACCCAACCGATAACGCATTGGAAGAAATTGTACTTTATTCGGTATTGCTTCATTTGGCTTCACTTCACCCAAGGTTGCGTAGAGAGTCCAAACTCATGGCTTTGTGCCACCGGAGTGTTTTACATGATAAATAAATACTGAGCTACCCCAACAGAGATTAGATTTCACCCGCTCCTTGGATGTTTGCCCAAGAACCAGGTGAAAAATAAAATAAAATAAAGAGAGCTTTGCAGGCATTGGAGTTTCTGTGGGCCAGCGTTAAATAAGGCATAGGGGCAGGGGGTGAGTTTCACCTACCTTTACCACTGGTTCGCATGTGGGTGCTGTCCACACATTCGCCCACCCTTCTGTGCATGTGCAGAACTGTGCAGAACTGCAGAAAAAATAATTGCTACCAACTTGCCTTCCATTGAGGACCTGTATACTGCACGAATCAAGAAGAGGGCCGTGAAAATATTTGCAGATCCCTCGCATCCTGGACATAAACTGTTTCAACTCCTACCCTCAAAACGACGCTATAGAGCACTGCACACCAGAACAACTAGACACAAGAACAGTTTTTTCCCGAAGGCCATCACTCTGCTAAACAAATAATTCCCTCAACACTGTCAGACTATTTACTGAATCTGCACTACTATTAATCGTTTCATAATTCCCATCACCAATCTCTTTCCACTTATGACTGTATGACTATAACTTGTTGCTGGCAATCCTTATGATTTATATTGATATATTGATCATCAATTGTGTTGTAAATGTTGTACCTCGATGAACGTATCTTTTCTTTTATGTACACTGAGAGCATATGCACCAAGACAAATTCCTTGTGTGTCCAATCACACTTGGCCAATAAAATTATATTCTATTCTATTCTATGCGCCCGGCCTCGAAAATGTGCCTAAATAGCATGACTTGGAGCCGGGGCGGGTGGGTGAGCCTAGGGGTGAAATCCTCCCATTTCGGACCGGATCCGGTAGCGATGGTGGCGGGTGGTTCGGAGAAGAGCCCAAAATTTCAAGTCTGGTGACATAAGGTTTTTTGTTGCAAGCAGAGGAGTGGAAGACTCTTCTCGTGAAATATCTCTGGACTCGTTCGATTGTATTAATGTCTGATACGCACTGCGGGTTCCAGACAGACGAGCTGTATTCAAGAATTGGTCTAGCAAAGATTTTGTATGCTCTAATTAGCAGTACAATGTTACTGGGAGAAGAAGCTACGCAAGATTAGGTTAACAGCTCTTAATGCCTTTTTGGCAATGCTGTTACAGTGAACTCTGGCGCTTAGATCATTAGAGATGAGTATTCTAAGGTCCTTGACAGAGTGAGGGTCGTCTACAAGGTCATATCTGCCCAGCTTGTATTTTGTGTTCTGATTTTTTTTTGCCAATGTGTAAGACAGAGCATTTGTTGGTTGAGATTTGGAGTTGCCAATCGTTTGACCGTTCTGACACATAGTCAAGGTCTTTTTGTAGAGTAGCAGCCTTGTCAGTGGTGGTGAATAGTTTTACATCATCCGCAAAGAGACCGCAGTTGCTTATAATATGATTGCAAAGATCATTTATGTAAAGTATAAAGAGTGGGGGTCCTAAAACGCTGCCTTGGGGGACACTGTTGTTTACAGGTGCAGGATTAGATAAGGTAGTCCCTATTTTGACTACTTGTTGCCTGTTTGATAGGAATGCAACTACCCGCTTATGCAGGAATCCGGAAATGCCATAAGATTTTAGTTTTAGAAGTAATTTGTCGTGTACCACTGAATCGAAGGCTTTACAGAAGTCTATGTAAATTGCGTCTATTGATTTACCCTGGTCGAGTTTTGAAGTCCATATGTTTTTGCAGTCTAAGAGTTGCAGATTGCAGGACAATTTTTTTCGGAAGCCAAATTGCTTGTTAGAGAGTAGAATAGAATAGAATAGAATAGAATAGAATAGAATAGAATAGAATAGAATTTTTATTGGCCAAGTGTGATTGGACACACAAGGAATTTGTCTTGGTGCATATGCTCTCAGTGTACATAAAAGAAAAGATACGTTCATCAAGGTACAACATTTACAACACAATTGATGGTCAATATCTCAATATAAATCATAAGGATTACCAGCAACAAGTTATAGTCATACAGTCATAAATGGAAAGAGATTGGTGATGGGAACTATGAAACGATTAATAGTAGTGCAGATTTAGTAAATGGTTTGACAGTGTTGAGGGAATTATTTGTTTAGCAGAGTGATGGCCTTCGGGAAAAAACTGTTCTTGTGTCTAGTTGTTCTGGTGTGCAGTGCTCTATAGCGTCGTTTTGAGGGTAGTAGTTGAAACAGTTTATGTCCAGGATGCGAGGGGTCTGTAGGTTGTTAGTCTTTAAGTAGAGGGCAATGGATTGGTTTATGGTTGATTCCATGACAGGTGACTCAACATAATGAGATTGGTCTGTAATTATCAACTAGGCTGGGGTCTCCCTTTTTGAAGATAGGGATGACCGTGGCTAGTGACCATAAGTTAGGTAAGGAGCTGGTTCTGAAAGATATTTCATAGATTATGCTAAGTGGTTCTGCTATGGTGGTTGAGAGCTTCTTTAGGAAGTGGGCGCATAATCCATCAGGGCCAATCAATAGAGATGGTTTTAGGTTGACATGTAGTAGATCATTGTGATTAGTTGTGGTACGATTGGGAAATGAGGGGCATGTTCTGTTGCTGTTTACAAAGACTGAACCGAAGAATGTGTTGAAGAGGTTGGCCTTAATGGTTTCATCGTTACATTCCTTCCCGTTTGGTCCTTTTAGTGGTGCGATGGATCGTGAGTCTTTAAGTTTGTTGTTTACAAAATTGTAGAAGGGCTGGGTGGATTTAGTACGTATTAGGTTTTCCTGTTGTTTGCTATGATAACTGATGCATTCTGTCTTTATCCATCAGCATACGGTTTTGTAGCGACTTTTGAAGTTAGCTACGTAGCCAGTTTTGTTTTTGGGTCAAAGAGTTGTGTTGTTTTTAGTCTGCAGCTTCCTTATTGTTATGGGTAATTTATTTTTCCTGGTTTTGGGGGTTATTAGTGGTACGTATAGTTTGATGATGCTTTTGACTTCTTGCAAAAAAAATGTTATAATGGTCTTCGGCAGTGATGCAGCCAGTGAATAGAGTTTGCCAATTAGGAGATGAAAGATCATCAATTATGAAATCATAGTTGGCTTTTCTAAAGTTATACTTTGGGTTTCCGTCATTATGATCGTCTTTGTGAGGACGTATGTTGAGATAAAAGTCAATCATGCTGTGGTCACTGTTGGAAAAGGGTTCTTTTATTTGTAGTCCATAAATTGAGTTTAAACTGTTGCAGAAGATGAGATCAAGGCAGTTGTTGAGTCTAGTGTTGTTAGTTACTAGTTGATCAAGTCCCAGATTAGTTACAGCATTGTACAGGGTTGCATGTATGGTTTAGTTGTACATTCATTTAGGGTCCAATTAATAAGAGGTAGATTGAGCTCAGAAAGATAAGAGAGCATGGGCAGGAGGCTGTCCATGTTAGTAGTGAAGTTAGTTTGTTTGTTTCAATTCAAAAAATTCAAAAAATGTGGACTTCAATTCCCAGAATTCCTCAATTTGGGATACAAATTAAGTCAATAAATATAAAGGAAAGAAGAAAAGTTTGCTCTTTCAGAATACATCAAACTACAGCAACTATGCTGCTCAGGAATTCTGGGAGTTGAAGTCCACAGGTCATACATAAAGGGGCCATAATTGCTGGCTCAGGAATGCTGGGAGTTGAGATTCACAGGTCATAAAGCGGCCATTATTGCTGGCTCAGGAATTCTGGGAGTTGAAGCCCACAGGTCATAAAGAACCATAATTGCTGGCTCAGGAATTCTGGGAGTTGAAGCCCACAGGTCATAAAGAACCATAATTGCTGGCTCAGGAATTCTGGGAGTTGAAGTCCACAGGTCATAAAGGAACCATAATTGCTGGCTCAGGAATTCTGGGAGTTGAAGTCCACAGGTCATAAAGGAACCATAATTGCTGGCTCAGGAATTCTGGGAGTTGAAGTCCACACATCATAAAGCGGCCATTATTGCTGGCTCAGGAATCCTGGGAGTTGAAGTCCAGAAGTCATAACGGGGCCATAGTTGCTTCCTTCTGCCTTATTTACAGGATGCTGATAATCAATTTCCTGCTTAATTCTTTTTTTTTTCCTTGAGAAAATAAGCAACTCCCCCCCTTAATTTTTTGCCTACCAATGTCAACAAGGACACGTTCAGGGGTGAACTTCAAAAATGTTAGCAAGGGGTTCTCTGCACGGTTACTGGGTGGGCGTGGCCATGGTGGGCGTAGCCTAGTTGGCCTCCTGCACCATGGTGAGGGGGGGGGGTCGTTTCTGCCCTCCCTGGGCTGCGGAGGCTTTTCTCGAGCCTCCGGGAGGGTGAAAATGGTCTCCCCAGACTCTGGAGACCCTCTGGAGGCCCCGAACGTCCGGTAGGCTCATTTTTCTCCCTCCCTGAGCCTCTGTGTGCGCTCTGCACTTGCCAAAACGGGCCACGTAGGGACTCCTGGGAGGGGTGGGGCAGGGTGGGTTGGGCCAGCCAGGTGTGGGATTTGGGAGTTCTCCAAACTGCACAGAATCTTAGCTAAGGGTTCTCCCGAACCCCCAGCAGCCCCACCGCTGGACACATTTAAGATGAAAATAAATTTGGAGGCTGCGGTTTTTACTTCCTAGTCAGAAAATGTCATTTGCAATTGTGACTGAGACTCTAGAAAGAGTGCGGAGAAGAGCAACGAAGAAGATTAGGGGATTGGCGGCTAAAATATATGATGAACGGTTGCAGGAATTGGGAATGTTTAGTCAAATAAAGGATTAAGGGGTGACACGATAGCCGTGTTCCTATATTTGAGGGGCTGCCGCGAAGAAGAAGGAGTCAACCTATTCTTCAAAGCACCTAACAAGAAGTAACAGGCTGAAGACCAACCTAGAACTAAGGAGAAATTTCCTGACAGCGGGAACAATGAACCAGTGGAACAATTTGCCTCCAGAAGTTGTCGGTCCTCCATCACTGGAGGTTTTCAAGGAGAGACTGGACAATCGTTTCTCTGAAACGGTGTTGGGTTTCCTGCTTGGGCAGTGGGTTGGACTAGAAGACCTCCAAGGTCCCTTTCCAACTCTGTTGTTCTTTATAGAGCTGGGGTCGGCAACCCGTGGCTCTGGAGCCGCCTGTGGCTCTTTCATCCCTCTGCTGCGGCTCCCTGTTGCCGGTCGGTTTTACAGTTGATAGGGCTTTCAGTTAGGGTAGGTAGAGGAAAAAGGACGCCGCGCTAGGAGGAGACTCTATGGTGGGAGAACCGGACTTCCGGTCAGCTCCAGAATTGAACGGGGGGCTTCCGGTTAGGACCTTTGTGGCTCTTGGAGTGTTTAAGGTTGCCGACCCCTGGTATAGAGAGAAACCCTAGTTGTGCTGTGATCTCTGATTTCAGTCATTGCCATGGCAGCACAATTAGCCACCACCATTCATCACCAGCCTGCTTGGCTCTCCTATCTCAGCCCCGTGAAGAAGAAGGTAAAAAAAAAAACCCACCACACAGCAGGTTTTGCAAAGATTGTTTTTTGACATTGCCAAGTTTCCAAGCCAACCTTCCTCGCTGAATGATTCATGCAGATCAAGAAATGCTCGGATGATTAAGCCCAACGATTCTGCCGAAGGAGAATTGCACGGCTGTCTTCCCACCGAAATTACAAGGAGAAAGAGAAGTTGAAAAAAAATAATTAAAAAAGTAGGAATCTCCCTACATAATCGAATGGCTTCAGAAGCCACTAGAAGATCTACCATCCAGCTTTCTGAATGCAGCGTCTCGCAGGGACGACGACTTCCAGGATTCCCAGCCAGTTGGGACTTTTTAGGGGGAGGAAGATTGATGCACAGGGGAACGGCAACATCTTTTATTTAGCTGATTTTTTATCCCATTTTTATTATTGTTAGTAAAAAAAAAAACCTCTAATATCTAATACTACTCTTATTTTCTCTGCAACAACAATCCTGTGAGGTGGGTTGGGCTGAGAGAGTGACTGTTTCAAGGTCACCCAGCTATGTTCCAAGGCTGAACTAGAATTCACCATCTCTTAGTGATTGGCCCAAAGACACCCAGCCAGCTTTCATGGCTAAGGCGGGACTAGAACTCACCATCTCCTGGTGATTTTCTCAGTTATCCATCTGACACTCATGGCTACAATGGGTCTAGAACTCACTGTCTCCTAGCGATTGGCTCAGCGTCAGCCAGTTGGCTTTCATGCCTAAGGTGGGACTAGAACTCACCATCTCCTGGTGATTGCCCCAAACTCACCCATCTGACTTTCGGGTCTAAGGCAGGACTTGAACTCACCATCTCTGGGTTTCTAGCTTGGTAACTTAGCCACTAGGCCTGCAATGGCGAACCTATGGTACGCATGCCAGAGGTGGCATGCAGAACCCTCTCTGTGGGCTTGTGTGCCGTCGCTAGCTGCTCTTTTGGTTTCCAGCCAGTTGGTCTTCGAGGGCACCGGAGCATCAGAAAACGGCTCTAAAAACAGCCTGAAAAACAGCCCGAAAACGGCCTGGAAATGACCTGAAAAACAGCCGAAAACTGGCCTGAAAACGATCCAAAAAAACAGCCTGAAAAACGGCTTGGAAATGACCCCAAAAGTTGCCTGAAAAACACCCCCAAAATGGCCTAGAAATGACCCGAAAAGCAGCTTGAAAAATGGTCCGAAAAACGGCTTGGAAATGACCCAAAAAGTAGCCTGAAAAATAGCCTGGAAATGACCCGAAAAGCAGCTTGAAAAACGGCCTGAAAAACAGCCCAAAAAGCAACCTGGAAATGACCCAAAAAACAGCCTGGAAATGACGTGAAAAGCAGCTTGAAAAATGGCCCGAAAAACGGCCTGAAAATGACCGAGAAAATGGCCTGAAAAACAGCCTGAAAAACGGTTTGGAAATGACCCCAAAAGTAGCCTGAAAAACAGCCCAAAAACGGCCTGAAAAACGACCCAAAAAACAGCCTGAAAAATGGCCCAAAAACGGCCCTGAAAATGGCCTGAAAAACAGCCGAAAACTGGCCTGGAAATGACCCGAAAAACAGCCTGAAAAATGGCCCGAAAAACGGCCTGAAAACTATTCAAAAAAACAGTCTGAAAAACGGCTTGGAAATGACCCCAAAAGTTGCCTGAAAAACACCCCAAAAAATGGCCTGGAAATGACCCCAAAAGCAGCTTGAAAAATGGTCTGAAAAATGGCTTTGAAAACGGCCTGAAAAACAGCCCCAAAAATGACCTGGAAATGACCCAAAAAACAGCCCCAAAAATGGTTTGAAAAACGGCTTGGAAATGACCCAAAAAGTAGCCTGAAAAACAGCCTGGAAATGACCTGAAAAGCAGCTTGAAAAACGGCCCAAAAACAGCCTTGAAAACGGCCCAAAAAACGACCTGGAAATGACCCGAAAAACAGCTTGAAAAATGGTCCGAAAAACGGCCTTGAAAACGGCCTGAAAAACAGCCCAAAAAGCAACCTGGAAATGACCCAAAAAACAGCCTGGAAATGACCTGAAAAGCAGCTTGAAAAATGGCCCGAAAAACGGCCTGAAAATGACCGAGAAAATGGCCTGAAAAACAGCCTGAAAAACGGTTTGGAAATGACCCCAAAAGTAGCCTGAAAAACAGCCCAAAAACGGCCTGAAAAACGACCCAAAAAACAGCCTGAAAAATGGCCCAAAAACGGCCCTGAAAATGGCCTGAAAAACAGCCGAAAACTGGCCTGGAAATGACCCGAAAAACAGCCTGAAAAATGGCCCGAAAAACGGCCTGAAAACGATCCAAAAACAGTCTGAAAAACGGCTTGGAAATGACCCCAAAAGTTGCCTGAAAAACACCCCAAAAAATGGCCTGGAAATGACCCCAAAAGCAGCTTGAAAAATGGTCTGAAAAATGGCTTTGAAAACGGCCTGAAAAACAGCCCCAAAAATGACCTGGAAATGACCCAAAAAACAGCCCCAAAAATGGTTTGAAAAACGGCTTGGAAATGACCCAAAAAGTAGCCTGAAAAACAGCCTGAAAAAGGCTTGAAAAACAGCCTGAAAAACAGCCGAAAACTGGCCTGGAAATGACCCGAAAAACAGCCTGAAAAATGGCCCGAAAAACGGCCTGAAAACTATTCAAAAAAACAGTCTGAAAAACGGCTTGGAAATGACCCCAAAAGTTGCCTGAAAAACACCCCAAAAAATGGCCTGGAAATGACCCCAAAAGCAGCTTGAAAAATGGTCTGAAAAATGGCTTTGAAAACGGCCTGAAAAACAGCCCCAAAAATGACCTGGAAATGACCCAAAAAACAGCCCCAAAAATGGTTTGAAAAACGGCTTGGAAATGACCCAAAAAGTAGCCTGAAAAACAGCCTGGAAATGACCTGAAAAGCAGCTTGAAAAACGGCCCAAAAACAGCCTTGAAAACGGCCCAAAAAACGACCTGGAAATGACCCGAAAAACAGCTTGAAAAATGGCCTGAAAACGGCCCAAAATGGTTTGAAAAGCGGCCTGAAAAACAGCCCAAAAGCAACCTGGAAATGACCCAAAAACAGCCTGAAATGACCTGAAAAGCAGCTTGAAAAATGGCCCAAAACGGCCTGAAATGACCGAGAAAATGGCCTGAAAAACAGCCTGAAAACGGTTTGGAAATGACCCAAAAGTAGCCTGAAAACGGCCCAAAAACAGCCTGAAAACAGACCCAAAAACAGCCTGAAAATGGCCCAAAACGGCCTGAAAATGGCCTGAAAAACAGCCGAAAACTGGCCTGAAATGACCGAAAAACAGCTTGAAAAATGGTCCGAAAACGGCCTGAAAACTATTCAAAAACAGTCTGAAAAACGGCTTGGAAATGACCCAAAAGTTGCCTGAAAAACACCCCAAAATGGCCTGGAAATGACCCAAAAGCAGCTTGAAAAATGGTCTGAAAAATGGCTTTGAAAACGGCCTGAAAAACAGCCCCAAAATGACCTGAAATGACCCAAAAACAGCCCCAAAATGGTTTGAAAAACGGCTTGGAAATGACCCAAAAAGTAGCCTGAAAAACAGCCTGGAAATGACCTGAAAAGCAGCTTGAAAAACGGCCCAAAAACAGCCTTGAAAACGGCCCAAAAAACGACCTGGAAATGACCCGAAAAACAGCTTGAAAAATGGTCCGAAAAACGGCCTTGAAAACGGCCTGAAAAACAGCCCAAAAAGCAACCTGGAAATGACCCAAAAAACAGCCTGAAAAATGGCCTGAAAAACAGCCCGAAAAACAGCCTGAAAAACGGCCTAAAAACTGACCTGGAAACGACCCGAAAAACAGCCTGAAAATGGCCCAAAAAACAGCCTGAAAACGGCCCCCAAAATGGCCAGAAATGGCCAGAAAACAGGCGTGTGCGCGCCAGCCAGCTGGTCTTTGGGTTTCCAGCGCTCCGGCGCGCGCACATGCGCACTTTCCAGTTTGGCCACTAGGTGCCAAAAAGGTTTGCCATCACTGCACTAGGCCAATACTGGCTCTAAGAAAGTTTAAGGCAGGATTTCAGCCGTCCTCGGTTGTGCTTGTTGATTGTGAAGGTTGCGACCGCTGGCAATCTATGGCAATGTTTCTCAGTCTCGGCAACCTTTAAAAACTTCCGACTCCCAAAGACTTCGACTCCCAGAATTCCCCCCCCCACCCCAGCACAGATGAATTCTGGGAGTTGAAGTCCATGCATCTTAAAAGTGGCAAGGTTGAGAAACACTGATCTGTGGCTTGAAGGGTTGGGAAAACTGAAATCCTAAAACAGAAGTTCCTGAAAACTTCAATCTCCAGCAATCTCAATCAATATGGTGAATACGAGGCATGCTGGGAGTTGTAGTTCAAACGCTTCTGGAGGTTTGAGGCCCTCCGGTCTTGCAGTTTTTAACCATGGGGTAGTGGCTCTATCTGAGCTGAGCCAGCCTCACAACTGGTTTAACTATAGAAGTAGTTTTCTGTGGTGGGAAGGGGTTAGGCTAAATGACCTCTGTGCTCCCTTCCGATCCTTATGTTGTATGTTTCTTGCCTGTTCCACGTTTCTTGCCTGCTTCCATTCAAGTTGACCCAACTAGGCGGGGAAAGGACCGAATAACAAGATTGGAAGGGACCTTGGAGGTCTTCTAGTCCAACCCCCTGGCTCCATCAGGAGACCCTATAACATTTCAGACAAATGATGATCCAATCCCTTCTTAAAAATTTCAGTTGATGGAGCCCCTACAGTGTTTGAAGGCATTGACTGATTGTGTAGGACTGTGTAGATACAGCAATTTGGTCCCTAATTTAACGCCCTGTGAATTTTTGCTGACTTTTCTTTAAAAAACTCTGCTGATCTGTCAAATTAATGTTGGCTGAAAATCCAGCATGGTCTGGGCCTTGCCTCAGAAATGGCAATGACTCAAATTGAGTAGGGGTTGAGAGGTCTTCCTTCCTTCCTTCCTTCCTTCCTTCCTTCCTTCCTTCCTTCCTTCCTTCCTTCCTTCCTTCCTCTCCTTTCCTTCTTTCTCTCTCTTACCTTCCTTCCTTCCTCTTTCTCTTTCTTTCTTTCTCCCTTTCTCTTCCTTCCTTCCTTCCTTCCTTCCTTCCTCTCTTTCTTTCTTTCTCTCTCTTTCTTTCTCTCTCTTCCTTCCTTCCCTTTCTTCCTCCTCTTTCTTTCTCTCCCTCTCTCCTTCCTTCCTTTTTCTTTTCTTTCTCTCTCTTTCTCTCCCTTCCCTCTTTCTCTCCTTCCTTCCTCTCTTTATTTCTCTCTCTTTCTCTCTCTCTTTCTCTTCCTTCCTTCCTTCCTTCCTTCCTTCCTTCCTTCCTTCCTTCCTTCCTCTTCCTCTTTCTTTCCCTCCTTCTCTCTCTTCCTTACTCTCCTTCTCTCTCTTTCTCTCTCTCTCCTTCCTTCCTCTCCTTCCCTCTTTCTTTCTCTCTCTCTTCTTCCATCCATCCTTTCTTTCTTTCCTTCCTTTTCTTCTTTCCTTCCTCTCTCTCTCTCCCTCCCTCCCTCCTTCCTTCCTCTCTCTCTCTCTTTCTCTCCCTCCCTCCCTCCCTTTCTCTTCCTTTCCTCTTTCTTTCTATCCTTCTTTCCTTCCTTCCGCTCTTTCTCTCTCTCTCTTGCTCTCTCTCTTTCTCTCCCTCCCTCCCTCCTTCCCTCCCTTCCGATATAGTGGGTGTTTGGGGCAGGTTGCATTGTTGCTGAATTGCGATAATTGCTTGATATGCCTCAATTGCTGCAACTGAGCATCTCTTCAGGGCCACTGAGGTTGACACTGAGAAAGTCACTGGGCCTCCTAGGTTGCCAATAGCAACCTCTCTCCCTCCTCCCTCTCCATATTGCAAGGTTGTGTCGCATAGAGTTGCAGGTAGGAATCCGGGATCTTGACATTGGAGAGCATGCACGGGACAGGTAGTCCTCGATTTATGACCACAACTGAGCCCAAAATTCATGTCGCTAATTGAGTTATTTCTTAAGTGAGTTTTGCCCCATTTTACGACCTTTCTGGCCACAGCTGTTAAGCGAATCACTGCAGTTGCTAAGTTAGCAACACGGTTGTTAAGTGAATCTGGCCTCCCGCGTTGACGTCGCTTGTCAGAAGGTCGCAAAAGGGGATCACGTGACCCCCCTGGGACATTGGAACCGTCATAAATGTGAGTCAGTCGTCAAACATCCGAACGTAAATCACATCAGCACGGAGATGCTGCAATGGTCATTAAGTGTGAAAAATCATCATGCGTCCCTTTTTTCAGTGCTGTTGTAACTTTGAACGGTCACTAAGTGAACTGTTGTAAGCCGAGGACGACCCGTGGTGATCGCATGATCCTGGAACAGTGCAACTGTTGTAAACACACGCCAAGCACCCGAATTTTGATCACGTGACCAAGGGGATGCTGCAAAGGTCGTAAGGGCGAGAACTGGTCATAAGTCACTTTTTTTAGTGCCGTTATAACTTCCAATCGTCACTAAACGAACGATTGTACGTCCAGAACTACCTGCGGCTGTCAGAAAATGAAATCCTTTCTATCACCTGCTTCAAGAGAAAGAAAAAACTCAGCAGCTAGAATTTACTCACATTGAGTGAAAGGCAGGTTGTGGTTGTGCGTTCAAAGACGCCTTGCGCAAGAAGAAAACTCGTTGTTTTGCAAAAACACGCACCTTTCGGGCTTTTGACTTTGTGTCCCGCAGATTCATACTTCCCTGCAGGGTGGATTTGATCGAAATCAAGTCGATTGAAATCACGATTGAAATCGTGATTTAAATCACTAGTAAAAAGGCTTGGTTTAAATCAGCGGTTCTCAACCTGTGGGTCGTGACCCCGTTGGGGGTCGAATGATGATTTGCCAGGGGTCGCCTAAGACCATCGGAAATATGGGAAGTATACTTGCGAGTCGAAGAATCGCGCTCCAATGGTTGACTCCACAAGCCAGCTGCAGGCTCTTCAAATCGCTAGCCGGATTCGGCTTCAGGCGCGATGAATTAAAAAAGAGAGAAATCTTTGCTCCGATGTCTCCCTCTCAAGCCAGCTGCAATCACTCCCAATCGCTAGCCTAATCCGGCTTCAGGCACGATAAACTTAATAGGGGAGGAGTCTCCGCTTTAATGCCTCCGTCCTCAAGGCAATCGCAAGCAGTTCAGATCGCTATGTCTGACTTCAGGCGCGATAAATTCAAAACGAAAATAATTTTACGGTTGGGTTCGCCACATCGTGGGGAATTGTATTAAAGGGGTCGCAGCACTATAAAGGTTGAGAACCACTGGTTTAAATCAACTCGATTTAAATTATAATTTTTAAAGAGCCACCGTCATCTCGGTCCCGCAACATCTCCTTTTCTGACCCACCGTTGACTCACCGACAGTCCCATTCACTTTAAGGGGATGGGCTAGTGGCCCGGCAGACACACAACAAGCGGGTAGCAGGTGAGCGGATGCCCGCTAACAGGCGATGCCATGATGGATCTGAAATGACAGGCTCTCTTTAATATTATATTTATAAGCTGCTTAGAGGGTTTCCAGAGGTGGTATTCTGCCAGTTCAGAGCAGGGGTGAAATCCAGCAGGTTCTGACAGGTTCTGGAGAACCGGTAGTAGAAATTTTGAGTAGTTCGGAGAACTGGTAGTGGAAATTTTGAGTAGTTCAGAGAACCGGTAGTGGAAATTTTGAGCAGTTCGGAGAACCGGTAGTGGAAATTTTGAGCAGTTCGGAGAACCGGTAGTGGAAATTTTGAGCAGTTCGGAGAACCGGTAGTGGAAATTTTGAGCAGTTCGGAGAACCGGTAGTGGAAATTTTGAGCAGTTCGGAGAACCGGTAGTGGAAATTTTGAGCAGTTCGGAGAACCGGTAGTGGAAATTTTGAGCAGTTCGGAGAACCGGTAGTGGAAATTTTGAGCAGTTCGGAGAACCGGTAGTGGAAATTTTGAGCAGTTCGGAGAACCGGTAGTGGAAATTTTGAGCAGTTCGGAGAACCGGTAGCGGAAATTTTGAGTAGTTCGGAGAACCGGCAAATACCACCTCTGGCTGGCCCTAGAGTGGGGTGGGAATGGGGATTTTGCAATATCCTTCCCCTGCCACACCCACCAAGCCATACCACGCCCACCAAGCCACACCCTCAGAACCGGTAGTTAAAAAATTTCGATTTCACCACTGGTTCAGACCGGTTCGCCTGAACCGGTAGCGGAAATTTTGGGTCACCTCAACTACCCGCTCCAGCTCTATGCCATCCTATTCAGGCACGTTTTTGAGGCCGGGCACATGCCTGGAGGGTTGGGCGCATGTGTGAGTGGGGCGCATGCAAGCGCAAGCTCACATTTGCAAACCGGTAGGGAAAGTAAGTGAAGGTTTCACTTTCATTTTTACCGCTTGCCCTTCCTCCTCACACTTAGAGCCTGGTAGTACAAATGCATTTCTCTTCAGACAATCATAGCATTTGAAATGTGCATAGATTTGCAAAACAAAGGGATAAAGGAATATTGTTTTTTGATTTATCTCATGGCTTACTGTGAAATTGTGCGAATGCATCAATGCGGCGCATGTTCTCTCAGCTTGCAGAGCTTGGATTCATCGAATGGGTTTTAACTAAAATATTGCAGAATATACCGCCTCATTGCTACTTAACTAAGCTCCATTTCATGCTGAATCTACTAAATTATGAAGGCATCTTAAATAGAAAAGTATCTTCAGATAGATTTTTTTTTTACTCCGAAAGCATTTTATTAAAATAAAACTGATTTTTAAAAAATCCGATTAAAATAAGAAAAAAAATCTGATTTAAATGAAAAAAAAATCCGATTTAAATAAAAAAAAATCTGATTTAAGTTTTTTAAAAAACCTGATTTTTTAATTGATTTTCTTTTTAAAAAATCAATTTTTATCCACCCTGCTTCCCTGACTCAAGTCTTAATCGTTAGGAAATGCTTACGTGCTTAGCCAAAAAGCAAGATAGGGCCTTCGGGTTTTGTTTGACGTTTCCGGCAACTCAAGGGATTGGTCAATGGATAACTTTTGGGAGATTTGCGGAGCTGAAAAATCTACTTGCAAACAAACCTTTCTTATTTATTCACGCTCCGTTCATGAGCAGGATAGATTGACCTTCTCTTCCTCATCTAAGGAAGCAGTGTCGATACTTGGTTGGATCTTCTTGTAATCTACTTCCTCTATTGTTTACCTGCTTCTGGGCTGTTAAATTAACCTCCACCTGAAGCCCTTTCCCATCTACACCTGAGCACGGCTGAAAAGGTGTCTATTTTAACTCTACTCTGCTTTTAACACTGCTATTTACAGAATGACGAGAGCTGGAAGGGACCTTGGAGGTCCTCTAGTTCAGGGGTCTCCAACCTTGGCAACTTTAGGACTTGTGGACTTCAACTCCCAGAATCCCTCAGCCAGGGATTCTGGGAGTTGAAGTCCACAAGTCTTAAAGTTGCCAAGGTTGGAGACCCCTGCTGTAGTTCAACCCCCTGCTTAAGCCGGAAACCCTATGCAGCTAGTGCATAGACCTAACAACAGTTCGTTTAAGGACCGTTCAGAAGTTACGACGGCACTGCAGAAAGTGACTTACGGCCATTTGTCATACTTACAACCGTTGTAGCATCACACACACACACACACACGCCATGGTCACATGATTTATATTGGGATGCTGGACAACTGACTCATACTTATGACAATTGCAGCGTCCCGGGGGGTCACATGATTCCCCGTTTTGCGACCTTCCGTCAACGGGACAACCAGACTCGTTTAACAACCATGTTACTAAACTTAATAACTGCAGTGATTCCCTTAGCAAGTGTGGCAAGAAAGGTCGTAAAATGGGGGCAAAACTCAACAAATTTCTCACTTAACAACATAAATTTTGGGCTCCATTGTGGTCGTAAGTCGACGACTACCTGTACCGTTTCCGACAAATGGTTGTCCAATCTCTTCTTAAAAACCTCCACTGATGGAGCATCTTCTGGAAACAAGCCATTCCACTGATGAATTGTTCTCATTGTCAGGAAATTTCTCCTTAATTTTAGGTTGCTTCTCTGTTAGAAATTCTGTTTATATATAGCACCAGAGGTCAAATGAAGAGTACAGTCACCATGTGCTTTACTGCTTAACTGCTTATTTGTAACAGAAAACTCTACCTAGAACAAAAGAACATCGAGTATATATCGGAGATCCAAACTTGTAAGCACTGCCATTTATTGGTTGAATACTTCTGCAGTTGTTGCATAAAGTTACTTTCCAACAATGAATTCCAACACTTCCCTTTATTAGTTTCCATCGAGGAGAGAACCAACCGAGAACTAAGGAGAAATTTAATCAGGTGTCTGGTGACAGTTGCCAAGCACCTGAATTTTTATCATGTGGCCATGATAGGGATGCTGCAACGGTCATAAGTGTGAAAAACGGTCGTCAGTCACTTGTTTCAGTGTTATTGTAACTTCGAACAGTCACTAAATGAACTGTTGTAAGTCGAGGACTACCTGTAATGTCTTACAGTGGGAGTTCTGCTCCGAATTGTGGTCGTAAGTCGAGGATCACTGTATGAGACTCCAGAGTAAGCATTGCTTTGGACCAACTGCTCTTAACTTGAACCACAGAGATTGGAGGTGACATGTTGTTGTTCGTTGTTTAGTCGCTAAATCTGACTCTTTGCAACCCTCATGGACCACACCACACCAGCCCCCCCGTCCTCCATTGTCTCCCCAAATATTCCCAGTTTGTGTTCATTGTGTGGATGACCCTATCTAACTATCGCCTCCTCCGCTTCTCCTCTCGCTTTTGGTGGCTGAAATATTTGAGTTTCAGCTTCAGAATCTGTCCTTCCAAAGGAGAGTCATGGTTGATTGCCTTTCGGATCGACTGATTGGATCTCTTTGCAGTCCAAAGGAGACTGTCAGGAGTCTTCTCCAGTGCCACAATTCGAAACTGTCAATTCTTTGGCTCTCAGCCTTCCTTCTGGTCCGACTTTCACAGTCATATACTCTGGGGATGGTCAGTAGGGAATTAAATAGTTAATGGTTAGTGGGGAATTAATTAATTAGTTAAAAGGGAATGTGGATGTCGCAAAGCACCCTGGCCTCTGTCGAGTTGCCATTGGCAAGGGGGATGGGAAACCAACGAAGCAGCACGGCAGCCAAAGACAGAAGCACATTCCAGACATATCTCTCTCAAGGCTGTATCCCAGAGTTACCCACAGCGGCCGGAGGGGAGTGATCTCTACAACCCGCGAAATTGCTCCGTTGGTGAATGTGATTGATGACACACCCTGGGGGGAGGGGGGAAACAGGGTCATGCTTGCGGTGTAAATTAGGTGGGATCAGAGTTGGCTTCACTTGGGAATGTGCTGATCTGAAGCTCCTAATAAATAACTGGCTTTCTTTTGAAGCTTGGCTGGAGGCTCATGATTTAATTAGGGCATCTGTCGGAATCCTGACAGTGGAGAGTCACATTCAAAGCCTCTGGAAGGGATCGGTTGGGGAAGCCTTTGGAAATCACTCAGTGGACCGAATTCTCTTTTTTTCTCCTTTCAGGGACTGGTTCCAGCATCTTGTCGGCCCTTCAGGATCTGTCTTGGCTATCCAAGTCAAAAGTGGAGAAGCAACTGCAGATCATTTCAGTGCTGCAATGGGTGGTCTCATTCCTTATGATGGGTAAGGAGATCTTCTTGTCTCAAATGCTCAAGACTTTGGGGTGGTGCTCTTGGAAGATAGGGATGTATGGATCACTGAAGGTGCCTTCAAGAGAAAACAGAATGGATAGAGAATAGAATAGAATAGAATAGAATAGAATAGAATAGAATAGAATAGAATAGAATAGAATAGGAAATAGAGAATAGACGATGCTCTTAACCGGATCAAAGTCTTAAGCTCTAGCAGCCACCTCAAGATTAAATGCAGGTGGTACTTGACATACGATTTATTTAGAATGGAATGGAATGGAATGGAATGGAATGGAATGGAATAGAATAGAATAGAATAGAATAGAATAGAATAGAATAGAATAGAATAGAATAGAATAGAATAGAATAGAATTCTTTATTGGCCAAGTGTGATGGGACACACAAGGAATTTGTCTTGGTGCATATGCTCTCAGTGTACATAAAAGAAAAAATACCTTCATCAAGAATCATAAGGGGCAACACTTAATGATAGTCATTGGGTACAAATGATTTATATTGATATATTGACAATCATTTGTGTTGTAAATGTTGTACCTTGATGAACGTATCTTTTCTTTTATGTACACTGAGAGCATATGCACCAAGACAAATTCCTTGTGTGTCCAATCACACTTGGCCAATAAAAAAAAAATTCTATAAGCAATCAGGAAACAATATCAACATAAATCGTAAGGATACAAGCAACAAGGTTACAGTCATACAGTCATAAGTGGAAGGAGATGGGTGATGGGAACGATGAGAAGATTAATAGTAGTGCAGATTTAGTAAATAGTTTGACAGTGTTGAGGGAATTATTTGTTTAGCAGAGTGATGGCCTTCGGGAAGAAACTCTTCTTGTGTCTAGTTGTTCTGGTGTGCAGTGCTCTATAGCATCGTTTTGAGGGTAGGAGTTGAAACAGTTTATATCCAGGATGCGAGGGGTCTGTATACTGTAGATATTTTCACAGCCCTCTTCTTGACTTGCGCAGTATACAGGTCCTCCATGGAAGGCAGGTTGGTAGCAATTATTTTTTCTGCAGTTCTAATTATCCTCTGAAGTCTGTGTTTTTCTTGTTGGGTTGCAGAACCGAACCAGACAGTTCTAGAGGTGCAAATGACAGACTCAATAATTCCTCTGTAGAATTGGATCAGCAGCTCCTTGGGCAGTTTGAGCTTCCTGAGTTGGTGCTTTGTGACTGTTTGAAGTTAGAACAGCCCTGGAACGAGGGACTGTTTTTCACAAACTGCAGCATCCCCATGGTCACGTGATCAAAATTTGGATACCTGGCAACCGACTCATATTTATGACGGTAGCAGTGTCTCCTTTTGTGACCTTTTGACAAGCAGAGTCAATGCGGAAGTCAGATTCACTTATAACAACTGCAATATGATAGGGAAAAAAAGAAAACTATAGCTGAAGCATACAGGTAGTCCTTGAGTTACGACTGCAATCGAGCCCCAAATATCTGTCGCTGAGCAAGATTGTTGTGAAGAGAGATTTGTCCTATTTTACAACGGTCGTAAGTGTGAAAAACAGTCATAAGTCACTTTTTTCAGTGCCATTGTAACTTCAAACGGTCACCGGTTATAAATCGAGGACTCTCTATACCTTACTGGGCATTAAGGACTACAAAACTTGGCTGCAAATGAAGCTCAGAGCCTTGAAGAGACAGATGAACAGCCGAGGCAGAAATGGATATTTCAGAACAACGGAGTTAGAAGGGACCTTGGAGGTCATCTAGCCCAACCCCCTGCTGAAGCACGAGACCCTATATATACCATTTCTATACCATTTGGTGATGAAAATGGAACACACGGAGCTCTAATTTCTTTCTTCCCTAAATTCAGATTCGTTTTCCTTACTCCGTTTTACCTAAACCAGAGGTCCCCAAACTTGGCAACTTTAAGACTTGTGGACTTCAACTCCCAGAATTCTCCAGCCAGCATAGCTGGGAGTTGGTCCACAAGTCTAAAAGCTGCCAAGTTTGAAGACCTCCGACCTAAACTCTGGTTAATGTTCCAAAATTTGCAGGTGGGAAAAGGAGTTGGGTGCCCATCCTGGATGGTTATTGCAGATGATGGCAGGAATAGCCAACACCCTAGAAGATAGGCTCAAGATCCAGATGGATCTCCACATACTTGAACCCTGGGCCCTATCTAAGAAAATGAAATTCAATGTAGAGAAAAGTAAATCAATCAATCAATCGATCAATCAATAGAGCAAGAAAAACCGAAAGGGCACATATAGATTGGGTGAAACCAGTCTTAATAGCAGGAACTGTGAGAAGGATCTTGGAGTCTTAGTGGACAACCAGCAAAATATGAGCCAGCTGTGTGCAGCGGCAGCCAAAAAAGCCAATGCAATCCTAAACTGCATTAACAGAGGGATACAATCAAGATCAAGGGAGGTACTAAAACCACTCTATAAAGCCTTAGTAAGACCATACCTAGAATCCTGCATCCAGTTTTGGTCACCACACCTCAAAAAAAGATGTTGAGACGCTAGAAAGAGTGCAGAGAAGAGCAACCAAGATGATTAAGGGCTGAAACATATAAAGAACGGTTGCAGGAACTGGGCCTGGCTAGTCTAGTGAAGAGAAGGACCAGGGGAGACAGGATAGCCATCTTCCAATATTTGAGGGTCTGCCACAGAGAGGAGGAAGGGGGTCAAGCTATTTTCCAAAGCACCTGAAGGCCAGACAAGGAATAATGGATGGAAACTGAACAAGGAGAGATTCAACCTGGAAATAAGGAGAAATTTTCTGACAGTGAGAGCAATCAACCCATGGAAGAGAAGTTGCCTTTAGAAGTTGTGGGAGCTTCATCCCTGGAGGTTTTCAAGTTTGTAAGAATCAGTGTAGGCAGGTCTCCTGGTTGGGTGTGGGGATTGGACTAGATATCCTACAAGGTCCAACTCTGTTAATCTGTATATTGGTATATCCCGAGCCAAAGGAACTGGACACCGGTCCCAAGTTTTTATCTACTCTGTGATCCAAAATATTAGTGTGACCGTGACTTCTCAAGGCCATTTTGCGGGGGTGGGGTGCTGGGTGGGGTGAGGGGCGGGATTCCACCCCTTCTTGGAACAAATGGATTTTCTGCACACCTCTTAACTTGTTTGCGGAAAAACTGGTTTCATGCCCACTCTGGTGTTTTTCGCCCCACGGATAACAAAATCTCTGTTTTTGGCACTTTTTCTTTTGAAAAGACCGAGGATAACTTTACAGGTAGTCCTTAACCTCGGACCGTCCGTTTAATCTCGATTCAAATTTATGACGGCTTTGAAAAAGTGTCTTGTGATTTGCCTGTATGACTATCGCACCATCGCTGCGGTCCCGCGGTTGTAATTTTGGGTGCTTGACAAGGGGTATCGACAACCGGTGGCAACGTCCTTGAAGTCACGTGACAGGGATTTGGGACCCGTTTCCGGCAAAAAGACATCCATTTGGGGATTCGGGATTGGGTTAACGACCGGATGATTCGCTTTATGACCGACGTAAAAAAAAATGGGCGTATCATTGGGTCCGGTCCCATGATAATGTAACTTATGACCTCAGGGACTTAACGATGGAAATTCCATTCTCGTTTGTGGTTGTAAGTCGAGGACTACAACTGAGACTGGAATTATCCTCGACTTAACAGCGATTCATTTAGTGACCGTTTGCTGTTTCCATGGCATTGGGAAAAAGTGACTTATGGCCGTTTTTCACACTTACGACCATTGCAGCATCCCCATGGTCACGTGATCAAAATTCGGATGATTGGCAACTGGCTCATAGTTAAGACGGTCGCACTGTCCTGGGGTCACGTGATCCCCTTTTGCGACCGTCTGACGAGCAAAGTCAACGGGGAAGCCCGATTCACTTAACAACCGTGTTACTAACTTACCAACTGCAGTGATTCACTTAACAACCCTGACAAGAAAGGTCGTAAAACGGGGCAAAACTCACCTAACCAATGTCTCGCTTAACAACAGAAATGCCGGACTCAATTGTGGTCATAAACCGAAGACCACCTGTAGATAAATACTCCAGTTGTGGTTTATTAACCTGGTCCATTTTGTGAATTGCACCTTTAGGCTCATGATCTGTGAATAAGGGGGGGGGGTCTAGATTGCTGGGCCAAGACAGCTGCCCCCCCACCCCACAATTCCTGCCTCACATCCGAAAATATTGCTTAATAGTGAGTCACCTTCCCTTGTATTTTTTTTTTTTAACAAGGTGCCTGGAGAATTCTGGGAGTTGAAGTGCACCAATATTTGGGGGAGGGGAGCGTATTTGTTAATTCCACCTTTTCTTTTGGCAGGTTTAAGCTGCCCTGTCCTTGATAAATGTCCCAAAATAGACTTCTCTTTACTTGGGCAACCCAAAACCCTTGGCAGAGAAAGATCATTAAATAAACAATGCAACATTTGTCAAACCATGGAAGGCAAACCTGGGCGTTGCCTGTATTTATTTATTTATTTATTTTATTTATTCGATTTTTATACCGCCCTTCTCCCGAAGGACTCAGGGCGGTGTACAGCCAAAAATAAAAACAAACAATACAATATACAATTTAAAATACAAATTAAAAAACTTATTTTATAATTGGCCTAAAAAAACTTTAAAATATATAAAACTACAACCCCATTAAAATTAATAATAGATAATTTAAAATCAATAAAATTTAAGCCAGCCCCGCGCGAATGAAAAGATGTGTCTTCAGTTCGCGGCGGAAGGTCCGAAGGTCAGGTATTTGGCGTAATATGGTATTACGTCAGGTATGTCAGGTTATTAGAACACGGCATGACCCAAAGGATCAGAATAACAGAATAACAGGGTTGGAAGGGATCTTGGAGGTCTTCTAGCCCAACCCCCTGCTTGCTCAATCGGTGAGACCTTATATACCGAACTGAACAAATGGCTGCCCAATCTCGTCTTAAAAAACTTCACGCTCCTCAGTCAACATGGTGGACAGGGGGGCATGCTGGGAATTGTAGTTCAGCATCTTCTGGAGCCGGGGTCTCCAACCTTGGCAACTTTAAGACTTGTGGATTTCAACTCCCAGAATCCCTCAGCCAGGAAAGCTGAATGAGTTGAAGTCCACAAGTCTTAAAGCTTTGCTGGCTGAGGAACTCTGGGAATTGAAGTCCACAAGTCTTAAGTTGCCATGGTTGGAGACCCCTGTTCTGGAGGGCCCGAGGCTCCCTGTCCCTGTAGCTTTTAACCACAGAATGGTGGCTATATCTCAACTGAGCCATTATCAAATTGATTTAGTAATGGAAGTTAGATTTCTGGGGTGGGGATGGGTTGGACTAGATGACCTCTGTCCTCCCTTCCGATCCTTCCGTTCTATGTTTCTTGCCGGTTGGAGATGGCATTTCTCAACCCACATTGACTGAATGGGGTGAAAAGAACAGAATGACAGAATAACAGATTTGGGAGGGGGCTTGGAGGTCTTCTAGTCCAACCCCCTGCCGAAGCAGGAGACCCTGGCCTATACCATTGCAGACAGGTGGTACATCCGTAACTTCTGGAGACAAGTTACGCTGGTTAATTTTTTTCCCCGTCCGGAGATTTCTCCATATTTCTAAATTGGATCTCTTCGAGTGGCGGGATTCAGACGGTTCGCACCTATTCGGGAGAACCGGTTGTTAACTTCCTAAGCAGTTTGGAGAACCGGTTGTTGGAAGAAATCTTATTTTGTTTTGTTTTTTTCACTTTACAGGGCTAATCCTGTAAAGAAGGCAGAAGGAAACATTCTGGTGGTGTTTCTAGCCTAATCTTTATTGCCCAGTTTACAGAAACTGCCTCGGTTAACCCTTATTACATTGTAACAGCTAAGACGAAGCGCCCATCGACGCGAGTGATGTTGAGTTGGCCACGCCCACACGGTCACATGACCACCAAGCCACGCCTACCCAGCTGGTCATTAGGGCAGAGAACTGGTTGTTAAATTATTTGAATCCCACCACTGATCTCTTCCCTGAGAAGATACTCGTTTTAAATAAAAGGGCTTAAAGAAAAAAAAACCTGTGCCAAGATGCAGCTATAATGATTTGCAGATTTGAGACGGGTTTGGGCCGTGTTAATGGGGAATGTCTGGTTGTGACATTCCCAAAAATATTTTAACTGTTCTTGCTGTGCAAAAGCTTGGAACTTTTTTATTTTGATTTGGGAAGGTAGTTTGAAGAAGGGGACACATTTGAAGCTCCAAGGGTGCCCCGAGAGTCCATTGCCCGAATCTGCCGAAAATTTAAACTTGGATACAGGCAGTCCTTGATATATGACCGTTTGTTTAATGACCATTCAAAGGTACAACGGCCCTGAAAAAGTGACTTTCCGTTGGTCCTCCCCGCTGACAACGTCGTGGTGGTCACGTGATCAAAATTTAAGCCCTTGGCAACTACTGTGTACCGTATTTTCGACGGTTGCATTGTTCCAGGCTGATGGGAACACCATTTCAATCAACCAACCAATCAGCATAGAGCTGGAAGGGACCTTGAGGTCCTTGAGTGGCTCAGGCTGTAAGATAGCCTGTTATTAAAACACAGCTGCCTGCAATTACTGCAGGTTCTAGTCCCACCAGGCCCAAGGTTGACCCAGCCTTCCATCCTTTAGGTAAAATGAGGACCCAGATTGTTGTGGGGGTAATAAGTTGACTTTGTAAATATACAAATAGAATGAGACTATTGCCTTACACACTGTAAGCCGCCCTGAGTCTTCGGAGAAGGGCGGGATATAAATGTAAATAAATAAATAATAATAATTAAAAAAAACACCTCCTGCTCAAGCAGGAGAACTTAATACCATTTCAAATAAGTGGTTTTCCAGTTTCTTCTTAAAAGCCTCCAGTGTTGGAGCACTCACAACTTCTGGAGGTAAGTTGTTCCACAGGTTAATTGTCTTCACTGTTAGAAAATTTCTCTTTAGTTCCAGGTTGCTTCTCTCCTTGATGAGTTTTCATCCATTGCTTCTTGTTTTGCCTTCGGGGGCTTTGGAGAAGAGGTTGACCCCCACTTCTTTGTGGCAGCCCCTGAGATATTGGAACACAGCTATCACGTTCCCCCCTACTCCTTCTTTTCTCTAACTAGCCAAACTCCAATCCTGCAACTGTTCTTCATATGTTTTAATATTCATAAGAATAGAATAGAATAGAATAGAATAGAATAGCATAGCATGTAGGATAGGATAGGATAGGATAGGATAGGATAGGATAGGATAGAATAGAATAGAATAGAATAGAATAGAATGTAGGATAGGATAGGATAGAATAGAATAGCATATAGGATAGGATAGGATAGGGTGTAGAATAGAATAGAATAGAATAGAATAGAATAGAATAGAATAGAATAGAATAGAATAACATGTAGGATAGGATAAGATGGATAGGATAGGATAGGATAGCATGTAGCATAGCATAGCATAACATAGTATAGCATAGCATGTAGGATAGGATAGGATAGGATAGGATAGGGAATCAGAATAGAATAGAATAGAATAGAATAGAATAGAATAACATGTAGGATAGGATAAGATGGATAGGATAGGATAGGATAGCATGTAGCATAGCATAACATAGCATAGCATAGCATAGCATAGCATGTAGGATATAGGATAGGATAGGGTAGGGTAGGGTAGGGTAGGGTAGAGTAGAGTAGAGTAGGGTAGAGTAGAGTAGAGTAGAGTAGAGTAGAATAGAATAGAATAGAATAGAATAGAATAGAATAGAATTTTTTATTGACCAAGTGTGATTGGACACACAAGGAATTTGTCTTGGTGCATATGCTCTCAGTGTACATAAAAGAAATAGAATAGAATAGAATAGAATAGAATAGAATAGAATAGAATAGAATAGATAGAATAGAATAGAATAGAATAGAATAGAATAACAGAAGTCCTCTCCAGGCCTTTAATCAACTTAGTTGCTCTTCTCTGCCCTTTTTCCAAATTCTCAACATCTCCAACAAAACCGATCCCAATGGGTCACTTTTTGTCAGCGCCCTTGTAATTCTCGAACGGCCACTAAAACAAACGAGGAGTACCTGTGTTCAAAATCCCTTTCCCTAAGATCCCCACCCCCACCCCCACCCTCTTTGACCAAACCGGCATTCCTGGGCTGTGCCCGTCTTCCATCCAGCGCCAGCCTCACAGTCTCTGGGCAAGTAAACATGTTTATTGCTACACGGGTTATTTTTTCCCCCACCCACCCCCCCGGGGACAAAGTGCAATTAAACCGCAGAGGAATTTTAAGGAAGCTCAGGTAGTTTTTCAATTGCAAGCTCTCAACGGCTTCACCTTTTCCCAGGTGGCAGGCTTCCCCTCCTGCCAAGGGGAGTTTGGGATCATTTTCCTCGCCCTCAGCTGCGCGTGGCACTTTTATTGTTCGTTTGGGACAGGGTTCATTAGCTGGTAGTCCTCGACGTACGACCACAGTTGAGCCCAGACTTTTCTGTTGTGAAACGAGACATTGGTTAAGGGAGTTTTGCCTCCATTTTACGACCTTTCTTGCCACAGTGAATCGCTGCGGTTGATAAGTTAGTAACATGGTTGTTAAGTGAATCGGACTGTTGTGACCCAGGCCCAGGTAGGTAGTAGGAAACTCAGTCAGTGTAAAAACAAGCAAACTTTATTCGAACAGCTGAGAATTAACTCATTCTCAGCGTAGTTCAACTAAATTAAAGCAAATTCCTCCCAACACAAATTCCTCAGTCCTATCGCCAACTCTTGGTCCAATTAGGCAAACTGCCAAAGGCCTTTCTTGGCAAAAGTTCAGAAGACAAATGCAACAAGACAAAGCTATCAACATTGTTTTCCGGCAAAGAGCCCAATTCTCTTGCTGAACGACAGAAAGTTTGGTCTCTGTTGTGGTTCATAAATCGAGGACTACCTGTAGCAGCAATTTTCTAAGGCGGGATTAGAACTCACTGCAGTTTTGGATTTGTGGAAAATTAGCTTTGGAAGACAGAAGTACTGCCGAGAACTTTCAACCCGCTGCAACCTAAGAGAAGGACATTCTGTTTTCCTTTGAGGAAACCCTTGCAATATGAAATAATTTCCAAACCTGGATTAATTTTCTCTTATCTTCTCTTTTCCTCCAGGTATTATATGCACCATTATCCTCATATATATGCTTTGCACAGACTGTTGGATTATAGCAGTTCTATACTTAGTGTGGTATGCCTTCGATTGGAACACTCCTAGTAAGGGTAAGTGTCAGTCCTGTCCCAATCTGATCCCTTAGGAAAGAAAGACCCTCGACTCCATTTGGTTAAAGCAAAGGATTCTTTTACTAAGGGTGTTGGTTGCAGTAAATCTGAAATCTTCCACACTCGCTAGATACAAAAATAAGGTGTAGGTTGGCCCACAACCCATCCATCCCTCCAGGACACGTCTATTTCCAGATATTTGAGAACTTTTTTTGAGAGGTTTGGGGATAATCCGCATATTTCTCAAGGTGCCTGGCCATAGGTTGCTGGTACAAACAGGATCCGGCTGCTCTGATCCTTCTCACCTTTCATTCCCCCAGAGGTGGTATTCAGCTGGTTCAGGTGAACCGGTAGTGGCGACTGCATAATGCCGTCCTATTTAGCCACGTTTTTGAGGCCGGGCGCATGTGCGGAAGGCCGGGGCATATGCAAGCGCTCGAGCGGAGCGAACCAGTGTTAAGAATATATGAAACCCACCGCTGCATTCCCGCTCCCAATTTCCTATCACATATCCACAAAACTCAACCCCCCTTTCATCCTTCTCTCCTTCTCCACCTTTCCTTCTTTCCTTCCAGCTTTTAATGGCATGATGCCTGTGAGGCACAAAGCCGAACTAGGCAAAGCTGACAGTAAGGGATGTAATTCTGCAATTTTTTTTAAAAAAAATCTGTGAAGGGCATTTTTCCCACTTCTTTAAGAGAGTTGTGCAGATAGTCCTCAACTTAGGACCCTAATTGAGCCACAGTCGTAACTTGTGACCCATCGTTAAGTGGGTCATCACATGTCTGTGCCTGATTTTACAAACTTTTTGCGGCAATCTTTAAAGAGAACCCATTGTTCCCTGTGGGTGTTTTTTTTTTACCGAAAGCTGAAGTCAAGCCCAGTTTCCACTAAAAACGTTATAAATTGCAATCTCAGTCTTGGCACCTTTAAGACCGGTGAACTTCGACTCCCAGAGTTATTCTGAATTCTGTGTCTTCAGATGCCATGAGAAGAAATGTTTTTTTTCTCTCTCCCCAGAATAGAATATATATATAAATTTTATTACGGTCATCGGCCAGCAAGAGACACGCAATAAATTAAAAATAATACTGACATTAATCGTGAATAATAACAACAACAACAAATAACAATAACCCCAGGATGATCCAAGCCCCAAACCAAGGAAGGCAGGTGGTTTTGCATTGATGCTTGTTACTATATTTCTGATTCGAGCATCATGCTTAACTAAATTAGCTTCACCAAAGCAACATTTGGCTGCACCTTCCTTGTTTATGTTGTTGTTGTTAGTTGCGAAGTCGTGTCCGACCCATCGTGACCCCATGGACCACGTTCCTCCAGGCCTTCCTGTCCTCTACCATCCTCTGGAGTCCATTTAAGCTCACGCCGACTGCTTCAGTGACTCCATCCAGCCACGTCCTTCTCGGCCGTCCCCTTCTTCTTTTGCCCTCCATCGTTCCCAGCATTCGGCTCTTCTCCAGGGAGTCCTTCCTTCTCATTAGGTGGCCAAAGGATTTGAGTTTCCTCTTCAGGATCTGGCCTTCTAAAGAGCAGTCAGGGTTGATCTCCTCTAGGACTGACCGCTTTGATGGCCTTGCAGTCCAAGGGACTCGCAGGAGTCTTCTCCAGCACCAGAGTTCAAAGGCCTCCATTCTTTGGCGCTCAGCCTTCCTTATGGTCCAACTTTCACAGCCATCCATTGCAACTGGGAAAACCAGAGCCTTAACTATACGCACTTTTCTTGGCAGGGTAATTATATCCTTGTTTATATCCTCTCTCAATCTTTTCTCTTCTTATTTTTTTTCCCCAAAGCTGGAAGGAGATCACAGTGGATTAGGAACTGGGCCATCTGGAGGTACTTCCGGGATTATTTTCCAATCCGAGTGAGTTGCTGGGATGTCTTTATCAGAGATTATTTCAATTAAGTGTTAAAATACTTTTTTTGGGGGGAGGGGGTGTGGTTTCTTTCTTTCTTTTTTAATTTATTTGCAGAATTTCTTGGCCGCCCATCTTATCACGAGGGTAGTTCTGGCCGGCTTACAATCTTACAATTCCGGTCGTAAGTCGAGGACTTCCTGTAAAAGAATTGTTTTTATCTTTTTTTAAAGATAAAAAAACCGATCCTTTTATTATTTATTTATTTGTTTGTTTGTTTGTTTATATTTCTATACCGCCCTTCTCCCGAAGGACTCAGGGCGGTGTACAGCCATGTTAAAACAATTTTACAAACATTAAAATAATTTAGAATGAAATATTGAAATTTAGGCTGACTCCTTAAAACCCATTAAAAATTCCCAATTAAAACTATCAGGCCAGTCCTGCACGATGAAACAGCCATGTTTTCAGCTCGCGTCGGAAAGTCCCGAGATCAGGAAATTGGCGAATACCTGGTGGTAATTCGTTCCAGAGGGTTGGGGCCCCCACGGAGAAGGCCCTCCCTCTGGGGGTCGCCAGCCGACATTGTCTAGCCGACGGCACCCCGAGGAGGCCCACTCTATGGGAGCGCACTGGTCGCTGGGGGCCCGTCGGTCGCAGTAGGCGGTCCCGTAAATAGCCAGGTCCCATGCCATGGACGTCGTCGACTTACGACCAGAATGGAGACTGCAACTTAGGTGGCTAAGCAGTATGGTCGTTAAGTGAATCTCTGCCGATTTTACGACCCTTTTTGGCCATGGTTGTTAAGCGAATCTCTCTTTTGCCATTGACTTTATTGAAAGCCCCCGGGGAAGGTCATTAAATGGCAGTCATGTGACCCCGGGATGCTGCAACCGTCCTAAATACATGCCGGTTGCCAAGCACGTGAATTTCGATCATGTGACCATGGGGAATACTTTTATAGTCGTAAGTGTGAGGACTGGTCGCAAGTCACGTTTTTCAGCGTTGTCGTAACTTTGAACAATTATTCAACAAATGGTCATAAGTCGAGGACCACCCGTAGCGTGTGTCATGCTCTTGTGCCACACGTATGTCAAGAAAGCTTGCGGCGCAAGGAATGCGATGGCTGAACTACGAATTACACTTCCCAAGTGTGCCAATATGGAGGAGGTCCTCCCAGTATGGCTGCCGCTGTGTTTCACTGGTCACTGCTAGGGATGGCCAGAGGGGGCGACATTGCATCGACCAACTCAGCCGGTCTACCAATGAGTTTTATCAAAGCTTTATGGTAGCGTTTTTCAATCTTGGCAATTGGAAGAGGTTGCGGACTTCAACTCCCAGAATTCCCCAGCCAGCATGGCTGGCTGGGGAATTCTGGGAGTTGAAGCCCGCAACCTCTTCCAGTTGCAAAGATTGAAAAACATTAATGTTTTTCTGCCCAGCACCTTATCTTCAAACATCTTGCACAAATCGTGTCTGATCGCTGGCTCGAATTTCTCTCTTTGTCTGCCTTTAACTTCCAAACTGGTTGAGCCGGAATTTGTTTCGTTTTTTTCTGGAGGTTGCGCAAAATAGTGTCGAGTCCTTGTGGTGATGCGCAGAAATAGGTCTGCCGGTTGAGAAGCGGCTACAGCTTTTTTCACTTTTCATTCCAACCTTGGGAAGCATATAGATGACGAATGAGATTTCATCGAAACGTCACCAAGACACTTCCAATTTTACGTGGGAGAAAACCCGAATAACCAAAGACCTACATATATATATATATATATATATATATTTTCTGAGGTTTTCGCGGGTGTTTGTATGTAGGTCTTTGGTTATTCGGGTTTTCTCCCGTGTAAAATTGGAAGTGTCTTGGCGACGTTTCGACAATCTCATTCGTCATCTTCAAACTTCAACTTCGTGCTTCTGGGAGCAATGTGTGACTGCAGCTGTTTCTTCCTTTTAACTGCTAGTGGGGTTTGAACTGATTGGGTGGGAGCTTGGCTGTGCTCTGATTGGATGGGGTTTTGTGCTCTGATTGGATGGGGGTGTGTCCTGTTTGGGTGGGGGCTTGGTTGTGCTCAGATTAATTTGAGTTGCAGGGGGATTTGAGCTGGTGAGTTGCATTGCTGTTGTTTGGCTTCGTGTTTGTGGTCGTGCTACATCTTCATAGTGGGTGTCTGTCTGCTGTATGTATGGATTGGAGGGGTTTGAAATGGCTAATGTTGCAGCTGCGGTGAAGCATGAAGCTGAAGCCTGAAGATGATGAATGAGACTTCGTCGAAACGTCGCCAAGACACTTCCAATTTTATATATATATAAAAGCTGAATTGTGACTTCTCTTTGGCTCCTATCAAAGGGCATCCTTTGTTCTAGAGATGAGTGTCTTGGCGACGTTTGACAAAGTCTCATTCGTCATCTTCAGGCTTCAACCGTGCTTCTGGGAGCAATGTGTGATCGCAGCTGTTTCTTCCTTTTGAAGATGGAAACCACATCGGTTCTTTTCCAAGCCCTCTGGTAGTTCCCCAGTGCTCCAGGATCTTCCTAGGTATCGATGTCGGGCTGATTGGTCTGTAGTTTCCTGGATCTGGTTATTTTTTCTTCCTTTTAACTGCTAGTGGGGTTTGAACTGATTGGGTGGGAGCTTGGCTGTGCTCTGATTGGATGGGGTGTGTCCTGTTTGGGTGGGGCTTGGTTGTGCTCAGATTAATTTGAGTTGCAGGGGGATTTGAGCTGGTGAGTTGCATTGCTGTTGTTTGGCTTCGTGTTTGTGGTCGTGCTACATCTTCATAGTGGGTGTCTGTCGGCTGTATGTATGGATTGGAGGGGTTTGAAATGGTGTTGGGTCTCCTGCTAGGATGGGGATTAGATTAGATGACCTCCAAGGTCCCTTCCAACTCTATTAGTCTATATTCAGTGGAACGACTTGCCTTCAGAAGTTGTGGGAGCTCCATCATTGGAAGCTTTCAAGAAGAGACTGGACTGCCAATGGTGTGGGGGTCTCCAGCTAGGACGGGGTGTGTGTGTGTTAGATTAGATGGCCTCCAAGTCCCTTCCAACTCTGTTATTCTACATTCAATGGAAAGACTTGCCTTCAGAAGTTGTGGGAGCTCCATCTTTGGAGGCTTTCAAGAATAGACTGGACTGCCAATGGTGTGGGGGTCTCCAGCTAGGACGGGGTGTGTGTGTGTTAGATTAGATGGCCTCCAAGTCCCTTCCAACTCTGTTATTCTATATTCAGTGGAACGACTTGCCTTCAGAAGTTGTGGGAGCTCCATTCCTGGAGGCTTTCAAGAAGAGACTGGACTGCCATTTGTTTGAAATGGTGTTGGGTCTCCTGCTAGGATGGGGATTAGATTAGATGACCTCCAAGGTCCCTTCCAACTCTATTAGTCTATATTCAGTGGAACGACTTGCCTTCAGAAGTTGTGGGAGCTCCATCATTGGAAGCTTTCAAGAAGAGACTGGACTGCCAATGGTGTGGGGGTCTCCTGCTTGGGTGAGGGTTGGACTAGATGACCTCCAAGGTCCCTTCCAACTCTATTAGTCTATATTCAGTGGAACGACTTGCCTTCAGAAGTTGTGGGAGCTCCATCATTGGAAGCTTTCAAGAAGAGACTGGACTGCCAATGGTGTGGGGGTCTCCTGCTTGGGTGAGGGTTGGACTAGATGACCTCCAAGGTCCCTTCCAACTCTATTAGTCTATATTCAGTGGAACGACTTGCCTTCAGAAGTTGTGGGAGCTTCATCCCTGGAGGCTTTCAAGAAGAGACTGGACTGCCAATGGTGTGGGGGTCTCCAGCTAGGACGGGGTGTGTGTGTGTTAGATTAGATGGCCTCCAAGTCCCTTCCAACTCTGTTATTCTACATTCAATGGAAAGACTTGCCTTCAGAAGTTGTGGGAGCTCCATCTTTGGAGGCTTTCAAGAATAGACTGGACTGCCCTCTGTCAGAAATGGTGTAGGGTCTCCTGCTAGGATGGGGATTAGATTAGATGACCTCCAAGGTCCCTTCCAACTCTATTAGTCTATATTCAGTGGAACGACTTGCCTTCAGAAGTTGTGGGAGCTCCATTCCTGGAGGCTTTCAAGAAGAGACTGGACTGCCATTTGTTTGAAATGGCTAATGTTGCAGCTGCGGTGAAGCATGAAGCTGAAGCCTGAAGATGATGAATGAGACTTCGTCGAAACGTCGCCAAGACACTTCCAATTTTACACGGGAGAAAACCCGAATAACCAAAGACCTATATATATGTGTGTGTGTATGTGTGAGACAAATATTTGGAGTGATAGGGGGCTGAAAATCCACAAACTCTGTATCTGATTGACATCTACAGGTATGTCCACAGCATTTCACTGGTCCGCTAATTTTGACACTTTGTCAAAGAATGAAATACGACTGGTTTGGCACGACCTGTTTTTGACAAACCCATGTTGGCTTATGGCTGTGACTTTACTTGCTTCTAGGTGTTACTTGCTTGTCTTTTCCAGGATCTTCCTAGGTATCGATGTCGGGCTGATTGGTCTGTAGTTTCCTGGATCTGGTTATTTTTTTTCTTCCTTTTTTGAAGATGGAAACCACATCGGTTCTTTTCCAAGCCCTCTGGTAGTTCCCCAGTGCTCCAGGATCTTTAAAAGATATGGTTCAGTGCAGTGGGGAAATGTAAAATTTGTTACTACCGGTTCTGTGGGCGTGGCTTGGTGAGTGGGTGTGTTAATGTGACTGGGTGGGCGTGGCCAACTTTTTAAAAAACCTTTAAAAGCATTTTTTCTACAAGAGGCTGTAAAAAAATGCTTTTAAAAGGCTCTGAAGATCCCAGCTGAGTTGCCTAATCGTCAGAGGCTTTTAAAAGCATTTTTTACAACCTCTTCGGCTGAAGAGGTTGTAGAAAAAATGCTTTTAAAATCCTCTGACAATCCCAGCTGAGTTGTGCGATCATCAGAGGCTCTTTTTTTTCTTTTAAAAGCGTTTTTTCGGCCGAAGAAAAAATGCTTTAAAAAGTTTTTAAAAAAACCTCTGATGATCGCGTGGCTCAGCTGGGCATGTGGGGGGGGGCAGGGAGTTTTGCTACCGGTTCTCTGACCACCCGCCATCGCTACCAGATCAGGCGATCCGGTCCGAACCGGGAGCATTTTACCCCTGTTTCAGTGGTTCCGAGAGCTTTCATGGGTTGGGTCAGAACCATCAAATCCTATTCTAGTTCTATGGCAAAACCTAATATGTTGGACGGAAAGATTGGCCTAGCTTTTGAACTTCTGCCCTGCTGGGACTTGTTGTCATCTTTATACATACATATATATATATTTGTTTTCTAAGGTTTTCGCGGGTGTTTGTATGTAGGTCTTTGGTTATTCGGGTTTTCTCCCGCGTAAAATTGGAAGTGTCTTGGCGACGTTTCGACAAAGTCTCATTCGTCATCTTCAGGCTTCAGCCGTGCTCCCAGAAGCACTGGCTGAAGCCTGAAGATGACGAATGAGACTTCATCGAAACGTCGCCAAGACACTTCCAATTTTATATATATATATATATATATATATATATATATATATATTTAAAAAAAGCTGAATTGTGACTTCTCTTTGGCTCCTATCAAAGGGCATCCTTTGTTCTAGAGCTTTTCATTTGCTGCAGTCGGGTTTCTCCTGCTCCAGTTATAAAAAAATACAGCGAACTAAGTCCAGACGTGACATATCTCTCGGTGACGAAGGCCCAGGTTAAGTCTCAAAGTCTCTGAAACAATTTCATTTCCCAACGACGGCCCTGCTCTGCAATCCCGACCCTTCCTTAGGTTGCAGACAATCCCTTCCTTTGGGGTTCCTTGAAGCTTCAGTGATTTTGGTGAACCCTAAAAGTTCGCCAAAATCGAACTTTCCGCCTTTTGCACCCCAAAAGTGGTCCTTTAAAAGGGATTTCCCTACCCTGAGGCTGGCGGCAGATTTTGCATTGGGGATATTAGAGGCTCGACCACAATCGAGCTGTTACTAAGCAAGACAGTCATTAAGTGAATCTTTCCCCCATGTTACTAAGACTCTGATGAGGGGACCGGAGGCTAAAACATATGAGGAACGGTTGCAGGAAGTGGGCCTGGCTATTCAAGTGAAGAGAAGGACCAGGGGAGACAGGAGAGCATCTTCCAATATTTGAGGGGCTGCCACAGAGAATAGGGGGGGATCAAGCTATTCTCCAAAGCACCTGAAGGCCAGACAAGGGAAATAAGGTGGAATTTCCTAACAGTGAGAACAATCAACCGATGGAACAGAAGTTACCTTCAGAAGTTGTGGGAGCTCCATTCCTGGAGGCTTTCAAGAAGAGACTGGACTGCCAATGGTGTGGGGGGTCTCCTGCTAGGATGGGGGATTAGATTAGATGACCTCCAAGGTCCCTTCCAACTCTATTAGTCTATATTCAGTGGAACGACTTGCCTTCAGAAGTTGTGGGAGCTCCATCATTGGAAGCTTTCAAGAAGAGACTGGACTGCCATTTGTTTGAAATGGTGTTGGGTCTCCTGCTTGGGTGAGGGGTTGGACTAGATGACCTACAAAGTCCCTTATAACTATGTTTTTGCGTTACAATATGTTGAGACTTTGGAAAGAGTGCAAAGAATAGCACAAAGAGCTAAACTATATGAAGAACAGTTGCAGGAATTGGGCCTGGCTAGTCTAGTGAAGAGAAGGACCAGGGGAGACAGGATAGCAGCCACAGGGGCTGCCACAGAGAGGAGGAAGGGGGTCAAGCTATTCTCCAAGGCACCTGAAGGCCAGACAAGGAACAATGGATGGAAACTTATCAAGGAGAGATTCAACCTGGAAATAAGCAGAAATTTTGTGACAGTGAGAGCAATCAACTGGGCCTCTGGTGGCGCAACAAGCTAATGCAGCCTGTTATTAACAGCAACTGCTTGCAATATTGCAGGTTCAAGTCCCACCAGGCCCAAGGTTGACTCAGCCTTCCATCCTTTATAAGGTAGGTAAAATGAGGACCCAGATTGTTGGGGGGCAATAAGTTGACTTTGTATATAATATACAAATGGATGAAGACTATTGCTTGACATAGTGTAAGCCGCCCTGAGTCTTCGGAGAAGGGTGGGATATAAATGCAAAAAAATAAATAAATAATGGAACAGAAGTTGCCTTCGGAAGTTGTGGGAGCTTCATCCCTGGAAGCCTTCAAGAAGAGACTGGGCTGCCATCTGTCCGAAATGCTGTAGGGGTCTCCTGCTTGGGCGGCAGGTTGGGCTAGATGACCTCCGAGGTCCCTTCCAACTCTGTTATTCCACCTGATTTCCCTCAACCGATGTCCCCCTTAGCAAACAGAAATTTTTTTGGCCTCGGTTGATGTCTACCTGCGCCAGGGACAAAACGTGTTGGTGTTTGGAGAATACAGAACGTCCCCTGAACGGTGCAAGGGGTGGATAGTGAGTTTATCTCCGACATTTGTCCATGGCGCTGAGACCTCTCCGTGGCTTCAGATAGCTACAAAGCGGGCCGCTGAGCATGTGCCAGGCGGCTGGGACAATTCAGCGAGAGCACGTCCTTTCCTCCCCCCCCCAACTCCTTATTGTTCACGAAAGTTGCACGTGGTGGACAGCTGGTCGCGCCCGGTGCCAAGGACCAAAGGTTACACATCGGGCCTGTTTGCTAACTTCTGGAGATAAAATATCTCCGGGGAGTGAAGCAATGGCTCTTTCCAGCCCGTATGTAGATTTCCAGTTTGCAGGGAACCAGGGAGGGAGGGGATCCAGAGGGATCCACCTCCAATTTGACAGCCTTCCGAGGAAGAAGTGAGAAGTAGCCAAGTGGCCTCTGATCTCTTGGACCTTTTGGGTCTCCGAAGGAGATCGAGCTGCCCATGGAAAGTGATGACGGTTATTTTGGTAAACAGGTTTTGTGTGTGTGTGTGTGTGAACAGGAGATTCAGCTGGGGAATGAATTCCTGAGTTGTCATCGTGCTAAGTTGTTAAACCACCGGGGAGTGTCCATCCTCCGAAACGGAATTTTATTTTTGCTTCTTTATGGATAGCCCGTCTTGATTATGGTTTTGATAAACAACTCGAGACGGCGAACGTATGTAATATTCCTTCCGCCTTCTGTTTCCCCCTACCAGAACAGCCCTGTGAAGTGGGCTGGGCTGAGACAGAGTGACTGGCCCAAAGTTACCAAGCTGGTTTTTCATATCTAAAGCAGGACTAGAACTCACCGTCTCCTGGCGATTGGCACAAAGTCCCTCCAGTCGGCATTCGTGTGCCTAATGTGGGATTAGAACTCATCATCTCCTGGGGATGGTCCCAAGATCACTCAACTGGCTTTCATGCGTAAGGCAGGGCTAGAACTCACCGTTTCCTGATGATTGGTCCAAAGTCACCCAGTTGTATGGCTAAGGTGGGACTAGAACTCACTGTCTCCTGATGATTGGTCCAAAGTCACCCAGTTGTATGGCTAAGGTGGGACTAGAATTCACTGTCTCCTGATGATTGGTCCAAAGTCACCCAGTTGTATGGCTAAGGTGGGACTAGAACTCACTGTCTCCTGATGATTGGCCCAAAGTCACCCAGTGTTATGGTCCACCAGCAGCCGGTGGAGCTAGCAGCAGAGTCGGACAGTGAGGAGGCTAGGGAGGACCATGGGCCAGTGCTGGGGTCAGGGGAAGGCCCAGATGAGGGCTCTGCATCAGAGGCAGAGATGAGGCCAGGACCATCTGGGAGCGATGTGCGGACTCCGTAGCCTCCAGAGGCGGACAGCAGAGAGGCAGAGGAACAGGAGGAGCCTGTTCCTAATGCACGCATGCGAAGAGCTGACAGAAGACAAGAGCAGCTCAAGCAAAAAGGACGACTCGGGAGTAAGGCCAGAAGATGATTGGCCCCTCCTATAAGGCTTAAAAGAGCAGCAAGAGCTCTTGGGCTCTTTATAGGAAAGCAACATTGCTACAATTGTTTCTTGTCAGTGTCTGCTGTTTCTGAACTTTGTGGGGGTTTTGCCAAGAAAAGCCTTTGGCAGGATGCCAAAGAAGACAAAGATTTGTGATAAGGCCGAAGGACTTTTTCTGAAGGACTTTGTTTTGGACTTAATTTGGACTAAGCTAGGAATGAAGTAATTCCCAGCTTTTATAATAAAATACGTTTGTTTAGGACTGATTGTATCTGGTAATAACTACTTGGGCCTAGGTCACAACACCCAGTTGCATGGCTAAGGCGGAACTAGAACTCACCGGCTCCTGGTGTTTGCCTCAAAGTCACTCCCTGGCTTTCATGCCTAAGGAGGGACTAGAACTCACCGGCTCCTGGTGATTGGCCCAAAGTCCCCCAGTCAGCATTCATGTGCCTAATGTGGGACTAGAACTCACCGTCTCCTGGTGATGGTCCCAAGATCACTCAACTGGCTTTCATGTGTAAGGCAGGACTAGAACTCACTGTCTCCTGATGATTGGCCCAAAGTCACTCAGTTGAATGGCTAAGGCAGGACTAGAACTCACCGCCTTCAGGTGATTGGCTCAAAGTCACCCAGTTGGTTTTCATGCATAAGGTGGGACTAGAATTCACCTTCTCCTGGTGAATCCAGTTTTTCTCTAGGTTTGCTAGTAAAGGCCCCTCCTTCCAGGGATATAATACAAATTAAGATGTCTTCAAATGTCTCTCTATGCTTTGAGGACTTTTTGGTGGGAAAATGTAGATATTTAAACAAGAATGATCACAGAGATCAGGTTGAAAAAAATTGTAAGGAACAAATCCGATGGAGCAGGGAACTTTTCCTCTGGTCGAACAGAAGGAGGAGAAGCCAACCGATTCCTCCAGGTTGGTTTGGTCTGAGCGTCTGTCTTCCTTTCCTGGCCTTTAAGCTCCAGGAGCTGAAGGGTGAAATTAGAGAGCCTTGTGAATTCTTACGCTTTGTAAACTGAGATCGCGTTGCTATGCTGTCATTTAGATCCATCCTTCCTTCCTTCCTTCCTTCCTTCCTTCCTTCCTTCCTTCCTTCCTTCCTTCCTTCCTTCCTTCCTTCCTTCCTTCCTTCCTTCTTCCTTCCTCCTCCTCCCTCCTTTCCTTCCTTCCTTCCTTCCTCCTCCTTTCTTTCTTCTTCCTTCCTCCTCCTTCCTCCTTTCCTTCCTTCCTTCTTCCTTCCTTCTTCCTTCCTTCCTTCCTTCCTTCCTTCCTTCCTTCCTTCCTTCCTTCCTCCTCCCTCCTTCCTCCTTTCCTTTCCTTCCTTCCTTTCTCTCTTCCTCCTTCTTCCCTTCCTTTCTTCCCTTCCCTCTTCCCTTCCCTTTCCTTCCCTCCCTCCCTTCCTCCCTCCTTTCTTTTCTCTCTTCTTCCTTCTTCCCTTCCTTCCTTCCTTCCTTCCTCCCTTCCTTCCTCCCTCCTTTCCTTTCTCTCTTCTCTCTTCTTCCCTTCCTTTCTTCCCTCCCTTCCCCCTTTCCTTTCCTTCCCTTCCCTTCCCTTCCCTTTTTCCTTCCTTCCTTCCTTCCTGATCATACTTGCTGGAAAGCCTAGGTCAAATGCTGGAATGTTCTCTCTCCTCCTTCACTCAGAGGAAGAGGGGATGAAATAGAGCAGAGAAACCAGTTTTGTTGGATTAGAAGTAGCTTTCTGTGAAAGAGACCAAGGAATGAATGTAAAAGGAACATCAGATGCAGTCCGGTGGTGAGAAAAGGGAGGCCCTACTACACAAAGGTGAGAAAAACAAAACGCACAGGTACAGAATAGGTGCTACCTGGCTCAAGAGCAATGGCTGGGAGAGGGATCCAACCTCTTAAATATGAGCCAGATGGTACTTAAGCACGAGTGATTCTCAGCGGTTGATGAGGATCTAAACAATGAAAATTGTATTCAACAGTAACGCTGGGAAAAGTTTACACAGGATGGTCGCTTACCAACATAGCTATCGATTTGGTTCGAAAATTAACTTCCATTTGAAAAGCAGGTGCGTTATAATCCACTGGGAGCAAAAGCGACTTCCAATTTCCTGCCGGCTTCCCCACCGACGTTGCTTGTGGGACGCTGGGAGGGACTGTTGGAAATCACAATTGCGCGAGGGAAGGGCCAGTGCAGTAGCCAGAACTTTGCAGATAAAAGTGTGTAAAAGGGATGTGAACATGGTGAAAATTTCCAATTTACAGGAGTAAAAGCTCCCGGATATTTTATTTATACTTTAAGGTAGTGGATTTGAGGCAGGGGTGAAACCCAGCAGGTTCTGGAGAACCGGTAGCGGAAAATTTGAGTAGTTCGGAGAACCGGCAAATGCCACTTCCGGCTGGTCCCAGAGTGGGGAGGGAATGGGGATTTTGCAGTATCCTTCTGCCACGCCCACCAAGCCACGCCCACCAAGCCACGCCCACAGAACCGGTAGTAAAAAAAAATTGGATTTCACCGCTGATTTGAGGTAGTTTGATTCAAAAATTACTCCACTGTTTCGGTTAATTGGAGGGGGACAAACCCTCGATTTACAAGTGTTCATTTAGTGACAGTTTGAAACTACAGGACTGAAAAAAATGATTTATGACCATTTTTCACACTTACGACCGTTACGGCATCCTCGTCGTCAGCTGATCCACATTCAGACGCATGGCAACGGACTCGTATTTATGACGGTTGCAACATCCTGGGGGGGGGTCACATGATCCCCTTTTGCGACCTTCGGACAAGCAAAGTCAAATGGGGAAGCCAGATTCACTTAACAACCGGCTTACTAGTTTAACGACTGCAGGGATTCACTGAACAACTGTGGCGAGGAAGGTCGTAAAATGGGGCAAAACTCACAAAAGCCTTATCCCTTATCCATGGAAATTTGGGGCTCAAATGGTGGTCGTAAGTTGAGGATGAATCCGGGATATATTACGCATTCTTTAAATTAGTGGATTTAGGTACCTTTATGTATATAAGAGCCGGGGTGGGGGGGCGCAGTGGTTAAAGTGCAGTACTGCAGGCTACTTCTGCTGACTGCCGGCTGCCTGCAATTTGGCGATTCAAATCTCACCAGACTCAAGGTTGACTCAGCCCTCCATCCTTCCGAGGTGGTTAAAATGAGGACCCAGATTGTTGGGAGCAAAAGGCTGACTCAGAAGGAAGGAAGGAAGGAAGGAAGGAAGGAAGGAAGGAAGGAAGGAAGGAAGGAAGATAGATGGCACAGTGGTTAGAATGAAGTAATTCACTGCTCACTACCCGCAATTCGATCCTGACCAGCTCAAGGTTGACTCAGCCTTCCATCCTTCCGAGGTGGTTAAAATGAGGACCCAGATTGTTGGGAGCAAAAGGCTGACTCTATAAACCGCTTAGAGAGGGCTGTAAAAGCACTGTGAAGCGGTATATAAGTCTAAGTGCTATTGGGAAGGAAGGAAGAAGGAAGATGGAAGGATAAAAGGAAGGTAGGAAGGAAGATGGATGGAAGGAAGGAAGATGGAAGGAAGATGGAAGGAAGGAAGGAAGGAAGGAAGGAAGGAAGGAAGGAAGGAAGGAAGGAAGGAAGGAAGGAAGGAAGATAGATAGATGGCACAGTGGTTAGAATGAAGTAATTCACTGCTCACTACCCGCAATTCGATCCTGACCAGCTCAAGGTTGACTCAGCCTTCCATCCTTCCGAGGTCGGTAAAATGAGGACCCAGATTGTTGGGGGCAAGAGGCTGACTCTGTAAACCGCTTAGAGAGGGCTTTAAAGCACTGTGAACTGGTATATAAGTCTAAGTGCTATTGGGAAGGAAGGAAGGAAGATGGAAGGATAAAAGGAAGGTAGGAAGGAAGATGGACGGAAGGAAGGAAGGAAGGAAGAAAGGAAGGATAAAAGGATGGAAGGAAGATGGAAGGAAGGAAGGAAGGAAGGAAGGAAGGAAGGAAGGAAGGAAGGAAGGAAGGAAGATAGATGGCACAGTGGTTAGAATGAAGTAATTCACTGCTCACTACCTGCAATTCGATCCTGACCAGCTCAAGGTTGACTCAGCCTTCCATCCTTTCCAAGGTCGGTAAAATGAGGACCCAGATTGTTGGGGGCAAGAGGCTGACTCTGTAAACCGCTTAGAGAGGGCTTTAAAGCACTGTGAACTGGTATATAAGTCTAAGTGCTATTGGGAAGGAAGGAAGGAAGGAAGGAAGATGGAAGGATAAAAGGAAGGTAGGAAGGAAGATGGACGGAAGGAAGGAAGGAAGGAAGAAAGGAAGGATAAAAGGATGGAAGGAAGATGGAAGGAAGGAAGGAAGGAAGGAAGGAAGGAAGGAAGGAAGGAAGATAGATAGATGGCACAGTGGTTAGAATGAAGTAATTCACTGCTCATTACCTGCAATTCGATCCTGACCAGCTCAAGGTTGACTCAGCCTCCCATCCTTTCCAAGGTCAGTAAAATGAGGACCCAGATTGTTGGGGGCAAGAGGCTGACTCTGTAAACCGCTTAGAGAGGGCTGGAAAAGCACTGTGAAGCGATATATAAGTCTAAGTGCTATTGGGAAGGAAGGAAGGAAGATGGAAGGATAAAAGGAAGGTAGGAAGGAAGATGGACGGAAGGAAGGAAGGAAGGAAGATGGAACGATAAAAGGAAGGAAGGAAGGATAAAAGGAAGGAAGAAGGAAGGAAGGAAGGAAGGAAGGAAGGAAGATGGCACAGTGGTTAGAATGCAGTAATTCACTGCTCACTGCCAGCAGTTCAATCCTGACCAGCTCAAGGTTGACTCAGCCTTCCATCCTTCTGAGGTGGGTAAAATGAGGACCCAGATTGTTGCGGGCAAGAGGCTGGCTCTGTAAACCGCTTAGAGAGGACTGGAAAGCATTGTAAAGCGGTATATAAGTCTAAGTGCTATTGGGAAGGAAAGGAAGGAGCCGTAGTGGTACAGTGGTTAGAATGCAGAATTGCAGACAAGCTCTGCCCACAGCCAGGAGTTCGATCTTGACCAGCTCAAGGTTGACTCAGCCTTCCATCATTTCCGAGGTTGGCAAAATGAGGATTCAAATCGTTGTGGGCGATAGGCTGACTCTGTGAACCGTTTAGAGAGGGCTGGAAAGCACTGTAAAGCGGTATATAAGTCTAAGTACTAACTAGTTAGTGTACTTAAGTTAGTGGATTTGAAATAGCTTGATTTAAAAAATCGGTCCAGTCTAATGCACTTTGTATTAAGTGGAGAGTACAGACAGACAGGATAGTGTATAATATATGTGTTTGTGTATATGTGTGTGTGTGTTTTCAATTTAACCCCTTCCCTTCTCTCCTTCCCCAGATGATCAAAACCCACAACCTGGCCCCCAACCGGAATTACATTTTTGGCTACCACCCGCATGGAATCATGTCCCTGGGTGCCTTCTGCAACTTTAGCACTGAGGCTACAGGAGTGAGCCAGATCTTCCCCGGGATACGTCCGTACGTCACTACCCTCACGGGAAACTTCAGGTGGCCCATTCTCAGGGACTACTTGATGACTGGAGGTAAGGAATGAAAACCCGCTTTGGGTTGTCGAGCGATGCAGTTTGTCTTGGGAGGAAAGCAGAGGTGAAATGCTGCCAGCTTGGACCGGTTCTCCCGAATTGGTAGTAAAAAATGCTACCAGTTCGGGCGGACCGGTATTTCCGACAATCAGCTGCGACGCCCGATTTATATTAGCTAAAATTGTTGGATTTCCTGCTTTCTAGCTAATCTAAATCGCGTGGCACAGCGGATTCCCCCATCCTCACTGTTCTACTTACCTTTGAAGACCCTAAAGGCTTCATGTGTTGGATCTTCTAAGGCAAGAGTCTCCAACCGTGGCAACTTTAAGGCCTGTGGGCTTCAATTCCCAGAATTCCCCAGCCGGCCGGCCAGCATGGCTGGCTGGGGAATTCTGGGAGTTGAAGTCCACAAGTCTTAAAAGTTGCCAGAGTTGGAGATCCCTTGTTGTAGAACTTGGAACTTTCCTAAAAGGACTGCGACGTCCAAAAAGGTTTGGAGGAAAGGAAGGAAAAAAAAAAGTTGGAACCAGCAACCGGCTGTCCTTGGTTGTTCTTGGGAAGAAAATAAAGCAAAAAGAGTTTTGGAGTGGTTAGAAAATAGAAAGACTTGAAAGCGAAAGACACAATCCAGAAGAACAACGGCAAAACCGTTTTTGATACCAGGAAAACTGCACGGATAATTGAGCTTGGCTGAAAGTCCTCGGTGCTCTCTGAACTCTGAAGTTGATTTCTCGCAGACGTTTCATGACCCAACTCAGTAACATCATCAGTGTTAGAAGGCAGTGAGGTTTGTGGAGAGGAGGAGGAAGAGGAGGAAGAGGAGGAGGAAAAGGAGGAGGAGGAGGAGGAGGAAGAGGAGGAGGAAGAGGAGGAGGAGGAGGAGGAAGTGGTGGTGACGGCAGAAGAGGACTGTGGAGTCCTTAGTGCTCTCTGAGCTTGGTGGTTTTCTTGTGGACGTTTCCTTACCAAACTAGGTAACATCATCAGTGTTAGAAGGGAGTGGAGTTTGCAGAGAGGAGGAGGAGGAGGAGGAGGGGGAGGAGGAGGAGGAAGACAATGGGGGTCCTTGGTGCTCCCTGAGCTTGGTTGTTTTCTGGCAGACGTTTCATTACCCAGCTAGGTAACATCATCAGCTGAGCTCCAATTGAGGGAGATTGTTTTTCTGGATAAACTTTTTAAAATGCCATGTAATGCCCTTAATGCTGCAGCAGGTGGCAGCACTTGCCATCCTCGGCTGATCTTTAAAAAGCCAGAGAGAGGGAAATGTGTTTAAATATTTCCAGGAAGGGCTTATTTTCAGGGGGGCTTATTTTTGGGGGAGGGATTATTATAGCGCATGCGCTCAAAAGCCCGATTGGGCTTATTATCAGGGGAGGTCTTATTTTCGGGTAAACACAGTAGTCCTCCACTTAGAGCGGTTCGTTTAGTGACCGATCAACATTCATGCGAGTTTTGCTCCGTTTTTCCATCTTTCTTACTGCACTTGAGTTAGTAACACGGTCGTTAAGTGAATCTTGACTCCCCATTGACTTTGCTTGTCAAAAGGTTGCAAAAAACAAAACAAAACCCGATCACATGACCCCGGGACACTGCAACCGTCATAAAGAGGAGCCAGTTGCCAAACGTTCAGAGTTTGATTATGTGACCTTTGTGTGTTGCAATGGTCGTATGTGTGAAATAGGGTCATGGATCACTTTTTTCAGTGCAATTGTAACTTCAAGCAGTCATTAAATGAATGGTTGTAAGTTGAAGACATGGTCGTAAGTGTGAGAAAGGGCCATAAGTCACTTTCTTCAGTGCCGTTGTGACTTCAAACGGTCACTAAATGAATGGTTGTAAGTTGAAGACATGGTCGTAAGTGTGAGAAAGGGCCATAAGTCACTTTCTTCAGTGCCGGTGTGACTTCAAACGGTCACTAAATGAATGGTTGTAAGTTGAAGACATGGTCGTAAGTGTGAGAAAGGGCCATAAGTCACTTTCTTCAGTGCCGTCGTGACTTCAAACGGTCACTAAATGAATTGGTTGTAAGTCGAGGACTGCCTATGTTTCCTTTTTCTTCCCCCTAAAGGTCCTTTTTCTCTCTTAATGTCCAGGTCTCTGCCCCGTGAACCGCAACACCATAGACTACCTCCTGTCCCAAAACGGCACCGGCAACGCGGTCGTCATTGTGGTGGGGGGCGCTGCGGAGTCCTTGAATTGTGCCCCGGGAAAAAACTGTGTGACTCTGAAGCACCGAAAGGGGTTTGTGAAGCTGGCATTAAGACATGGGTAAGGAGAACGAAGGGCCCTCATTTGCCTCCCTTTCGACCAATTACTAGGAGACTGAGAGTTCTAGTCTGAACTTTCTAGATCTGAAAGGCAGCTGGGTGACTTTGAACCAATTACTAGGAGACTGAGAATTCTAGTCCCGCCTTAGGCATGAAAGCCGGCTGGGTAACTTTGGACCAATTACTAGGAGTCTGAGAATTCTAGTCCCGCCTTAGGCATTAAAGCCGGCTGGGTAACTTTGAACGAATTACTAAGAGACTGCGAGTTCTAGTCCCGCCTTAGGCATGAAAGCCGACTGGGTGACTTTGGGCCAGTCATTCTCTCTCAGGGCAACCCACCTCACAGGATTGTTGTTTTGGGGGAAAACAGGAGAAGGAAAGGATGTTGGATATGTACACGCTTTCTTGAGTTATTCGTAAAATTAATAAAGGTGGGCTACAAATAAAAGAAAGATGAGGAAGCTGCTTCTCTCTTTGCAATTCTAACCGTGGTTTTGTATTTTCTTCTCCAGGGCCGACCTGGTCCCCATTTATTCATTTGGGGAGAACGAAGTCTTCAAGCAGATCATTTTTGAAGAGGGAACCTGGTGCAGATGGGTGCAGAAGAAATTGCAGAAGTATATTGGCGTGGCTCCGTGCATCTTCCACGGACGAGGGGTCTTCTCCTCCAACAGCTGGGGGTTGGTGCCTTACGCCAGGCCCATCACGACCGTCGGTAAGTGGGGAAAGAGGGAGTCCTTGTGTTCGACAGAGGAGAATGTTTGTAGCTCGGGGTTGAACGGCAGGGTTCTTGGCGCGCTCTGAGCTTGGTTGTTTTCTTGTAGACATTTCATTACCAAATTAGGTAACATCTTCAGTGCTAGAAGGGAGTGGGATTTGGGGAGAGGAGGAGGAGGAGGAAGAGGAGGAGGAGGAGGAGGAGGAGGAGGAGGATTCTGGAGTCCTTGGGACTCTCTGAGCTTGGTTGTTTTCTTGTAGACATTTCATTACCAAATTAGGTAACATCTTCAGTACTAGAAGGGAGTGGGATTTGGGGAGAGGAGGAGGAGGAGGAGGAGGAGGAGGAGGAGGAGGAGGATTCTGGAGTCCTTGGGACTCTCTGAGCTTGGTTGTTTTCTTGTAGACATTTCATTACCAAATTAGGTAACATCTTCAGTACTAGAAGGGAGGGTGGGTTTGTGGAGAATGAGAAAAGGAGGAGGAGGAGGAGGAGGAGGAGGAGGAGAAGGAGGAGGAGGGGGAGGAGGAGGAGGAGGAGGAGGAGGAGGAGGAGGAGAATGATTCTGGAGTCCTTGGGACTCTCTGAGCTTGGTTGTTTTCTTGTAGACATTTCATTACCAAATTAGGTAACATCTTCAGTACTAGAAGTGGTTGGCCCAAAGTCACCCAGCTGCCTTTCAGATCTAGAAAAGGAGGAGGAGGAGGAGGAGGAGGAGGAGGAGGAGGAGGAGGAGGAGGAGGAGGAGGAGGAGAAGGAGGAGGATTGTGGGATCCTTGCTGCTCTCTGAGTTTGGTTGTTTTCTTGCAGACATTTCATTACCAAACTAGGTAACATCATCAGTGCAAGTAGGCGATGACGGGGTTTGCTCGTATTCTAGTGCGATTCTAGTAAATTATCAACCGAGAGGAAACCCACTTTAGGGGCCTAAAAGCGATCTTTCCACGCGCGATCTGTCACGTCCCTTCCTCTCCTTTGCCTTCCAGTCGGCGAGCCCATCACCGTTCCCAAAACCGACAACCCGTGCCAGAAAGAGATCGACTTCTATCACAACCTGTACGTGCAGTCTCTGGCGAGGCTCTTCGAGAAGCACAAGACGAAATTCGGCCTGTCGGAGACGGAGACCCTGGAGATCAACTGACGGCACCCGCGCCACGACGCTGCCTTGGGGGGTCTTTCAATTTGCTGGTGGGCTTGGAAAAACCGGCGCCGAAAGAGGCTCTTACTGCCACAGTCCTTCTTGTTTTGTCTTCTGCTGTATGGAATTGGGGGAAACCGAAGCATGGATGTGTAGAGAAGATAAAGGAATATTGTCTAAATATTCAAATATTAGATCTCTCTAGAGCCCGTGTATGGTTCGGCTGCTGACAGAGCCGCCTTGCCCCCTTAAAGAGGTCGGGAATCCCCTCATCCCACCTCAAATCTCCAAGGTCAGCCATTTCCTTTTCCCCTTCCGCTGCTATTCAGGGATGCACAAACGAAGCCACCATCTTTACAGGCCACCATCTGTGCAAGAGACGAACGGAGCCTTTTCTCTGCACGACGCAGGAACTTGGTCTCCGACTTGTGACGTGCCGTAGCGGCTCCTCCTGAGAGGGGAAACGCAGGGAAATGGATAAGAAACGGGGAAGAAAGGCGATGCAAATTGGAGCTGCGCTACCCTCCCGATATCTGTATTTCAGAGAGTCTCTGTTGTGACCCAGGCCCAAGTAGGTAGTAGGAAACTCAGTCCGTGAAAAAAACAAACAAACTTCATTCGAACAGCTGAGAATTACTTCATTCCCAGCGCCGTTCAACTCAAATTAAAGCAAATTCCTCCCAATACAAATTCCTCAGTCCTCCCGCAAACCTTGGTCCAATTAGGCAAACTGCCAAAGGCCTTTCTTGGCAAACGTTCAGAAGTCACAAAAATAAATGCAAGACGTAGACGAAGCAGAAGACGAAGCTACCAACATTGTTTTCCGGCAAAGCTCAAACGCCATTGCTAGTCTGTTTTAAGCCTTATGGGAGGGGCCAATCATCTCTTGGCCTTACTCCCGAGTTGTCCTTTTTGCTTGAGCTGCTCTTGCCTTCTGGCAGCTCTTCTCATGTGTGCATTAGGAACAGGCTCCTCCTGTTCCTCTGCCTCACTACTGTCAGGCTCTGGAGGCTCTGGAGTCCGCACCTCACTCCCCGATGGCCCTGGCCCCACCTCAGCCTCCGACTCCATTGCCAGCTCTGGAAGCTGCTGACGGACCACAACAGTCTCTGGAGGCTCTGGAGTCCGTACCTCACTCCCCGATGGCCCTGGCCCCACCTCAGCCTCATCGCTGTCCGACTCTGTTGCCAGCTCTGTAGGCTGCTGACGGACCACAACAGTCTCTTCCGATGGTATGATTTCTACGTTAAGTATCCAAATTAGGTTTAGGGTAGCCATTTTGGAAAGAAACTCCTCCAAATATCACCCCTAATCTCAGGAAATCCGAAATTATAGCTGGTCCATTTGTATCGTTTGCAACTCTTGGGCTCCTCACCAGTAGTGGGTTCCTCTTACCGTTGCTTCCGATTTGGAAGCGGGGGTGCGCGCATGCACAGAACATCCGTGAGGTGGGTGGGCGGAGCCTCCTGCTGTCGTCGCTACCGGTTCACCCGAACCGGGGGAAACCAGTTGAAACTCACCACTGCTCCTCCCAGATCTCCATAAACTACCCATCATTCCTTGCTTTTAAAAGAAGCGCTCTTCGCAACCCAGGTCTTATCTGCCTTTAGAATCGCGTGCTGTCTCATGTGTCGATCCTTCTCGTACAGGTCCTCGCCTTACGACCCAACGTGGAGCCCCAGATTTCCGTGCCTGGGGCAAGACGGCGGCGAAGGGAGTTTTGCCCCGTTTTACGGCCAGAGGTGTGAAGTGAAATCGCAGCCGTCGTTAAGTTAGTCACTTAAAGGCAGTCTGGCTTCCCCCTCCCCCATGCTTGTCAGAAGGTCGCAAAAGGGGATCACGTAATCCCCGGGACACTGCGACCGTCATAAATATGAGCCAGTTGCCAAGTGTCCGAATTTCCCGACACAACAATCTTATTGGTGGAACAGCTTCTCTCCGGAAGTTGTGGGTTCTCCATCACCAGAGGTTTCCAAAAATAGAATAGAATAGAATAGAATTTATTGGCCAAGTGTGATTGGACACACAAGGAATTTGTCTTGGTGCATATGCTCTCAGTGTACATAAAAGAAAAAATACCTTCATCAAAGTAAAACAAGGCTGGACAACTATTTGACCAGGATGATATAAGGGGGTTGAACAGGAGGTTGGATTAGAACAATGGTGGGATTCAGCCGGTTCGGGCAAACCGGTAGTTAAATTGCTGGCTGGCCCCTCCCCTCCCCGCCCCTTCCAGGAGTCCCCATGTGGCCCGTTTGCACTTCTAGGAGGCTGCAGGGAGGCCTTTCAGGTCTAAAACGGAGCGCAGGGGGGCGGTGTGTCCTCCCGCGGGCCGTTTTTTGCTTCCACACGGGTGCAGGAGGCCAAGTGCTAACTGTCACACATCCCTGGCCACACCCATCATGGCCACGCCCACCCCGCTGGTCATTCGGGCAGAGAACCGGTTGTTAAATGTTCTAAATCAGGGGTCTCGAACCTTGGCAACTTTTAAGACTTGTGGACTTCAACTCCCAGAGTTCTGGCTGAGGAACTCTGGGAGTTGAAGTCCACAAGCCTTATAGTTGCCAAGGTTGGAGACCCCTGTTCTATATCACGTGCAGGGTTTTTAGAAGCTAGACTTAAACCAAACGCATTTCATTTTTGGCATCGTGACACCGTTTTCAATTACGACATGGAAATGTAAGAAGTCCTGCCTCAATGAGGCGGGAAGGGAATTCAACACCACCTATCCCCAATTTATAATATAGTCCTTTTGGCTGTTCCAAGAAGATCCCTCACCTCTGATTCAGGTGACCCTGAGGTCACAGATAAAACCACCACAACTCTCAGAGAGCGTTGAGACCAGTTGACTGCACAGAAACACAATCTTTCCATCGTTCCCCCTCCCACCGACTAATCTCAACTTTCCATAACTCTCCGTCCATCTCCCACACCATCCCATACCACTGATGAAGCTTCCAGGTTAGGAAGGGAAATGTCTTCTTGTTCCTCAAAAACAAAAAACAAAAAGTCCAGCTGCCTTTTCAAGAATTAAAACAAACAAAGGGATCGAGCCGTTCTCTCTTTTCGCCTTTCTCTCACTTATCATAATTCAGGGATGGAGATCTGCTTTTTTAAAAAGTTTTTTGGGCGTTTGTAAAGTGTGCAAAACTTCAGCCAGGATGCTGTATAAACAATTTACTGTCCGATAGGTTTCATTTTTTTCCCCTAGTTGTCCATCCATTAAAATGAGAGGCCAACCTGTGCCCCCCTGCCCCAAGTCACCCTATGTCGTGTCCCACTCCTCCTCTGACGGCCGGGTCGGGGAAGTCCGTATCAAGCGTGCCTCTGCAGCTCTGCCAAAGTCCTATCAGAGTTCTCAAGGCAGGCAGAAGACCAGGAAGTGACTTCAGCAATCCAAGGTAGACTTTGCCTGACTCAGGGAATGCCAGAAAGCAGATCCGTTATATAGGCCATGGGGTGTGGCTCCATGACTCAGCATTTATCCAGGCCTGCCCCTCCCTTCCTTTTGCTGACGTCTCCTCTCCATTCTCCGGAAGCGTGGATCTATCCATTGCATCGTTTCGTCTCCAGCTGTTGGTAATCCCAGCTCGTGGCTGGCTTCAGGCGCACATGCTATCGGAGGGAGGTTTGTTTGTTCGGTTTGTCTGGGCATGGTGCCAGGGCTGGGGGCTGGAGGCATGCCAGGACATTCTTCAGCACTATCAGCGTCCGGCAGGAGATAAGAGGGGCCCGGCTGCGGCGGGGGGAACGAGCGAGGCACAACACCCTAAGATTGCTCTTTCCAAATTCAATTGCAAAAGAAGCCAAATTTTCGCACTACGGTTTCAAGAGCTGGGAAAGGCGAGGCGAAGGAGGGTTTTTAAGGGGTGCCAAAAAAATGGGCAGAGAAGCTGCTTTCTTGAGCGGTTCGGCCAGGCCTTAAAAATATTTCCCTTTATTTAAAGGCATATACTGTAGAAACGTTCCTTTGCGATGTTTGCCAGCCAGCTAAGAAACGAGAATTTAATCCAGATGGAACTTTGGGAGAAAACTTTTGGGCTTACCAGTAACTTTGGTAATTTTTTTAAAAGAATGCAGAAATGATGATATCAAGGTTTCCTGCTCTGGGCAGGGGATTGGACTAGAAGACCTCCAAGTTCCCTTCTCCTATTCTATTCTATTCTATTCTATTCTATTCTATTCTATTCTATTCTATTCTATTCTATCCCATCCCATCCCATCCCATCCCATCCCATCCCATCCCATCCCATCCCATTCTATTCTACTCTACTCTATTCTGTTATTCTATTTTATTCTTATTTCTTATTCTATTCTATTCTATTCTATTCTATTCTATTCTATTCTATTCTATTCTATTCTATTCTTTATTCTTATCCCATTCCATTCTTTGCTGTTCTTATTCTATCCCATCCCATCCCAGTCTCCATTCCATTTTAGATTGATGTATATATGCTACTTATCCGGTCTAATGTATTTCCTATTTCGAAATGTTTACATGTTGACTGAAGCTTTGTAGATGAATATATTCAGAGCCAATCATGCTGACATGTTAACATATGTTTAAATGTTTTTGCACTATTGTTATGTTTTAACCCTTAGCCTTCAATATTTTAATTGCCAATGATGACGGAAGCTATAGATGTGCCTTTGTGTAATGCAGGTTTTTTTCTCCCCAAACTTGGCCACTTTAAGGTGTCTGAACTTCAACTTCTAGAATTCCCCAGCCAGCATTTAAGTCTGGACATCTTAAAAGTCACGTTTGAAAAACACTGCTGTAATGCAAAAAACCCAGGGGCTTAATTCATTTCTAAGGTTGTCTGATCCTGACCATGCTACATATATAGTCATTTAGAAAAATTAGACTGCTGCAGTCTGTAGACATTTCATGGAGTAGACTGAACATAGGGTTGGGCGGGAAGATTTTGTATAAATTTATAGAAATAAACATTAAACAAAAACACACTGGTTTACTGATTGTTCTTTTCTTGGATTTGTTCTCAAGACGTTTGGCCAGTAAGCAACATTCTGCAGAGTGCAGAAAAGTGAAAAAAATAGAAATAAAGCAAAGATAATAAAAAAATAAAGATGCCTAAATTGAGTTTACGCCAACAGAATTTATTATATCTCACCAGTTTTCCAGCCATCTCTGCTTCAACTGTGTTGATATAGCTCTTCATACATTATTCTTTAAGCATTTTAATTTTTGTTGAGGCTGGCATCCAGCGACAACCTCCTCGTCTTCCCCTTAAGCCAGGTTTTTCATTTTTTTAACTGCAAGCTTTTGCACTTCATTCTTCATTAATTTTATCCAATCAAGCCATCTTAAAAAAGAATTGTTCTTTAAAAATTGAGAAGATGGAGCTAGAAATGTGTATACAGAAGACTGAATAAACAAGGACTGAAATATGATTAGTGCTGATTGAAAACTGCCCGTGTGTGTGTGTGTGTGTGTGTGTGTGTGTGTGTGTGTAATACTACTCACGCATCATCACAAAATCTCCAGAACCGTAAAGCCTACAAACTTGAAATTTGCCACGTATGTTCCTATTGATTTCTAGGTGCTCACTAAGAAAGGATTTTTCGAAATGACCATCAGAGCAATATTTCCTATATTATTATTAACATGCTGTGATGCTAAGGAGTTCTACTCCCCCTCCCTACCTGAAAAGAAATCTGTTCCAAATGCAAAACACAAGCAGAGGAGAGGAGTTTCTGTTTTACTTTCACAGCAGCAAGCAGGGGATAGGATAGGGGAGGCTTCTGTGGGGCAAGGCTGAGGGAGAGAAGGGGGTAGGATAGGGGAGGCTTTTGTGGGGCAAGGCTGAGGGAGAGAAGGGGATAGGATAGGGGAGTCTTCTGTGGGGCAAGGCTGAGGGACAGAGAGGCCTATCGCAACTACTCATTAATTTTCCAGCTGTAAGTGTCGATTTATCAAGCCCAATCACATAGTTTCGTAGCGGAGCACTGGTATTCAGCTAGTAATATATAAGCCAATGCTGCCTTCAGGTGATTTGGTCAACCCAATGCCCCAATAAGACCATATCTAATAATATTTAGTTTTATTGATTAGGCTATATATACAGTTAGTCATCGACTTAATGATCACAATTGAGCCCCAAATTTCTGTTGCTAAGCAAGGCAGTTGGTAAGTGAACCACTGCACTTAAATTAGTAATACAGTTAAGTGAATTCGGCCTACCCATTGACTTTGCTGCTCAGAAACTCACAAAAGGGAATCATGGGACCCTAGGACACCACAACCATTATAAACATTTGGCAAGAATCTGAATTTTGATCATGTGACCATGGGGATGCTGCAACGTCATAAATGTGAAAAACGATCATAAGTTTTCAGTGCCATAACTAAAGGTCACTAAACAAATGATTGTAAGTTGAGACCTGCCAGTACAATTCAACATGGGCTATTTTTACGGAGCAGAATGCAGCCCAAGATTTCTGCTGTTAAGTGAGACATTTGTTAAGCAAGCTTTGCCCTATTTTACGACCTTTCTTGCCACCGTTGTTAAGTGAATCCCTGCAGTTGATAAGTTAGTAACCTGGGTGCTCAGTGAATCTGGTTTCCTCATTGACTTTGCTGGTCACAAAAGTGGATTTTTGGGACACAGCAGCAGTCATAAATACAAACCAATTGACAAGTGCCTGAATTTGGATCACATGATTATGGGGATGCAGCCTGCAGACGTTGTAACTCTGAAAAATGGGAAAAAAGTCATTTTTTTCAGTGCCGTTGTAACTTTGAATGGTCACTAAGTGAACTGTTGCAAGTTGAGGACTACCTGTACACCTCTGAAGGTGTTAACTTTCCCAGGGAAGGCAGTACATTGTGTAAGGGAAGAGATATACTGAAATACTAGAATTAGGAATGTAAGGGAAGAGATACCTGCATGCTGTAAATATCTGTTTCCTATGGCACTGACATAAGACAAACATGCCACACTGGCATATATTATGCCTTTTGAAGTTATAACACAAACATGTCACATTTGACTAACTTCCTGGATTGTTATTGAGGTCACATTGAGTAAATTCCTGGATTGTTATTGGGATCTCATCCCAAAAGTATCTGGCAATTGTCAAACTATATATCCCATCCTTTGATCAGAGCCCATCATTTGATCTCTCCCCACCCCATTCTGGCTGAGAACATATGTCATCCCCCAGGGGGGCCAAATAGCCAAATGTGAAAACAAAGGAGACTAATGGTGCCCATTAAGAGGCACTATCCTATTTCAGGGGGGATACACAAACCAGATTCCAGGATACGCAGATGCCAGAGTTGAGGATTTATGACATTCCTAAAGATACTTCAAAGACCTTTTTTGGTATAAGAGGACATTGCTTTCTCTCATGAGTTCGTAGTTCTTCCTTGCATGTATGTATTCTATGTGTTTGGAACGACTAACCATTTGAACTTGATCAAGATTAAATGCCATTTTACTCAAGCCTCTGTTTAAGTCTCTTATTTGGCATTTATGAGCTTAAACACATTAAGAATAGAATAGAATAGAATAGAATAGAATAGAATAGAATAGAATTCTTTATTGGCCAAGTGTGATTGGACACACAAGGAATTTGTCTTGGTGCATATGCTCTCAGTGTACATGTATACAGGACCTGTATACTGCACGAATCAAGAAGAGGGCCGTGAAAATATTTGCAGATCCCTCGCATCCTGGACATAAACTGTTTCAACTCCTACCCTCAAAACGACGCTATAGAGCACTGCACACCAGAACAACTAGACACAAGAACAGTTTTTTCCCGAAGGCCATCACTCTGCTAAACAAATAATTCCCTCAACACTGTCAGACTATTTACTGAATCTGCACTACTATTAATCGTTTCATAGTTCCCATCACCAATCTCTTTCCACTTATGACTGTATGACTGTAACTTGTTGCTGGCAATCCTTATGATTTATATTGATATATTGATCATCAATTGTGTTGTAAATGTTGTACCTTGATGAACGTATCTTTTCTTTTATGTACACTGAGAGCATATGCACCAAGACAAATTCCTTGTGTGTCCAATCACACTTGGCCAATAAAATTCTATTCTATTCTATTCTATTCTACATAAAAGAAAAGATACGTTCATCAAGGTAAGTGAATAAATGAACCTTACAATTGGATGCTCTGTCATTGTTGAAGGCAATGATAAGGGAATAACTCTGAAGTGATAACCCAAAGAGGCAGGGGTTACGTAGTTATTATTTGAATTATTTTGGAGGGCTGTGAGGATCAATTGTGATATCATTATCCCTCATTTAAGCTGGTTTTTTTTTTTTAATTTTATGGTATCTTGAACATTTTGTTCTTGCAGCCAAGCTACCAAGGGTTATGAGATGAGGCAGCTATAAAAATAAACAGAAGCCACTGCCAACAGCCCAACTTCAATCATTGTGCATTTATGACATTAACAAAAGTTCTTTGTGGTGACTGCAGAAAAGGCACAAACATTTTTAATTCCCCTTTTTTGCAAACAGGCAACGCAATGCATGATGGGTAATGTAGCATCCTTCTAGTCAGGCCAGGCCCGGCCTCCTTCATCTGTTGCTATGGAGATGCGCTCCCCATCCTCCGAGTGGCTCTCGTCACTTGACAAAACCCGACCACGTGATCCGCTGTCCTCGGCTTCCCACCCTTCACCTAGTTTCATCCGCCTGTCCATCACTATGAAGTTCCGTCCAATCGCGAAGGGCGTCTTATAGATCTCACTTTAGACCCTCCTCTTGTAAGGAGCACGCCGACCAATGAGAGGCGAGATACGAGTTTGCTATCCATAGAGGCGGTGTTTCCAAATACACGCGCACACGTAACGAAGCACCTCGGAAAGACGGGACGTTGGACGTTAGACCGACGTGCTTATGGACCAATGAGTCCGCGCTACCGCAAGGAGGAAGCCCGCCTTCCTCCCCGACCAGCCAATCAGCGGGCGGCGGTGTCTCCGTCGCTCCGTCTTCTAGTCGCCTCAGCTGTATTGGAAATAATAGGGCTTCGGTAAGAAGCGCGGGAGGCCCTGGAGTCGTTTCGCCGGTCCCGGAAAAAGCGAGCTGGAGGCTTTCAAAGAAGTCCCGGGGGAGGCCGGCGGGACCTTTCGGAGGCCTCGTCGTCACCCTTAACTCTTCCGAATCCGGCGGCGGCAGCGGCGGCGGCGGGGGGAGCGGGCTCAATGCGCACGCGCCAAGGCCTCTCCTGCTCCCGAGCCCTCCGGGCCGCCGCCGGGTCGCCGTCAGCATGAGCCAAACCGCTGCCGTCCTGCCCCCGCCGGGTCCGACCTCCCGCTCCATGCATGTGGAGTTGCCGTCTCAGCAGGTCGGTGTTTTGCTTGCTGGGGGCCCCGGAGGGGAAAGGGTTAACGGGCCGCGGGAGCGAGCACGTGAGAAGGGGCGGGGCCTGGGGAGGAGAGGAGGGGGCTCGCTCCCTGGAATCCACGCGCATGCGTGCACGCGCCGCGCCGCTTCCCTTCCAGCTGCCGTCCCGCTTCCGGGTGTTGTCTGGAATCGCGCGCCCCTCACGACCCTGTGAGGTGGGTTAGGATGAGAGAGAGGGAGGGAGGGAGTGGCTCAATGTCACTCAGCCAGTTTTATGACTAGAACTCACTGTCTCCTGGTGATTGGACCAAAGTCACACAGCTGCCTTTCATGCCTAAGGCAGAACTAGAACTCACTATCACCTGTTCATTGGCCCAAAGGCATCTAGCCAGTTTTATGCCTAAAGTGGGACTAGAACTCACTGTCTCCTGGTGATTGGACCAAAGTCACACAGCTGCCTTTCATGCCTAAGGCAGAACTAGAACTCACTATCACCTGTTCATTGGCCCAAAGGCATCTAGCCAGTTTTATGCCTAAAGTGGGACTAGAACTCACTGTCTCCTGGTGATTGGACCAAAGTCACACAGCTGCCTTTCATGCCTAAGGCAGAACTAGAACTCACTATCACCTGTTCATTGGCTCAAAGGCATCTAGCCAGTTTTATGCCTAAAGTGGGACTAGAACTCACTGTCTCCTGGTGATTGGACCAAAGTCACACACCCTAAGGCAGAACTAGAACTCACTGTATCCTGGTGATTGGCCCAAAGTCACCCAGCCAGTTTTATGTCTAAAGTAGGACTAGAACTCACAGATTCCTGGCAATTGGCCCAAAGTTGTCCAGCAGGCTTTCATGTCTAAGGCAGAACTAGAGCTCACTATCACCTGGTAATTGGCCCAAAGTCATCCAGCCAGTTTTATGTCTAAAGCGGGACTAGAACTCACTGTCTCCTGGTGATTGGTCCAAAGGCATCTAACCAGTTTTATGTCTAAAGCAGGACTAGAACTCACTGTCTCCTGGCGATTGGACCAAAGTCACCCAGCCAGTTTTGTCTAAAGCAGGACTAGAACTCACAGACTCCTGCTGATTGGACCAAAGTCATTTATGCCCAAGGCAGAACTAGAATTCACTATTACCTGGTCATTGGCCTAAAATCATCCAGCCAACTTTCATTGCCCTAAAATCATCCAGCCTAACCAGGGACTAAAACTCACTGTCACCTGGTGATTGGACTCCTGGTGATTAGATCAAAGTCACCCAGTGGGCTTCCACGCTGGGACTAGATCTCACCATCTCCTGGTTCTTTAGGCCAGCACCTTAACTACTGTACTGATGTATATCAAAGTGGCTCTGATATTATTTTTTGGACATTACGCTGCCCTATAACACAGGACCAGTGAACATGTGGAATTCCTTCCCCTAATTCCTTACCCTCTAAAAGGATGCAAATGACCAGCTGTCTGCAAGGAATATAAATCCTTCCCTTCCCCACCATCCAGTCAGAGCTGAAGAAGCTTCTTGGATGAGAAGTGAAACGTCTTCAAAAGAAAAAGCAAGAAAGTCCAGTTGCCTCCTGAAAAAAAGCACCTTTGGGACGGTCCTTCCCCTAATTACGTCTTTATGAAATAAATGACTTTCTTACAGAAATTCCATTCTCATAAAAGGTGCAATGGAGCAGAACACGAGCGATTGATTCAGTCGGCTTTCTCTTTAAGTGCACAGTCTTACGTTAGACAAAACCTTTTTTATAATGCCACCCTAAAGAATGGCTATTGGGAGGGGATTAAAACATGCTGATGTCAGTTCTCTTAATTGATCTCTATATTTTGCTGGCCTGAAAAAGGAGCCTTGAGAACTCGGAAGCATCCTAGGTAGGCCAGACTTGGTCCCAATGGCTTTCCAAGCTTCCTGTGCGTTGTTTGAGCAGAGTAATCGCATGATCACAGCCCATTGTCAAAATTAACTCTTTGAAGAAACATAGTGTTGCGGTTTTTGTAAAGACGATCTTTTCCATATTGATTTGTAATTATCTTGACACAAAGAACCTAAATCAGAGGTGTCAAACTGGATTTCTTCAAGGGTCGGATCAGCGTTGTAATTCTCTGTGGGCTGGCAGGAGGGGGGAGAAATGGGATGGACATCTCATTTTCAGCTTTGCCGGCCTCCTGCAACACTCTGCCAGCCAAAAACAGGCTACGCAGAGGCTCTGCGAGGTACCTGTGCAGCCCGTTTTCAGTGGCCCTGCCCTCCAGCAGCACTCTGCCCATTTTTGGCTGGCAGAATGCTGCAGGAGATCAGGGAGGCCGAAAATGGGCCTCGTGGGCTAGTCCTTTGATATTCCCAGGCTGGGCCCGCGGGCCAGATTTAAGCACCCCATGGGCCGTATCCGGCCCACGGGCCTTGAATTTGACATCCCTGGCCTAGATCATTTATCAAACAACTATAGTAGCTTTAGCCAGTGGGGATTACAACTGAATGTGCCTAAAGTTTTGGATTCTTTGTGTTCTCTGAGCTTGGTTGTTTTCCTACAGAAGTTTTCATTTTGCGTTCATGAACAGATAATGTTCCATAGCCTGGCAACAAAATTTGCAGGAAAACATCGAAGCCCAGAATACTAAGAAAGCATTAGTTTACACTTTTATTTAGACCAGGGGTGGGGAACTGTGGCTCTTTTATGACTTGTGGATTTCAACTCACAAGTCAGCTGTGAGTTGAAACCCACAGTTATGGAGTTGGAAGTCCTACAAATCATAAAGGAACCGTATTTTCCCACTTCCGATTTAGACCACCCTGCCTCCTTAGTACCATTTTAGGTACACGAGGGATCCTTTGGGATATGCCATAGTCCTTAAAGAACTGAACTCTTTGCAGAAGAGCAAGGACTGATTTGCTCTTAACTGAGCCCCAGGCCAAAGTTTTTAATAGACTCCTTTAAAATATATGCTGCTTCTGCTTATACCATCCCCTACTTTTAATACCTTCCTTAGCCAACTATAACTTTATTGTTTGTGTATGCTATGCCTTTGGGTCAAGTTGGAGGGATTACATTTCTCCTGCTAATTTTGTGCATATAATTTTTGTGTGGCCTACATTTGGTAGAACTCTGGAAAAGTATACCAAGTATTTAAACATTTTAACTTGCCCAATTTATTAAGCTGAGATAAGTAAAAATTAGGTTCTTGATTTTAGCGCAATTACTTTCAAGTGTCTCCTCAGAACAAGAGCCTGAGAGAGCTCATTTTAATCCTGTTGGTATTTGCCTTACATCTGCTTATGGCAGCAATATTTTTGAATTTTTCCTTACAGCTTTGTTCTGGAGATGAGCTTGAATGCAGATGGGAAATCAGTAGAGGCAGTTTAGAATGCAAGACCTGGCTTGCACAATTTGTTTTCTGCCAGAAATCGCAATATAAGAGCATGGTCAAAAAACAAGAGTGTCCAACTCTGAAAACTTGCCTGTTCATCTGCCAGAATGCGTTATGAGTTGGCTCAGTCAGACAGTTAAATAAGTGCTTAGTGCAATGCTTGCTTATCTATAACTACTAAAAATGTCATTGGGCTTGGTTGTTTGTATCCTCAAGATAGCTCAGACAGCACACTATGCTATAACCTTTTTTGAATAAAGTTCCCTAAAATTTGCTAACTTAAAAAGAGTGTGTAAAAAATCGAAATGAACGTTGATCGCGTGACTGGGGATGCTGCAATGATTGTAAAGTGTGAAAAATCATGTGACTTTTTTCAATGCCTTTGTAACTTCGAACAGTCACTAAACAAACTGTTGTAAGTCGAGGGCTACCTGTACTCCTGTGGAATTGAAACTGAGAGTAGTGGCCACTGCAGTATCCCTGCAGTCACATGATCGTGGTTTCCAGCGTTCCCTGCCAGCTTCCTACAAGCAGAGTCACTGGGGAAGCCAGCAGGAAGTTGGAAGTTTCACCCACTCAGTGCTTTCTTTTGCCCACCTGTGATTTATTTATTTATTTATTTATTTATTTAACCGCATTTTTATACCGCCCTATCTCCCAAAGGACTCAGGGCGGTTTACAGCCTAATAAAACGTACATATAAATACAAAATAAATCACCAATTAAAAAACTTATTAAATAAGGCTGAATATTAAAACTACAATAAGATAATAAAGCCCCGTTAAAACCAGATTTAAAATTTAAAATTCTAGTCCAGTCCTGCGCAGATAAATAGATGTGTCTTAAGCTCGCGGCGAAAGGTTCAAAGGTCAGGAAGTTGGCGAAGTCCTGGGGGAAGTTCGTTCCAGAGGGTGGGAGCCCCCACAGAAAAGGCCCTTCCCCTGGGCGTCGCCAGTCGGCACTGCCTGGCTGATGGCACCCTGAGGAGTCCCTCCCTGTGGGAGCGCACGGGTCGGTGGGAAGCAATCGGTGGCAGCAGACGGTCCCGTAAGTAACCCGGCCCAATGCCATGGAGCGCTTTGAAGATAGTTACCAAAACCTTCTGATCATTCTGTTTATCTGTTTGTTTGTCAATAATTATTTTTCTATTTTCTATTTATGATATCTACTCTTCTGAGACAATCACATGACCATCCAGTGTAAAATATAGTCAGCCTAATATTTAATGTTCATTCTGGTATCATCAGACTACACTGTCTTTCTCCCAATGGAGGATGACCCAACGGATCACAGCGTTGCTTAGTTATATAGGTAATCCTCGACTTACAACAGTGACTTAGGACCATTTTTCACACTTAGGGCCATTGCAACATCCCTGTGATCAAGTGATCCAAATTCAGACACTTGGCAACCGACTCTCATTTATGACGGTTGCCGTGCCCTGGGGTCATGTGATCACCTTTTATAACCTTCTGCTCAGCAAAGTTAATGGGGGGGAAACCAGATTCCCTTCACAACTGTGTTACTAACTTGACAACTTTGGTGATTCCTTTAACGACTGTGGCAAGAAAGGTTGTAAAATGGGACAAAATTCACTTAACAACCATCTCACTTTAGTAACGGAAATTTGGGGGCTCAATTGTGGTTGTAAGTCTAAGGACTGGACTAGATTTTAGATTTTAAATTTAAACTGGTTTTAATGGGTTTTATTATGTATATTGTTATTTTTAATTATTCGGCTATTTGGAATAAGTTTTTTAATTGATGTTTTATTTTGTATTTATATGTATTTTTTATCTGCCTGTAAACCGCCCTGAGTCCCTAGGGAGATAGGGCGGTATAAAAATACGAATAAATAAATAAATTAATAAATAATAAATAAGACTACCTGCACTAAAGTGGATGATTAGTCTGTTAATAGAAAAATTTAGATTGTGCAAAAATTTAGGTTGTGCGTTTTTTTCTAGACGGGCAGTATAAACGCGTGGAAGAGCAAGCAGGATGCTTAGAAAAATTGCAGGTCCCTGTGCTGTCTTCCTCTCCTCCCTTTGAGCCTTCTCCCCATCATCAGCCCGGCGATAAAGCTGCAGGCTTGCAATAGGTGTGGGAGGAAAATAAAAGAGACACCTATGTTTTGTGAACCCCACCTCCACCAGAAAACAAAACAGCCAACTAAAGAAGTTGTCTCTTCCTTCAAATGGAGTGGATGGTCCAGAGGGGGGAAAAAAGAGGCACAACAACACGAAGCACAATATGGGAAGGTGCAGTTATTTTACACGCTGGCCATTAGCAGAGAAGTAAAACGTACAAGAAATTCCAGAGAAAGGAATTAATGCAGAACAGTGTTTGTAACAAAAGTTGGGCTTTAATAGACTTAAGTTGTTAGACAGTTCCTGTTCTCTCAGAGGTTGAAATTGGGAGCAATTTAGTTCCTCTTAGTGCTAGTAATATTCTAAAGTAATCCTCTTGCACTTTTTCTAGCAAAAGAAAAGTGAGTGAAAAGGATCTAGTGATCGGATAAGAAGCTATCAAGCATCCAGACATTCTTAGCTTGTGATCGTGCTCTTTTAAGTATTTCAAGAAGTCCTGGAAAAGTCTATTTTCTTAATTTCTAGCAGATTTTTCAGAATAAAAGTTCTCTGGGTGGAATGTGAAGCTGATTCTTCATTACATTTGAAGTGCCCAGCCAATTATTTCCTAACTTCTTGGCACTCTGAATCAAAACAGGGCTGGGAAGGATAAGCTTGTTCTTAGATTTTACTCTCTTAGCTAATCCCAGGGTGGATAACACTGGTTGAAGTAGCTGAATAAATTTTTTATTGTTGTAGAATGATGAGATGAAATGAATATTGGGGAACTGATACCAGACATTGGGGGAGGTAACACCATATGTTTGTTCTGATACCAAACTTCAGTTAGAGCGTGACAGGGAAATATGGTTATCTAAGCTCTAAAATCTAATATTTTCTTGACCAAAGTTTCTTTTCCCAGAGGTTTGAGGCCTGTAACCTTGGGCTAAATAGGTGTATGTAGCCCACCTTACTATAACCCCTTTTGTTGAGGTTATCAGATCAGCTACATAAGCAAGAGGATAAGAAAGTGTCAAATTGCCTAGCTAGGCTTCTACTTTGACCCATAAGTTATTAATTTGGCATTAGGCTTGCAGAGGTGAGATACTTGAGTTGTTGTACCTGCTAAGAAGAGGCTCCTTTTGTGGAGTAGACCTAACTTATCTTTTCTGTGTGTAATGTTTAATGAAATGGAGACAAGTCTTGCATAACATAGCTGGGTAATTACACATTTATTTGTACTTATACCAATGGAAGAGGATCTTAGTAGCTCAGCGTTGAATTGTGGCAGTCATGTAGTCTCTAAGCTTGGGGGTGTCCTTGCAAACATTTCATCACCTGACTAGGTAATCTCATCAGTGTTGGTGAGCGTGGCGTTTGCTGCCTATTCATATACAGTAACTTGCCTTGCCAGGGTTGGTGGGGGGGAGTATGGTTTTGATAAACAAGGAACTACCAGGGAGAAAAACCACACTTCCACTAACCCTGGCAAGCTACTTTATACAATCTGAGAGCAAATACACCACTCACCAGCACTGATGATGTTACCTACTCGGGTGATGAAAGGCCTGCAAGCAAATCCCCAAGCTCAGACAGCACAAATGACGATATTTCTACCGAATCACAAGTTGGAAATGTAGGTTATTTCTCCCTCTCTTTAATTTATCTCTCTTTCAGATATGCTGTAGTTTCTAGATTTTATCCTTGGTAATTCTTTGAGGTGAAAGTGTGCAACAGCTTTAGTAGCCTACAAACAGTTGTTTGTCAGGTATGACCTGTGTTTCTGTTCCTGAATAGCTGTTTGATATGCCCTAACAATCCTAAGAACTTGGATTTAAAAAAAAAAAGCAAATTCTTTGGGTGTTCCTTAGTAGAACTTATCCCAGTTTGGTGTCCTCTGGATATAATGGATTTCATCTTCATGCGGACTGATAATTATTGCAGTTGTCATTCACTATACTTTGTTGGCATTAATGTGGAATGGAATAGAGTGGAGTGCAGTGGAGTGAAGTGGAGTGCTTTGGAGAATAGCTGGACTACCTCTTCTTTGTGGCAGCCCTTGAGATATTGGAACACTGCTATCATGTCTCCCCTAGTCCTTCTTTTCATTAAACTAGACATACCCAGTTCCTGCAACCGTTCTTCATATGTTTTAGCCTCCAGTCCCCTAATCATCTTGGTTGCTCTTCTCTGCACTCTTTCTAGAGTATCCACATCTTTTTTTACATCGTGGCGAACAAAACTGGATGCAGGATTCCAAGTGTGGCCTTAACCAAGGCATTATAAAGTGGTATTAACACTTCACGTAGCCCAGTGTCATTTGATATGAAGCTAATTTCCACTAATCTCCTGTGTGTTAAAAATAGTTGAGCACGTGAATGTGATTGAACTATACTGAATTGCAGTATTTTTTCAGAAGTTTCTATTAACTGGGGAAATTTAATTTGCATGTGGGAAGATGGCTTTTTCCTGTGGCTATACTGTGTTATATTTTTGGTTTTTCATTTTTCCTTCCCTGTAGAACAATTGCACAAACAAGCTGTTAAAATAATTTAAAGCAGCGGAGCAAGTTGGAAGTGACTGTGAAAGCGAACACCTTGTTTCTGTGCCAGTCTGTCTCTTAAAAAATTTATGCCTAGCAAGTTCTTCAACTCATAAGGTTCTTATTGAGCTTAATACTCCATGGGAGTTATTTTCCTGTTTGGCTGTGAATAGGCGACTGAGTAGAACAAAGCCAACCTATATTCTTAATACATTCCATTGAATAGTATTTGAGTAATAACATAAGCTTAACTTTGAGAGTAGTCACACTGCCCTCAGTTGATCCCTTTGAAGTTGCTTTGAGGATTTGTTGGTATTTGGTCAGCAGATGCATTTTTATGTAGGAATAAATAACACCTCTTTCATGGGGATGTTATTTCAATTCTACTGCCATCCGCTGTGTTTTAGGTACAGCAGATTTCCCTAGATTTTATTCACCCAACGATCTGTGGCTGCCGGAGCCTTTCAGAAATTCTCTATTACTGCAGCTTATTTTACTATAACAGGTGGACAGATTTCCTCCAAAAGCTGAAGGCTTCATTCTTACAGTGCCCCGGAGAGTCCTGAAGCACTTTTTGAAACTAAATACTTTGTTTTCTATTATCATTTATTATTATGTAAACTAAATACTATGTTCGAGGGCAATATTAACTTTGTAATATGTTAGCTTCAAATTTAATTTCTTTTTTTTTAATGCTTATTTTGATTTATACAGCCACCCAGATTCATACATTTGAGATAGGTGGCTATAGATCTCAAATGCATGACTCTGAATGGTTTACACAAATGAAAAGCAATACAAAAATATTAAAACATACTTTAAAAGTGTCATATAAACCAGGGGTCTCCAATCTTGGTCCCTTTAAGACTTGTGGACTTCAACTCCCAGAGCAAAGCTGGCTGAGGAACTCTGGGAGTTGAAGTCCACAAGTCTTAAAGGGACCAAGGTTGGAGACCCCTGATGTAAACAATTAAAAGAATCTTAACAAAATCTGATAATGAATGAAGCCTAAGGAAGGGTTTTTAGGTACTCTTGGCATTTTCAGGTGTCTTATTTAAGATCCAGAATATAAATGTATTTATTCAAGAATTTACAGGGCTTATAAACCACTTAAATCAAAATCATCTCTGAACATCATATATTCCCTACTTCTGTGTCGTCAGAAGAACAAAAACACAAAAAAGTAATAATCCATATAATTTATAAAATCACATCTATAAGACTAGGAACACACGACAATCCAACCAACCATCCTGCAACTTTCATAGCTAAGAGAAGCCAAACTATTCCAGCTCCTAAGATCTTTTGGAATAACCAGCTCTGACTTTCCAAGAGAGAGAAGAAGATGTCCAGGAAAATGCTACGCCAAAGGACTGAAGAATCTACTTGGGAAAAGGAGCGGAACATTTGAAACCCAAAAAATAAATAAAAGAAGTCCAGTTGTCATGACTCAACTTCCAGACTAGGCCAAAGGAGGAAGCAGCGATTGAAAAGGCATTAACTGTCAGCAGTTCGATCCTGACCAGCTAAGGTTGACTCAGCCTTCCATTCTTTTGAGGTGGCTAAAATGAGGACCCAGATTGTTGGGGGCAAGATGATGACATTGTAAACCACTTAGAGAAGGCTGAAAAAGACTGTAAAGCGGTCTATAAGCGCTGTTGCTATCTGTCCATGGCCCCTAAAGATGCAGTCCCTGAATAAGGGGACACAGGTGGAATCCACCTTATTTGATGTTATCTGGAAGGCAGGGGGTTACCTCATAAAGTCCTGCAGGTATCCAGGCCCCATGTTCCATGGAGGGCTTTCACTCAATAAGCAGAACTTTGAATCACACCCGATTGGTAGCTAGTGCAATTCTCAAAGCGTGGCACTGTTCAGTGCATCATGAAATGCTCGTACCTACTGGAGCCACTTGTGTTCTGGAACAGCTGAAAATGATCTTCAAGGGCAGCTCCACTTGCCACAGTGGTTCAATTGATTTTTGTAAACGTTCAGGAAGATGTGTACAACATATTCTTGCTGCAATTTTTGACTCTTACGTGAGCCTGTTGGTGCCCTGCCCTGGCCCAATAAACTGATGTAGGAAAAGAGGAAGTTTGATATGCAAACCCCCCCCCCCAAGCAACTGTAGGAAATGGTAAGAGAAAAGTTTCATAACAGCCTCCATTATTTTATTTCCTTCAAGAGCAAAAGAGTTCCCTAGAAAAGAAAGAGAATATGAGTCTCTATTGACTCAAGTTTCTAATGAAAGGATATCAGCCATAGCAATAGCACTTAGACTTATATACCGCTTTACAGTGCTCTACAGCCCTCTCTAAGCAGTTTACAGAGTCAGCCTCTTGCCCCCAACAATCTGGGTCCTCATTTTACTGACCTCGGAAGGATGGAAGTCAACCTTGAGCCGGTCAGGATTGAACTCTTGGCAGTGGGCAGAGTTAAACCTGCAATACTACATTCTAACCACGGTGCCACTACAGCTCGGAAATTAATAATGTTCATTAAAATAAGACATGTTTTCCTTTTGGATAGTGACACGTTCAAGTTTTCATGTAGAGAATGATGCATATTTGGGAAGGGCCTGCTTTTTTGTATAGTCTCATTTAATACTTTTAATAAAGGAATGAATGGAAAGTTGTAAATCCTTATGTTTGTTTATTTATCTATCAATCCGTCATATTTATGTAAAAATGTAACACATTTTTTTTAAAAAAAACCTATGATCCACTACTTGCAGCTTGTGTTGCAAATTGAGTAAAACGAATTATCTGTAAAATGTAGAAGTAGTCAGGGGGAATTAAAATTTCATCTAACGCTAAGTTGCTGAAAGAGATATTGCTGTTCAGCGAGAAGTGGGAAGCCGAGCATTCTACTTTATAAGCTGTAGTTTTTAGCTTACTGTTCAGCAAATGTTTTTTTTTTTAAACAGTCTTTGAATAGTTTAGGAAATGTCATTCTCCAGATGGTTTTTATCTCTGGTTTTATTTCTTCCTGGAAAACTGTTTTGTAGTTCTTGTTAATGGGCTAAAACCATGTTAACAGTTAATAGCCATTGAGATTGGAATGTGATTTTCTTGTTCAGAATGAAGTGGATATGAAGAGATAATTTTAATTGGCACTGGTCATACTGTGGTTTGTAAGTGTGTTTTACAGAGGCTGTTGCAGGAGGCTGCTGGAATTGATACTGCTGCTTTCTGTTGAAATATTTCTGTTTTTCAATGTCCCAAAGATGGTTTTTTTTCAGGAGGCAACCGGACTTTCTAGTTGTTGTTTTTTTGAAGACGTTTTGCTTCTCATCCAAGAAGCTTCTTCAGCTCAGACTGGATGGTGGGGAATTGAAGGGATGATACTCCTTGCAGACAGATGGTCATTTGCATTCTTTTTAGAGGGTCATTGAGGCCATTTGGACGTTTGTGTCCTCGGGGTCACCTCTGAGTAGTGCAAATGGGTGTGGAGCCTTCTTGGAACGGCCGAAAGGATTGTATTGAGCTGTGCTTTCTGCAGGATGTTTCAGCCGTTCCAAGAAAGCTCCAAACCCATTTGCACCACTCAGGTGACCTTGAGGACACAGACAAATCTTCAAGTGGTCTTCGCGACTCTCTAAAAGAACGCAAATGACCAGCTGTCGGCAAGGAGTGTAAGAGGACTCTGCATTTTTAACTGAAGCTACAGTTAAATTTATTGTGCTTTCTACATCTGGGTGCTTTAAGGAACACACGTAGGATTTTTATTTGAAAGGCTATGGCCGAGGGACAATAGCAGGCTGGGTCCTTGAGAATAAAGCTTCATAAAGAATAAAGATACCTCGAAACAAACATGAGCAGTTCTTACCCAGTGTTACATGTTAAACAATATAGCATTTGTTAAATAGCTTGAGGTGAACTTTGCTTAATATTTGTAACGTTTTCTTTTCCAGCGTCGTCTCCGTCATTTGCGTAACATCGCAGCCCGGAATATTGTCAATAGGAACGGTTATCGCCTCCTGGATACCTATTTCACTCTTCACTTATGCGACAACATAAATATATGTAAAGGTAAAGAGATGTCTGTTTCTGTCATTCATTTCCATCTCCATCAATTCAGTTTGTCTAGGGCAGGGGTATCAAACTTGATTCATTGAAGGCCACGTCAGGGTTGTGTTTGGCCTGGGGTGGGGTGGGGGGCGTGGCTGGGATGGGCGTGGCCAGCTCAACATCACTCGTGTCAGGGGCGTCTATGGCGGCCTGAGCACTCTGCCAGTGAAAACGGGCTCCCGAGCTCCGTTTTCGGCTGCAATGGCGTCCTGCAACCCTCTGACAGTGAAAATGGAGCTTGGAAGGGACACCTGCGCCGCTCACGAGCTCTTCTTTCGCTAGCAGAGGCACCTCGGACTGGTCCTTTTCTGTTTCCAGGACGGCCCCGCTGGCCACATCTAAGCACCCCGTGGGCCACATCTGGTCCCCGGGCCTTGAGTTTGACACCCTGGTCTAGGGAATCTTTTTTTTAGAGCTCTTTATATTCCTTCACAAATGACATGGTATATTTTATATAGCTGACGACTGAAAAATTGGCTAAGATTAGATACTGAGATGGGCAAATATATACATAAGACAGGATCCAATCTGGGTCGGTCGCCGGGACCAGAGGTTTTGACTTTGGAGATTTTGGACTCGTGCTGGAGCCCATTCCTAGGGGGTTCCCCGAGGATTGACTCCAGCACGAGTCCGAAAGCTCGGAAGGCAAAACCTCTGGTCCCGGCGACCGACCCAGATTGGATCCTGCAACATTATCCTTGGGACACGTATATTCGCCTTTATTCATATACAATAGAAATGTGAAAATGGTCATAATAAGTCATTTTTTCCAGTGGCGTTGTAACTTTGAGCGGTCACTGAACGAGCTGTTGTACGGACTACCTGTTCTTTTCTCTAATGTGTGCGGTGTAAAATACAACAGTTCTGCTATACGGCTTTGCTTAATCTAGTGGTATGACGCCAACCACTGAATATCCTTATAACTGTATCATCTGTTGGCCTGCTGCTATTTTATTCCATAAGCTACCTGATAAGGTATTTAAATAGTATTAATAGATCAAGTTTGTGCCAAATGCAATATTGGTGCTGATCTCACAGCTCTCTTACTGCAGTCATCATAAGAGTGTAAAAACACTAATGTGAATATTTAGTTAATATTAATTTACACCTACTGTCACCGTTCCGAATAATAAATTCAAGGAAGTCAGGACTCTGACACTTTGTTCAGGTTCAAAAAACCCTTTATTGAGTACATCATATCGGCACTTAGAAAGCTGAAACTAGCTCTTAAGTAGTTCCTGCACTTAAGGTAAAGGTTTCCCTCGCACATAGGTGCTAGTCATTCCCGACTCTAGGGCGCGGTGCTTATCTCCATTTCAAAGCTGAAGAGCCAGCGCTGTCCGAAGACGTCTCCGTGGTCACGTGGCTGGCATGACTAAATGCCAAAGGCGCATGGAACACTTGTTACCTTCCCTATTTTTCTACTTGCATTGTTACATGCTTTCAGACTGCTAGGTTGGCAGAAGCTGGGACAAGTACGCGGCACTAGGGATTCGAACCACTGAACTGCCGACCTTTCGATCGACAAGCTCATTGTCTTAACCACTAAGCCACTGCGTCCCCCTTTTTATTATTATTATTATTTATTTGATTTTTATACCGCCCTTCTCCCAAAGGACTCAGGGCGGTGTACAGGCAAAAATAAAAACAGGTAATACAATATACAATTTAAAATACGAATTAAAAAACTTATTTTATAATAAGCCTAAAAAGTTAAAATATGTAATAAACTAAAACCCCATTTAAAATTATTAATAGAAAATTTAAAATTGATAAAATTCAAGCCAGCCCTGCGCGAATGAAAAGATACGTCTTCAGTTCGCAACGGAAGGTCTGAAGGTCAGGTATTTGGCGTAGACCCGGGGGAAGCTCGTTCCAGAGTGTGGGAGCCCCCACAGAGAAGGACCTTCCCCTGGGGGCCGCCAGCCGACATTGCTTGGCGGACGGCACCAGGAGAAGTCCCTCTCTGTGAGAGTGTACGGGTCGGTGGGAGGCAATCGGTAACAGCAGGCGGTCCTGCAAGTACCCAGACCCTAAGCCATGGAACGCTTTAAAGGTCGTAACCAAAACCTTAAAGTGCACCCGAAAGGCCACAGGTAGCCAGTGCAGTCTGCGCAGGAGCGGTGTTACGCGGGAGCTACGCGTAGCTCCCTCTATCACCCGCGCAGCTGCATTCTGGACTAACTGAAGCCTCCGAGTGCACCTCAAGGGGAGCCCCATGTAGAGAGCATTACAATAATCCAAGCGAGAGGTAACGAGCGCATGAGTGACTGTGCACAAGGCATCCCGATCAAGGAAGGGGTGCAACTGCCGAACCAGGCGAACCTGGTGGAAGGCCCTCCTGGAGACGGCCGTCAAATGATCTTCAAACGACAGCCGTTCATCCAGGAGGACACCTAAGTTGCGCACCCTATCCTTTGGGGCCAATAACTCGCCTCCAACAGTCAGCTGCGGTTGCAGCTGACTGAATCGGGATGCCGGCATCCACAGCCACTCCGTCTTGGAGGGTGTTGTGACCCAGGTTCCTGGACCCGGACTCCTGGACTCGGATGATTCAGAAAGTGAGGGAGAAGACCTGGCCAGCCCTGCTTCTCTTGTGCCCTTTCCCTCCCTGGCACCCACTCAAAGGGAGGGGCCGCACAGCCTGATTCCATGGAGCCTCCTTCTGATTTGGCAACGCCCAAGAACAGTTTTGGAGCGATGCAAGGTCACGAGACGTAATCGCCGCGCAGCAGCGGAAGAGTTGGGACAAAGCCAAGTCATAATTGTCATGCAGTGACATCTGCAGAGACTATAAATAGGAGGCGGACTTCCTGGTTTTTGTCTTGGACAAAGTAATGAGTTGGCGAGCTAATGAATTGGCGAGCTAACTATTTCAATGGAGGAAGAATATATTCGTGAGTAATTCTGGCCTTATCTATAATTTCCTCGTTATCTCCAGAAACTTGGCAGGCCCGTGGGTAGACGTGGCCAGGACATGTATCTATGTAAATAAAAGGAAAAAAGGAAGGCCTCTGACGGACTCTTTGCTGGGAGTATTGGGGAAGGAAACAGAACATTTTGTCCAAGACCTGACTAAAACATCTTCCACCAAAGATGGATCAGCAGCAGGTACAGCAGCAGTTAGTGCAGCTACAAGCAGCTAATCAACAGCTCCAGCAGCAAGTGGCTCACTTGGCAGGCCAACTTGCTGCCAGGAATGTGCCTGCAGCCCCCATCCTCCCACCTCCTCCTCGTCGCAAGTGCCCGATAACCGTGCCGGATAAGTTTTCTGGGCAGCCTGAGATGTTCCCGACCTTCTTGGGACAGTGCCAGCTCTACATGGCTATGAGGCCAGAGGATTTCCCAGACGACCGGGCTAAGGTGGCCTTCGTGATTAACCTTCTTTCCGGCTCGGCTGCTCGATGGGCCACGCCCCTCTTGCTCCAGGACAGCCCCCTGCTGGCGGACCAACAGCGTTTTTGGCAGCACCTGCGCACCATGTATGAGGACCCCGTTCGAATGCTGACGGCAACCAGGCGCCTTAAGGAACTCCGTCAAGGGAAACGCCCCCTGCAGGAGTACATCGCCGAATTTCGTCTTTTGTGCCAGGACTCTGACTGGAATGATGCAGCGCTGGTGGGCGCGTTCCAGGAGGGACTCTCAGAGGAATTGCAAGACGAGCTGGCCCGCGTGGAGGCGCCGCGGACCCTCGACAACTTGGTGCCCCTTTGTCTCCGCCTCGATGCCCGTCTGCAACGGCGACCGTCCCGTCGCACCCCCCGGGACCCGCCGTCGACATCTGCACCCCCACTTCCTGCACCACCAGCACCCAGGGTCGCCCCACGTTTTGTAACCGCTGCGGAAGAGCCCATGGAGTTGGGGGCGGCCAGACCTCGCCTGGCAGCCCAGGGGCGGGACCGGAGGCGCCAAGGGGGATTGTGCCTGTACTGTGGGGAGCCCGGCCACTTCGCCGCTTCTTGCCCCAGAAAGCGAAGTGGGGCACGCACGCCGGTCCCCGAATCACAGCGTGACCAATCGGGAAACGGAGCAGGCCCGACCTCGGGGAAACCCTAGGTCGGGCACGTACTAAGCCCCACTGGGCGTTGGAAGTAGACTCTGGGCCCCTCGGCATCTGATTCTGGACACACGGAAATGGTTGGGGAACCAGTCGGACGGACTCCAGGCGCATGCGCTGGTGGACTCAGGTGCCACAACAAACTTTATGGACCAGGCCTTTGTGACCCAGTTTGCGGTCCCCGTGGTTCCGGTGGACCCTCCGATGCGGGTAGAGACAATTGATGGACGAGAACTGGTGTCCGGCCCCATTAAATTCGCCACCCAGCCTTTGCGCCTGGCTATTGGGGACCATGAGGAGGCGATCCAGTTTTATGTCACGGCGGACCTTCATTTTCCTTGGTCCTTGGGATGGCCTGGCCCCGGACCCACGATCCTCAGGTGGCCTGGTCGCGGAACACCATCTCTTTCCCGAGTCTGCAGTGCGTCGATCACATCCGCCACACCTGTGCCGGCCAGAACGTCCCCACCGCTGCCATCACCTTGCCTCCTGAGCTGGCGGACTTCGCCCGGCGTGTTCAGCGAGAAGGAGGCGGACCGACTACCCGCGCCGGCCCCTCGATTGCCCGTGGACCTTCTGCCCAACGCACCACTGCCTGTGGGCGCCTGTATTCCATGTCGGAGCCCGAGTTGGCGCCCTCAGGGACTTCCTGGACAAAAACCTGGCCCGAGGGTTCATCCGCCTTCAAAGTCCCCTCTCTCGGCCCCGGTCCTCTTCGTGAAGAAGAAGACAGGGGACTTGCGCCTATGCTGTGATTACCGCCGGCTAACGCCATTACGGTGCGGAATCGCTACCCCCTGCCGTTCATCCCGGAGCTACTGGAGAGGTTGCGGGAGGCCACGATCTTCACCAAGCTCGATCTCCGGGGGGCCTACAACCTGGTGCGGATGCGAGAAGGAGACGAATGGAAGATGGCATTCGGCACCCGATACGGACACTACGAATACACTGTCATGCCATTTGGGTTGACCAATGCTCCGCCGTTTTCCAGCACTTCATGAACGACGTGTTCCGAGACATGTTGGATCGGTTCGTGGTTATCTACCTGACGACATCCTGATTTACTCCCGGTCCAGGAAAGCCACCTTCGACACGCCGGTCTGGTTCTGCAACGCTATGGAGCAACAACTCAATGCGGCTGGAGAAATGTCTTCTTCCGGACTTCCATAGAATTCCTCGGCATATCATCTCGCCCGAGGGCATAGCCATGGACCCATGTAAAGTAGAAGCTTTGTGTAGCTGGGAAGCCCTCGTCGGGTGAAGGATGTTCAGCGCCTGCTGGGCCGCCAACTACTACCGGACCTTCATCCCGGGCTTTGCCACACTGACGGCTCCACTTACCCAGCTCCTCAGGAAGAAGGTTGCGTTCCGGTGGGGTCCCCCGCAGCAAGAAGCATTCACAGCCCTCAAGAAAGCCTTCGTCACAGAACCCGTCCTGAGGCATCCCGACCCGCTCCGGCCTTTTGTGGTGGAAACAGACGCGTCAATGTGGCTCTGGGAGCGGTGCTGCTACAGGCTCCGACGAATGGTGGCACACTTTTCCCGCGCTTACTACTCCCGGAAACTCAATCCTTCCGAGCGCAACTACACTATCTGGGAAAAAGAGTTGCTGGCTATCAAGGCTGCATTCGAGGCTTGGCGACACCATCTGGAGGGCCCGACATCAGGTGGAGGTCGAACGGACCATCGGAATCTCGAGCACCTCACCACAGCTCGGAAGTTGAACCAGCGGCAGATCCGTGGTCGTTGTTTTGCCCGGTTCAACTTCCGCGTGACCTACATTCCCAGCGGTCACAACCGAGGGCGGATGCCCTGTCCCGCAAGCCAGAGTACCTCTGCGCCAAGGACCCCTTCCTCCACGGACAGTGCTGCCGGCAGAAGCCTTGGCCGCAGCACGGGAGCCAGTGGACTTGCGGGCCCAGGTGCGAGGCGCAGCGCCAGGACGCCTGGTCGCAGCAAAGGAGAGCGGAGGTGGGCCCCGTCTCCTTGGACCTTGGAGGAGGACTTACTCAAGTTTGGGCGATTATATGTGCCCACAGGACCACTCCGAGCCCTCGTCATGACCCAGTGCCACGACAACCCTGCAGCAGGACATTTTGGGTTCTTCAAGACCCTCCACCTGGTGACACGGACCTTTGGTGGCCCAGTGCGGCATGATATACATGCCTACGTGACATCCTGCGTACCGTGCCGGCAAGCCAAGACCGCCACGGGGGCCCCTCCGGCTCCTCCAGCCCTTGCCGACACCCGACAGACCCTGGGGGGCGATCTCTATGGACTTCCTGACAGACCTGCCGCCGTCCTCTGGGTTCACCACGGTGCTGGTGGTGGTGGACATGCTCACCAAGATGGCACACTTCATCCCATGCCGCGGACTGCCCACAGCCGCAAAACCGGCCCGTCTCTTTCTGCAGCACATCTTCCGCCTCCATGGTCTACCGGACAGGGTGGTTTCGGACCGCGGAGTTCAGTTCACAGCCCGCTTCTGGAAGAGCCTGATGGCCGCGTTGGAGGTGCAGGTATGTCTGTCGTCATCGCACCATCCGGAGACCGGCGGGGGTACAGAGAAGGTCATCGGTATACTGGAACAGTATCTCCGTTGCTTCATCAACCAGCAACAGGACAACTGGGCCGACTACCTGTCCCTGGCGGAGTTTGCTTTTAACAACTCTCAGCACACCTCTACTCAGATGACCCGTTCTTTGCCAATGTGGGTACCATCCGCGGCTCTTCCTCTGGCACCACGGACTCTCCTGTTCCCGAACGCAGACCTTCCTGACGGAATTGCATGCGGTCCAACAGTTGGTACGTCAGCAGCTGAATCGGGCAAAGGAGGATTACAAACGGTCCGCCGACCGCTCCCGACGGGCAACGCCCCCGCTGGCAGTTGGAGACCGGGTGTGGCTCTCCACCAAACACCTCCCGTCCGACCGCCCGGTAAAGAAGTTGGACCACCGATTCATCGGCCCGTTCCCTGTCGAGGCAGTCATCAACCCGGTAGCCTACCGACTGACCCTGCCACGATCCATGCGGATCCACCCGTTTTCACGGTCCCTTCTGGTTCCTGAGGCCACACGAGTCCCCTTGGTGCCCAACAGCACCGTCACTGTCGCCGAGGCGGATCGGAGGAATCTGAAGTCCACAGCGTCCGAGACTCCCGCTGGCTGAAGGGTCGTTTCCAATATTTGATCGCGTGGAAGGGATACGGGACTGATTTCTCCTGGGTAGATGCCTCCGACGTTCATGCCCCTGACCTGGTGCAGGCCTTCCATGAGCAGAACCCAGCTCGACCGCATCCCGATCGTCAGCCCCGGGGGAAGGGCCCTGCGGTGAGGGATAGTGTTGTGACCCAGGTTCCTGGACCCGGACTCCTGGACTCGGATGATTCAGAAAGTGAGGAGAAGACCTGGCCAGCCCTGCTTCTCTTGAGCCCTTTCCTCCCTGGCACCCACTCAAAGGGAGGGGAGGGCCGCACAGCCTGATTCCATGGAGCCTCCTTCTGATTTGGCAACGCCCCAAGAACAGTTTTGGAGCGATGCAAGGTCACGTAGACGTAATCGCCGTGCGCAGCAGCGGAAGAGTTGGGACAAAGCCAAGTCATAATTGTCATGCAGTGACATCTGCAGAGACTATAAATAGGAGGCGGGACTTCCTGGTTTTTTGTCTTGGACAAAGTAATGAGTTGGCGCGAGCTAATGAATTGGCGCGAGCTAACTATTTCAATGGAGGGAAGAATATATTCGTGAGTAATTCTGGCCTTATCTATAATTTCCTCGTTATCTCCAGAAACTTGGCAGGCCCGTGGGTAGACGTGGCCAGGACATGTATCTATGTAAATAAAAGGAAAAAAAAGGAAGGCCTCTGACGGACTCTTTGCTGGGAGTATTGGGGGAAGGGAAACAGAACAGAGGGATTAAGCTTGAACCTGTTTCTCCCCATCCAGACCCGTTAAAGGTAAAGGTTCCCCTTGCACATATCCCGCGCTTAGGGATAGTTAAAAGAATAGGATTCCCACCCACCCCAACGGTGTCCTTTACGGCACATGGGCCAATCAAGTCAGCCACAGTTTCCCACTCAGCTCCGACAGGTGTCCGTTGACATGGCCTTGGTTGACACGGCAGCTGGTAGATCTTTTGACCAGCAGCTGAGGCACCGCATTCCTGAGTTCTCCCATCCCTCCCTCTATGAGTGGCAACCAAGAAACGAAGGCGGAGTAAGCCTGAGGAAAAATAGCTTCAGCTGAAGTTGTTTTGCAGGTTGACCCCTAGTCCTTGACTTCCAAAAGTCTGGCTAGTGACCGCTCAAAGTTACAACAGCCCTGGAAAAAAAAATTTCCGCATTTTATGACCGTTGCAGCAGTCCTGTGCTCACGTGATCAAAATTTGGATGTTTGGCAACTGACTCATATTTATGACGGTTGCAGTGTCCTGGTGTCACGTGATCCTCTTTGCCGACCTTCCGACAAGCAAAGTCAATGGGGAAACCAGATTCACTTAGCAACCCTGTCACTAACCTAAAAACTCTGGTGATTCACTTAACAACTGTGGCAAGAAAGGACGTAAAATGGGACAATAGCTATAGCACTTGGACTTATATACTGCTTCACAGTGCTTTACAGCCCTCTCTTAAGAGTCAGGCTGTTGCCTCCAACAATCTGGGTCCTCATTTTACCGACCTCTGAAGGATGGAAGACTGCGTCAACTTTGAACCATTCAGGATCGAACAAACAAATGTCTCACATACCAACAGAAATTTTGGGCTCAGTTGTGGTTGCAAGTCGAGGTCTACCTTTATTTAATATTTAATCGTGAACAATTTGACTATTTACATTTTTTGTTGATGCGATCTGATTAACGTGCCTTTGTTCACTGATAATTGGATGAAAGTATATCACACCATTCTAGGAATTTGATGAAATCATGAAAAATGCTTATCTCAATAACTAAGCTTTGAATAATAATTGATAGCTCTCCATGATCCCTCAGACATCGGCCTGAGCTGAAAGATACAAGTACTTCTCACTTAATGACCGGTCTCTTAGTGACTATTTGAAGTTATGACAGACCTGTTTTTTCTGCTGCCCCTCCCACAGACAAATATTGGGCTCTTGGCCACAATCTTTATGCTGATTAGATGCTGAAGAACCTTTGTGATTTCTTTGATCAAAACTCTTTTCAGACAAATACAGAGCGTTATCAAAGAAAGCTGGTTTTCCAAATAAAATAAGCATTAGTTTCCATGTAATCTCAGGATAATATTTTATGACAACCATTGTTTGCATGCCTTGACATCTCTTGGACTTGCACTTGAGTTAATTATTGATCACTGTTTTGCTCTCCCGGCTCAATATCCTTAGGAATCTGTGCAGTGTGATCCCTAACTTCCTTTTAATTTCTTTTCTTTCTTTCTTTTTTTCCTTAATAGAATTTTATAAGAGTGAGGTCATAAAGAATTCACTGGTAAGTGAACTTATTTATCCTTACTAAGGTTTTTCTTTTAATCTTTCCCTTTAAACCAGGTGTGGACAATTCTGAGAACCCTATGACCTGTGGATTTCAACTCCCAGAGTTCCTGAGCCAGCCATGCTGGCTCAGGAATTCTGGGAATTGAAGTCCACGGGTGGTAAAGTCACCATAGTCGCCCACCCTTGCTCTATAATGTTTATTAACCACGAAATGGGACCGCTTTTTCCCCTCACGTCACTCTCTGTGCAAACTATCTCAGTTATATCTATTACTGCTTTAAACCAGAGACTGCTAACCAGCTTTTGACGAGATTTTGTGGATCATAGTATGGAATGCATGTCTATAGAAGGCAGCCACAATAATCTAACGGAAAGATTGGAGCGGCTTTAAATGGTTGCAGCCTGGAGGTTCTGCATTTACAGTAATTGGCTTCAAAATGGTGGATGCGACAGGATGAGCCCCGTCCGTTTTTAATGTTTATTGCATTCATTGCATGAAATAAGAAGGGTTTTGTTGTTTTTAATGTAATGTGTTAATTTTGGGAGTTTTGATAATGGTTTTTGTATATTGTTTTAACTTTGGATTGGGAGTGACCTAATGTTGGTTACAAGATGGGTGGTTATACTGTATAAATGTCTTAAAGAAATAAAATAATAAAAGCTGCTCTAGTTGGCTACTTGTGCCTGCCATTTTGAAGCTAGTGACTGTCACTATAGATGCTCGTGTTTCAACTGGTGTAACTACCTGGTGTAGCTAGGTATAAGTGATAAGTACAGGTGGTCCTCAACTTACAACAGTTTGTTTAGTGACAGCTCAAAGTTACAACAGCGCTGAAAAAAATGACTTATGACCGGTTTTCACAGATATGACCATTGCGGCATCCTCATGGTCACGTGATCAGAATTCAGACGCTCGGCAACTGGTTCATACTTACGACAGTCGCAGTGTCCTGGGGTCACGTGATCTCCTTTTGTGACCTTCTGACGAGCGAAGTCAATGGGGGAAGCCAGATTTGCTTAACAGCTGTATTGCTAACTTGACAACTGCAATGATTCACAAATGTGGCCAGAAAAGTCGCAAACTGGGGTGAAACTCTCTCTCATTTAGCAACCTAAAAGTTTGGGCTCCATTGTGGTCGTAAGTCAAGGACTACCTGTATTCCACAAGATTAACGTAGCTGTTATGAGTCTGAGAAGATTGATTTGTATGAAGGCAATGAATAGAAGTGGAACCAAGAATCCTTGTAGGATTTCCCTGGTTGTAATTGGGATGTTACCAAGAAGGCAGCCTCCTTGATGCCTCATCCAAGGGGACAGAGCAAATGGCAGTGGGATGTGTGTTGGATCCTAGATTCATACTCACTAGCGCTGATGATTGTACCTAGTTAGGGTAATAAAACGTTTGCAAGAAAACGTTGCATCAAGATCACATGAAGTGTTAATACCATTTTATCATGTCTTGGAAAGGCCACACTTGAAATACTGCATGCAGTTGATGTGGAGATTCTAGAAAGAGTGCAGAGAAGAAGAACAAAGAGGATTAGGGGACTGGAGGATAAAACGTTTAAAGAACAGTTGCTGGAATTGGGTAGGTTTAGTTGAATGAAAAGAAGGATTGGGGAGACATGATAGCAGTCTTCCAATATCTCAGGCGCTGCCCCAAAGAAGAGGGAGTCAAGCTATTCTCCAAAGCACCTGAGGGCAGAACAAGAAGCAATGGGTGGAAACTAGTCAAGGAGAGAAGCAACTTAGAACTAAGGAGAAACTTCCTGACAGAAAAAACAATTAATTAATGAAATAATTTGCCTCCAGAACTTGTAAATGCTCCAACACTGGAAGTTTTTAAAAAGAGACTGCATAACCATTTGTCTGAAATGGTATAGGGTTTCCTGCCTAAGCAGGGGGTTGGACTAGAAGACCTCCAAGGTCCCTTCCAACTCTGTTATTCTATTCTATTCTATTCTATTCTATTCTATTCTATTCTATTCTATTCTATTCTATTCTATTCTATTCTATTCTATTCCTATTCCTATTCCTATTCCTATTCCTATTCCTATTCCTATTCCTATTCCTATTCCTATTCCTATTTCTATTCTTTTCTATGCCAACAAAGGATAGACCCCCCCCCATTTCAACCCTGTGCTACAAATATTCTCCTTTATTGTTACTCATACCAGTGTATGGAACCTAGTAGTAATTATTTCCCCCCCCCCCTGTCCTTTGAATGGTGGCTTTGACATTTCCCTTAACCACCTCAAATGCTTCTTTGAGCTGAAGGGCAAGGGGTCTATCGAACGAATAGAAAACAAGTATCTTACATTGATCTTGAGAGATCACAGGTAGCCAGTACTGCTTTTTCAAGTAGTGTCACGTAATAGTTGGGCAGCGGTGGTTTGAATCAATTTCCTGACCATCTTTGAAGGATAGCTCCATACTGAGTACAATTTGTGTGGTTAATTAGGAAATGGATCACAGAAGCTAGTCTATTTTGGTTCAGGTAAGGTCATAGCTGATCCATCAATTGTTAGTGAAGCTTTTAATGACAATTTGTAATAAAGCACAGCTCCTAAAAGGTATACACATCTGTCCCTTTGGAAAAAGTCTCCCCAATACAGATGATCTTCCTAATTCCCAGGTCTGATATATATACAGGTAGTCTTCGACTTACAACAGTTCACTTAGTGACCGTTCAAAGTTACAGCGGCACTGAAAAAAATGAGTTAGGAGAGTTTTTCACACTTACGACCATTGCAGCATCCCCATGGTCACGCGATTTAGATTCGGATGCTTGACCGCCGACTCACATTTATGAGTTGCAGTGCCCCAGGGTCACGTGATCCCCTTTTGCAGCCTTCCGACAAGGAAAGTCACTGAGGAAGCCAGATCACTTAACAGATACGTTGCTAATTTAGCAACTGCAGTGATTCACTTAACAAATGTGGCAAGACAAGTCGTAAAATGGGGCAAAACTTGTTCAACAAATTTCTCATTCAGCAACATAAACTTTGGGCCCAGTTGCAGTCGTAAGTTGAGGACTACCTGTATCCACATTAGGGCTGTGCAGCACTTTGGATTCAGATGAAGAGACATCTACCGTTTGGACTTAATCAATAGACTCTCCCTGCTGGATCCTAATAGCTGGACAAGGACCTAGAGGAGGGATCGGCAACCTTAAACACTAAAGAGCCACAAAAGCCCTAACCGGAAATCCCCCGTTCAATTCTGGAGCTGACCGGAAGTCCGATTCCCCCATCATAGAATCTCCTAGCGCGGCATCCTTTTTCCTCTACCTGTCCTAACCGGAAGCCCTCTCAATTGTGGAGCCGACCAGCAACAGGGAGCTGCAGCAGAGGGATGAAAGAGCCACATGCAGCTCCAGAGCACCCGGGTTGCTGACCCCTGACCTAGAGTCACTGGCCCAGTTCCAAGTAGCACCTTCTTTTGTTTGTTCCAAATGAAGCTAATCCCATCAACCCTGAGCAGCTGACTCTCCCATGAATGGAACAGATTCTGCAACTGTTTAATTTGCAGGAAATGCAAGTTGCTTGCCCTTCAGTGTTCTTTGGAAACCTATTATGCAATTTTCAGCATTTTTTTGCTGATTTCGAATGGTAGCAGAACCATTAAATGGACCCATTTAATGACTGCTGCAACAAAGTAGCAAAATTGGTAAAATTGGGCATGGCCACATGGTGACTTGCTTAATGACCACCCACCCATGACTTAGGATTCTAATTCCGGATTTAATTCTGGTCTTAATGTCGAGTACTACCAGTAGACCAGGGGTCGGCAACCTTAAACACTCAAAAGAGCTACAAAAGTCCTAACTGGAAACCCTCCATTCAATTCTGGAGCCGACTGGAAGTCCGGTTCCCCTTCCATAGAATCTCCTCCTAGCGCAGCATCCTTTTTCCTCTACCTGTCTTAACTGAAAGCCCTATCAATTGCGGAACCGACTGGCGGTGACAGGGAGCTGCAGCAGAGGGATGAAAGAGCCACATGCAGCTCCAGAGCACCCGGGTTGCCGACCCCTGACCTAGAGTCACTGGCCCAGTTCCAAGTAGCACCTTCTTTTGTTTGTTCCAAATGAAGCTAATCCCATCAACCCTGAGCAGCTGACTCTCCCATGAATGGAACAGATTCTGCAACTGTCTAATTTGCAGGAAGTGCAAGCTGCTTGCCCTTCAGTGTCCTTTGGAAACCTATTATGCAATTTTCAGCATTCTTTTGCTGATTTCGAATGGTAGCAGAACCATTAAATGGACCCATTTAATGACTGCTGCAACAAAGTAGCAAAATTGGTAAAATTGGGCATGGCCACATGGTGACTTGCTTAATGACCACCCATGACTTAGGATTCTAATTCCGGATTTAATTCTGGTCTTAATGTCGCGGACTACCAGTAGACCAGGGGTCGGCAACCTTAAACACTCAAAAGAGCCACAAAAGTCCTAACTGGAAACCCCCCATTCAATTCTGGAGCCGACTGGAAGTCCGGTTCCCCTTCCATAGAATCTCCTCCTAGCGCAGCATCCTTTTTCTTTACCTGTCTTAACTGAAAGCCCTATCAATTGCGGAACCGACTGGCGGTGACAGGGAGCTGCAGCAGAGGGATGAAAGAGCCGCAGGTTGCCAACTCTGCGGTAGACTAATCTCTGTGTGGGAAAACAATCTGGAATATTTACAGTTCGTTCTCTCTTCTTTCCACACTAACAGAACCCGACATGGCGAAGCCTTGATTTTGGTCTAATGCCTGACCGCCTTGATACGTCTGTATCCTGTTTTGTGGTGAGGATATGGGGTGGCAAGAATGATACCTATCAGCTACTGATTGAGTGGAAAGTCAATCTAGATGGACTCAAATATTTGGGCCAGCAGGTAAAAGAAAAGAATACTGTTTCAACTTGGATTGGCTATTTAAGGATATTTACAGCAAATATCTGTTGATGGACTAGCAAAGAATTGTTGCAAGATATAAGTGTCTATGGAGATGCTCAGTGATCCAGGTTATGGTTGTCCCAAAGATCCTTTAGAAAAGGCAACCAGACTTTCTTGGGTTTTCCCCCCCCCCCTCATGAAAAATGTTTCTTTTCTCATCCAAGAAGCTTCTGAAGAATTGAAGAAGCTTCTTGGATGAGAAGTGAAAACATTTTCAAGGGGGGGAAAAAACCTAAGAAAATCCAGTTGCCTTTTGAAAAGGACTTGTGGTGCAAGATATAAAGTTAGCACATGCTGGACAAAATATTGGCAGCTTAATATCATTAATCCTGTGGAATTGAAATTTCCACGACGTTCAGGTCCGTTCTACGTGCAAAATTGTAGCTATTGTGGCATCCCTGCAAATTAATTTAAATTAGTAATTAATTCAATTTAAATTAATTAATTTAAACAATTAATTTTTAAAATGCATGAAAGAATCCAGGACTCATTAGTCCTCTGGAATTGAAATTTCCATGATGTTCAGGTCAGTTCCACATGCGAAACTGTGGCTATTGCGGCATCCCTGCAGTCACGTGATTATGATTTCAACACTCCCCTGCCAGTTTCCCACAAGCAAAATCAGTGGGGAAGCCAGCAGGAAGTCAAATATCATTCCCACTCCCGCTGCTTTGCCTGCCTATGATCTTCCTGTTTATTTGTTTAAGTAAGTGCATTTTTTTTAAAATTTGCATTTATATCTTGCCCTTCTCCGAAGACTCGGGGCGGCTTACACTATTTTAAGCAATAGTCTTCATCCATTTGTATATTATATACAAAGTCAATTTTATTGCCCCCAACAATCTGGGTCCTCATTTTACCTACCTTATAAAGGATGGAAGGCTGAGTCAACCTTGGGCCTGGTGGGACTTGAACTTGCAGTAATTGCAAGCAGCTGCTGTTAATAACAGACTGTCTTAGCAGTCTGAGCCACCAGAGGCCCTTTTTGTCAACTTGTTACTGAACGTCAGTTGCCACTACAATTAATTTTCAATTTATGATACATACTTTTCTTAAATGATCATGAGACTGTCCAGCATTAGGGTAAAAGAAACACGATCAGTTTAATATGCATTGGTCATTCTCATCATATCAGAGTGATACGGTGGCCTAGAGGGGGGCTCTCTCGCCTCACAATCAGGCTGTGAATTAGATCCTAGGTAGAGGCAGATATTTCTCTCTCTGGGCCACAGTGAGAATATATCTGCTGAACAAAACTCCGCGTTGGCAACAGGAAGGGCATCCGGCCAGGAAACACTCAGCTCCATTCAGTTGCCCAGACTCCACCCTGCAAGGGATTATGGGGTTGTTAAAAGAAGACGACGATGATTCTCGTCATATCAGGCCACACTCTCAAAGGATGAGCCAGTGGACTACAGAGTTGTCTCATTAATCACTCATTTTGAAAGTTGACAGTCTGCAGATAGAAGTATATTCAATTTGCTTGTTCATTATCTGTTCAAATTAAAAGTTCCAGATGGTTAAATGTTTATGGAGGTTCTCAATCATCCAGGTCATGGTTGCCCCCAGAGGTGTTTTTCCTTGAAAACATTTCACTTCTCATCTAAGAAGTTTCTTCAGTGAATTCCAGATGTTTAGCTTTAGGCGTACTTCAGTCGACTACAAATACTGAAGATTTAGCAAAATTACTACGATGCTGGATTTTGGGGGGGTGGCCTAGGCCCCTGAAAGCTAAGGTTATGTGTGATTATGTCTTAGTTTTTAAGCTCTCTTATGATGTTCGTTGTGGCCCAGAAAATGAATCTACTCATGGGATCGAGTTTCAGCTTCTTCCTTTCCCCTCTATAGGGTCAGTGGTGAACCTGAATAACAGAAGGATGCCACAAAACAAATGATCCCTACAAAGAATGCCACTCTGGGTGCTAAAAGAACTAAAACAATGGCTTTAAAGTAAGCTGACTGAATCTGTGACACTGGTTTTACTTAACAGATACATGCTCGTAGCCCGAATGAAATCATTTTTGGGCTGAATGATGGCTATTATGGAGCCTTGTACGAACGAAAGGTAAGCTTACACCTGCTGAGTCCTTAACTTCTTAAAATCATCAACCCGCATAGCAAATTAGCTTTCCAGAATATTTTTTTCCATTTTATAAAAATCGAATTAACTGTGAAACATAAGAGAGACAGTTTGGCCCTAGTGGTTAAAGGTGTTGGCTTAGAGACCCGGAGACTGTGAGTTCTAGTCGCACTTCAGGCATGAAAGCCAGCTGGGTGACTTCGGGACAGCCACACTCTCTCAGCCCAACCCACCTCACAGGGTTGTTGTTGTGGAGGAAGGCGTCGTCAGTATGTTTGGTATGTTCATTGCCTTGAGGTATTTATAAAAAAAAAAAGGTGGGACAAAAATCTAATTAATAAATAAATAAGAAAAATAGTAGCTTGGGGAGTGGTGTGATGGTCTAGAGCAGGGGTCTCCAACTTTGACAACTTTAAGACTTGTGGACTTCAACTCCCAGAATCCCGGAGACCCCTGCTCTAGAGGGGGTGAGGTGATTGTGAGGTGAGGTGAGCTCTCACCTCACAATCAGGAGGCTGTGAGTTCGATCCTAGGTAGAGGCAGATATTTCTCCCTTGGGGCACGATGAGAATATCTCTGCTGAATATAACTCCGCATTGGCGACAGGAAGGGCATCCGGCCAGCAAACACTCTGCTAGATTCATTTAGTTGCCCAGACTCCACCTTACAAGGGATTATGGGGTCATTAAAATAAGATGATGAAGAGGAACTTGGGGATAAAGAAAGAATGTGTTAAACATCCCATGTAAAAGGGTAGGCTATAAACACTGTTGACAAAACATGCGAGTAGAGTTTTTTAATTAGGAAGAGAGACTTTAATTTCAGTGTTAGCAAAACAAAAATGTTAATGTACCATTTTATTTGTCTTTAAGGGTGTCTCAGAAATCCAAAAGAATCTGCAAGTGGATCCAAATTGTGTGCGTAACTCATATGATGTCTTCTCTTTGCTAAGGTAACTCCCGCCTTCCAATTCAGAAAAGCAGCTGAACTGAAATTAACATTAATTTCCAAGAATGTTTTCCAATGCTGTGGAGGAATCGTTAGTGATAGTCCTAAATTAGGACTATCCTAAATTAGGATAGTCCTAAATTAGGATAGTCCTTGCATAATAAATAACCTTGTTTAACCTCAAGGTCACCCTTAATGTTGGCTTGCTGAAAGTTTGTTTCTTTTGCCCTCAGTGGAAGGAGTCGAGAAATGTCATTCTTCTCGAGAGGAATGTTCTTGCGGCGGTTCTTCTTTTTATAATACTTTTATCACGCATTTACACTTAAAAAGATAAAGATTAATGCAAAGGGAGAAAACGAAAAGAAATAGTTCTAAAATCTCCTCCCCGATGTGCAGAAGTAACTTCTGATCGTTGCGTAAGCATGGCAGCAAAGCATTGTCGTTGTGTCTTTTCACGATGAGAAGCAAGCATACTGGTGCTAGTATCATGTTGCCTTTCAAAGCAGCTTCCCTCTGACCAGCAATTAATTAGTCCAGACAAGCACCCTTATTAAACTAGTTACATCTTGGAGTGAGTATTTTTTGAGAAGCATGAACCCGATGGACTTCATAACTTAAAAGTTTGGAAATCTATTGGTCGATATTGGTAAACAATATCCAGTCCAATAACATCCTGAATAGCTTCTTTATTAAGTTAACTAAATTGCAAAAAAAAAAAAAAGGATAGGAAATGACTCAAATTAAGAGCAAATGTAGAAATGCTGGTTATGCTCTTTGATACAGCTTTTGGTACATAAAGTAAGCAATTATACATGCTGCATGCAACTGGTCATTTATACATGACCAGTTTTTATCAATTTCAAGAATCTCTCCATTTTTTTGTTCCCACCAGTGTATGTCCATGTCTAAAGTGGGTGGCAGGGATTGATGGACTATCTTCCAGCAGCAACCCTGAAAGAAAGAAAAATAAATAAACCTCCTTTCATTTTATTTTCTTAATTTTAACAGAGCTTCTCGTTTGCTAGATTTTATCTTGATTTAGATTACCTCTTGTTCAACATTATTAAAGCGATCGTATATTAACTAAGACTTGGGCCACATATACGTATTATTACCGTGTGTGGTATTGTATTGAGGAATGTCTTCGGAATGTTCAGAAACTTCAGATAGCGCAAAATATGGCAGCTGGCCTATTTATTAGAACTTGGCGTTGTGATCATATTATATATTAGCATTACTTTACTGACCTTTGTCATGGTGAAAATTTAAATGGTGCTTGGAGTTGGACTGGCCGTCAGTGTTTCAAGCAGAGGTACTGTATGGGAAAGTTGTTCTGACCTAGGCTTCCCCAGCAGCATGAAGCCGAGTTCTCGTCCCGATACTAATTTAATTTACAGTGAATTCCTCTCCAGCAAAGTCTTTCCTCTCCCACCGTCTTTCAAGATAGTTCACAATTACCGACCTTTATCAGGCTTGGAGAGTGGCCAGGCCGATATCCTTCAGAGGCCGCAATACTTGGCAAGGATGCAGGAATGAACTAATTGTCTCCTGCAAATTCCACTCCCCTTTCGCTCCTCTTTCATTCCCTCTGGGAGGGGCCCTTCATCGTCCACCTGTGGCCTTAGTCCCAAGTTGACCCTTGTTCTTTAGCTGTTCCCTTCATCTAGCAACTCTGCGCATGGGTACACTGGGAACAGGCTCCAGCTGTTCGTCTGCCTCACTGATGTCTGACTCCGAAGGCATCTGATACCTGTCATATGGCCCTGGCTCTGCTGGCCACTGGAAAGCCACAACAAAAATCAACTGGTGCCCATAGCTGCTTGAACAATTATATTCTAGGTCAGGGACTCCCCAACCCCTGGTCCATGGACCGACACCGGTCCACGGCATTCCAGCAACCGGGCTGCACAAATTAGTGAAACCCCATCCGTGGATGTAGGCAGCATGCAAAACCAAGCCCTTTCTGGTCCACGGAAAAACCTCTCTCCAGGGGACTGGTGCCCAAAAGGTTGGGGGGCCACTGTTCTAGATCAGCCAATGTTTCTGGATGATCTTCAGGGACAAGTGTACATGTAGTCCTTGACTTACAACCGTTCGTTTAGTGACCATTGAAGGTTACAACATGGGAAAAAAGTGAGTGGCGACTGTTTTTCACACTTGCAACCATTGCTACAACTCTGTGGTCATGCAATCAAAATTCAGATGCTTGGCAAAATAGTTCATATTTATGACGGTTGCAGGGCCCTGAGGTCACGTGATCTCCTTTTGCGACCTTCTGACAAGCAAAATCAATGGGGAAGCCAGATTTCATTTCATTTCATTTTCATTTATTAGATTTTTATACCGCCCTTCTCCCGAAGGACTCAGGGCGGTTCACAGCCAAATAAAACACGTAAAAAGTGCACAATAAAACAATAATTAAAAAACTTATTAAATATAAGGCCAAATTAAAATCCATTTAAAACCATAAAACCCCATAAAATTTAAATCCAAATATTAAAAACTACTAAAAATTTCTAAGCCAGTCCTGCGCGAATAAATAGGTATGTCTTCAACTCGCGGCGGAAGGTCCGAAGGTCAGGCAGTTGACGGATTCCTGGGGGAAGTTCATTCCAGAGGGTGGGAGCCCCCACAGAGAAGGCCCTTCCCCTGGGGGCCGCCAGCCGACATTGCTTGGCGGACGGCACCCTGAGGAGTCCCTCTCTGTGAGAGCGCATGGGTCGGTGGGAGGCAATCGGTAGCAGTAGGCGGTCCCGTAAGTAACCCAGCCACTTAACCGCGTTACTAACGTAACAAGTGCACCGCTTCACTGAACAGAAAGGTCGTAAAATGGGGCAAAACTCACTTAACAACTGTCTCGTTTAGCAACCTAAATTTTGGGCTTAGTCGTGATCGCAAGTCGAGGACTGCAATTCCTGTACGCCTGAGTGCTCTTACTGAACTATCTACTGTAAACAATTTCTGCTGTGTCTCCAGTTGAGCTATGGAAAACGCTTAGGGTTTCAAGGATTGTGCAGATCTTCTTCCCAACCTCGCAAACATCCTTAAAATAATAATTTTAACATTTTGTACCTTTGTTTTTATGTTGTTTGTAACCCAGAGTTGTTTGACAGTAAGATGGGCTGCATATACGTTTAATAAATAAATAGTACTGTGTTTCCCCGAAAATAAGACCCTGTCATATATATTTTTGAAACCCGAAATAAGCGCTTGGCCTTATTTTCGGGGAGGTCTTATTATTTTGGGGCGCGTGGAGCAAGACGGGGCTCCTCTTGCCGTCTTACCTGATTTCCAGCTCTGTCTCCCTAACCCTATCCAGAGGAAATGGCGGGGACCAGCTGCGCATGTGTCTAAATATTTTTGGGGAGGGCTTACTTTCCCGGGGGGGGGGAGCTTATTTTAGCGCATGTGTTCAAAAGCCCGGTTCTGCTTATTAGCCAGGGAGGTCTTATTTTTGGGGAAACACCATAGTAATAAAACTTTCCAAAACTTTCACTTGAGGTTGCTTGGAATTTTAGTAATTCAAATTCCTTTGTGGGAGACAAACCAGCAGGTGTCACTATTGCCTTGCGAGATGTTAGGGTAGATAGTTCAGGCATCTGAACTATAAACGTCTAAAAAACATTGGAAGCTAAATTCTTACTTTCTCAAAATACTCGAGGTTCTCTCATTGTAATCAAAAAGCAGGTAGAACATTTTGCATAGACCGGTAATTTGCACTTTTGAGAAGGCTACAGGACTCCATCTGGGTCAACCAGAGGTTGGTTCTGATGACCGACCCAGATGGGATCCTGCGACATTATCCTGAGACCCGTAGATTTGCCTTCATTCGTCTTAGAAGGCTGCTTATTTCTTAATAAAGCTAATCAATCAAAAATGTTAACAATCCCTAAAATAATAGATTTGTTTGAACCAGTGCAAAGTTTTACTTCATGTGGTTTGCCTGTTAGATTCCTCCAGACTGAAGGCCATGGTTTTCTATCCAAGGTGATTTTTGCTTACTCAACTAGTGAACGTGGAGATTCTATTTTCCATCCCGATGGCCCTTAATCAGTCCTTTTAATATCTATTAAAATGTGGGTCCGTGTGAACCATGGCTTTGATGACACCACTGTAGCTTTATCCTTGAAGCTTATGTCAGGCTTCCAAGTAACACCCCCAACCGAAGAAAACTCCGAGGCTAGCGATTCCTCAAAGATCCATTTTGTTAGAGATGTCATGTTGGCACATCTGGGAAACCCCGAATCTGAAAGTTCCCGGGTTTTCCCCACCCAAAAGAAAGTCGAAGACCCATCCCCTGCACCCGCATGTCCGTCACATGATCCAATCAAGCCACCGTTGGAACTGGAGACAACCCCCAGTCACTCCCATCCAAGTGCAGGCTGAACGTCCTTGACTCTCGGAGAAAAGAATGTTGTTATGGCTATATATTTTCACCAACTCCTTGCAAATCCCCCCTCCCAGGCACTAAATGCGGCAGCCCTGAAGCTCCAAAGAAAAGATGGCCTCCAGGGCTGACAGCTTAATTCTCTCCCAGGGAAATACCAAAATCAAGCTACATGATGGTTTAGAGCAGTGCATGAACCCAGATAGCTATAGTTGGTTCATTATTTGCACTTAAACAAACCATGGTTTAATGGGATAGGCCAGGGGTCTGCAAACTTGGCTGTTTTAAGACTTGTGGACTTCAACTTCCCAGGAACTCTGGGAGTTGGAAGTCCACAAGTCTTAGAAGAGCCAAGTTTGCAAGACCTCTGGGATAGACAAACCCGGTCTGCGGTAATTTCAGTGTTTTATGATAAAAGTTATAAAACTAGAAGAAAAATATAATACTGGTTTCTTATGGAGGAAAAACAAAAAGGTGAAATCATTTGTATGCTAGTAATCGGAACAGACGGTTGACTGTAGTGGTGGGAATTTTTATTTGGCCAGGGTGTAGAGCAGAGATGGTATTCAGCCGGTTCGGGTGAACCGGTAGTAGCGACCTGCCCCAGAGCTAGGCTGTCCTCTTTTATTTATTATTTATTATTTGCATTTATATCCCACCCTTCTCCGAAGACTCAGGGCGGCTTACATTGTGTTAAGCAATAGTCTTCATCCATTTGTATATTATATACAAAGTCAACTTTTATTGCCCCCAACAATCTGGGTCCTCATTTTACCTACCTTATAAAGGATGGAAGGCTGAGTCAACCTTGGACCTGGTGGGATTTGAACCTGCAGTAATTGCAAGCAGCTTTAACCACGTTTTCAAGCTGTGTGCATGCGCGGAGGTGGAAGGTCGTGCACATGCGTGCGCGCGCTCATATTTTCGGTGCTGGGCGAACCGGTAGGTAAATTATGTGAATCCCACCCCTGCTGTAGAGGTTGGACTTAAGTGAGAATTTGGGCTTTAGTAATATTCGAAAATGCGCCTCTCTTTTTCCAAGGATTACTGACTTTCTCTCTCTCTTCTCCACCGTCTTGCTCCTAGCCAACTTGCAGCCCAGTCTCCAAAGAAAATACATAAATACGTGCCAGCCTTTCTCAAAATCCACCCCTAACCATGACAGATGGTTTGGTTAGGAATCCTGAATTCTTCAAGGACCTCAAGGATAAGAGCGGCCCCGCCTGAATTTAGCAACTCGGCTTTGTATTTTACTCGGGGTGGGGGTGGGTGGGTGGGAGAGAGAGCCAAGAGGGAGCAAAACACCCCAGCGCTTTCCTTCCTTTTCTCCTTAATAAGACCTGACAGTGTAATTTTCTGTGAAGTTGAGGGAAGGGCGATCACCTCTGGACATCTTGCGGAAAGGATGAGATGGGGAATGTTAACAGCTGGCAAATGGGGGTAGAATTTTAGCCTGGAGATCAAGAGACCTTGCTGAACCGTAGGGTTGATCTGGGGAGAACGTGCATGACAAAGAGGGAAGGACGGGTTCGTTCTCTACTGGGTCTTGACAAGAACAATATTTTCAGGGTCCTACCTGAAATACTGAATTTCTGGCATTTCAAGCTGAAGCAATTTTTCTCTCTTCCATTTCTGAACCTGCCTTTTAAACATCTTCGGAGATTCTCCGTCGTCCAGGTCTTGGCTGTGGTCCTCCTTCCTCCTCCTTTATGACAGCTGCCATCTCTTCCGGGGGTCATGTGATCCCCTTTTGGGGCCTCCTGACAAGTAAAGTCGATAAGGAAGCCAGATTCACTTAATAACCGGGTTATTAATTTAACATCTGCAGAGATTCACTTAAGAACCGCGGCAGAAAGGAACAAATGTCTCACTTAGCAACAGAAATTTTGGACTCCATTGTGTTTGTAAGTTGAGGACTACCTGTAATAAATGGTTAGGTTTTTTTTTTTTTCTCCTTTCTTCCATTGTCCTGTTTCCTTTTCCTTCCTTCCCTCCCTCCCTCCCTCCCCCTCTCCTCTTTCTTTCTTTCTTTCTTTCTTTCTTTCTTTCTTTCTTTCTTTCTTTCTTTCTTTCTTTCTTTCTTTCTTTCTTTCTTTCTTTCTTTCTTTCTTTCTTTCTTTCTTTCCTGGACAAATCTCAGAATTTAAATCCAAGAAATCGATCTTCAATTCAGTGTAGTTACAGGTAATAAGTCAGTCCATTGTAGTTAATGTTCCTCTCCTAGATGTATGTCTGGGGGCTATCTCTGATAATACATTCCAGTTCTGAACGAAAATATTTATTCTCTGCGAGACTTGAATTGATGTGCCGGGCTTGTTCCCATGCAGTTCCTATCAACCGCTTTAGATTTTGAAAGCTTAATTTTTGGAAATCTCTCGGCCCTGGGCCAATTTGGGTGAACTTCCTGGACCTCTTTGTGCGAAATTAAAGCACTTCATGACAACCCATCATGCCCTTAATCCACGCAATTAGTATTAAATCTTGCAACAATAACTTTTCCTAAGTTGAATTGGGTCACCGCCGGGCCCCGTTCCAAGGCATTATTGTTTATCAGGAGAATTATGTTGTGTCAGGAAATGGGAGAACCCTGACGGTGATTTCTGATGTATGGTTAATGGTAGAACCATTTCAGCCTAAGCAGAATTGATTGCGGAGCGAAATTGGGCGCAATTATTGCGGGCGGCAGTATCTGGCACGGCTTTGAATGGTTGCTTATTTAGACTGCAATCATTTTCTTGGCGGGAGCGTCTTTTGCGAAATACGTGGCATCTATTATTCATCCCCGCTATGGCTTGTGTTATTTTTTTAACTTAGGAGTGCATTAGTGTTTCTGGGCTTATGAACTCTGGTGCACAACCCCCATGCTCTGCCCACCCCACCCCCCGCGCATGCGCGCGCAACACCCCCCGTAGGCCTTTCTGCAGCCTCCTGGGCCCAAAAACGGGCCACGGGGGAATGTGCTGCATCCCCCCATGCTCCCCCCACCCCTCCTTGCATGCATGGCGATCCCCTGTACATGCACACGTGTCTCCTGCATGCGCCCCGTGCATCCCAAAAATCAACTGGCCGGCGGGAAGCGTGCACACATGCACGGTGGAGCTGAGCTGGGTGATGGCTCACGTGCCTGCAGAAAGGGCACTTGGGCATTGGTTCCCCATTACTGCACGAGAGCTATATTGATAGGCAAGCTTTGACGCACATTTATCCCTCTGTGTTAGATGGGGGTCAGTATCCTATGTATCTCTGTGAATCTGTCTTCAAACTAATTAGTTAAATTTGAATTAGTTAAGTTTCAATTAAGCAATTGAAAAGCAAGCAAGCCAACAAGACATTTTTTTTTTGGTTTCATTTTTGTTCTCTTGGTGTTGCATCCACATCTATTCAGTGCCTCTTAAGGACCACCGACGCGGCTCAATGTATTCCTTGTCTTTGAAAAGAGAATTTTCATCCACGGAGGAAGCAGCAGACTTTCCACGTAAACAAACCTGTTGCTTTTGGAGACTTCTGCAATATTTCTTTTTTTTTGGGGTGGTGGTGGGGTTGCAAAGCCCGAGACAAGGCACAGTTTCTGAAAAAAAAAAAAAAAAGGATGCCACGGATTAAAAACTTGAACGGAGTGAAATGATTCCTGGCTTCTGGTTTGCTTTTTCTGTTTAATTAAACAAAGGTGTTTTAAATCATGCTGAAAGTAAACTTCTGGAAAAAAAAAACATTACTCCAGCCAAACGCAAAACAAATGCATGTGAGGAAATGGGATAGATTTTAGCCATGGAAAATTCTACAGGGGGAGTCTTTGGTGCCCTCTGAGCTTGGCTGTTTTCTTGCAGATGTTTCATGACCCAAATAGGTAACATCATCAGTGCTAAAAAGGAATGTGATTTGCTCTCTGTTTATGTACCGGTATTGGTGGGAGTGTTTTCGGTAGCTTCTTTAGTTTTGTTTACTGCTTGATTGTTTGTCTAAGCTAGTTCTTTGACTGGAGCATTGTTTGTTTTGTGATTATTGCTCTAGTATTAATCTTGGTGTTAATCTCTACTCGTCTGAGTATTGATTTCCTTTTTTTTGGGGGGGGGAGGCTTTTGCTTCTTTTTAATGGTATGTAGATGTCATTCATGTCTGTGTGTCTGTTGATGGCACAATTTGGCTGAGTGCCAGGCTTCCAGGAATTTTTCTTGCAGTTTTGGATTTGCCTTAATCTAGGAAGCTCACAGTTTCCCAGTCGAAACTATGGTTAAGTCTGCCCATGAGTTGTAAAATAAGCAGTTTTCATTGTGTCTTCCAACTTCTAGTTGGCATATCTGGCTACGCTGTGCTAGTTTTCTGTGTGTTTGTCCTACACAGTGGCTGTTACATTTCTTACACATTCAGAGGTTAGCTTACATACGGATTATGATCATGATTTATCACTTGTTGCTTGTATGTATGCTGAGAGCTTATGCACTGGAGACAAATTCCTTGTGTGCCCAATCACCACTTGGCCATTAAAGAATTCTATTCTATTCTATTCTATTCTATTCTATTCTATTCTATTCTATTCTATTCTATTCTATTCTATTCTATTCTATTCTATTCTATTCTATTCTATCTATTCTATTCTATTCTATTCTATTCTATTCTATTCTATTCTATTCTATTCTATTCTATTCTATTCTATTCTATTCTATTCTATTCTATTCTATTCTATTCTATTCTATTCTTTCAGAAGCAAATTTCAGAGCTTAAAATAGTATTATGTGTCATAAATAAGTGGCTACTTCTGTGAATCAAGCAAAAGGAAAGCCGGAAGTGTCAAATATTTTCCAGGAAAAGCCTTACCAGTTTCAAATGCAGGTAGTCCTTGACTTGTAACCCAAATTTCTATTGCTCAGCGACACAGTTGTTAAGTGAGTTTTGCCCCACTTTCTTGCCACCATTGTTAAGTGAATCACTGCACTCGTTCGGTTAGTAACCTGGTTGTTAAATGAATCCGGCTTCCCCATGGACTTTGCTGGTCAGAAGGTCGTAAAAGGGGATCGCGTGACCCCCAGGACATTGCAACCGTCATAAATGCAAGTCAGTTGCCAAGCCTCTGAATTTTGATCATGGGGATGCTGAGTTCGTTGGCAAGTGTGAAGAAAGGTCAAAAGTCATTTTTCCCCCAGTGACGACGTAACTTTGAACGGCCACTAAACGAACTGTTGTAAGTCCGAGGACTGCCTATACTGAAAAGTTCTGTTTTCTCAGTGCTATAATCTTCTTTGTCCTTCCTGTTCACTTACCCCACTTAAGAGGTTAAGAGACACAGCACCTAACTTCTGGAATAATACACCACGGGGAGTGAATGTGTTGTTTTGTATCGTCTCTGGAGATTCTCAGTCATTCAGGTCACATTTTTTAAAGTTTTTATTGATTTCATTACAATGACACAACACAACACAAACATACATAACATAAACACATAATCTGTGTTTTCTTTTTACGTGACTGTTTCGTTCCTTCAGCTGTCTGCTTTCTACATTCCCCTTTTCCCTTCTTTTTTTACTATCTTTGACTTTATCGTCCCTTTACATCGAGTTTCATTTATTTACAATATTTTACACATTTGTTATCTTCTCTTCTCCATCCTTTATTTCTATTCAGTTTTCCTATTTTCCAACCACTCGTACCATTTGGTCCATATCTGATAATATTCTGTCTCTTTCTTTTCCTTTATTTCTTTCGTTAATTTGTCCATCTCCGCACGGTCCAGAATTTTCTTGATTGTTTCTTCCTCTGTTGGTATCTTTTTCATTTTTCCAGAGCTGTGCATAGGCAATCCTTGCCGCCATAATTATGTGTAATATCAAATACTGAATATCTTTACTATAAGTTCTGGTTAGTATCCCAAGTAAGAACATCTCTGGTTTCAAGTCCACCTTATGTCCACTTATCTCTTCTATCAAGTTTCTGATTCTGTATCAAAATTAGAAGGTCTAGAAGGTCTAGTTGCCTCTTGAAAAAAGCACCTTTGGGTATTTTTGTGTTGTTTTGTTTTCTCTTCGGCTGACTTTCCAGCAGATCCAGGGGAGGGATCATTTTAACACAAGTGGGATCTGGAAGTTTGGTTCTTCCCAGGAGGGGGAGGAAAAAAATATATCTCACTTCTGAAAACGCATGAGACTCTTAGCTTTTCTTTCTTCTGACAAGAAAAAGAAAAATCTGTTAAGTTCTCAGCAGGTAGGGCTTGAATTTTGGCAGTACGGCGCTATCCGGAATGATTGGGGTCACCCACCCCAGCTTCACATGATCGTGCAGAAAAATGCTAGAAAAGAAAATTGGCCTTGAGTAAAAGTGTGTACCTGTTCCGAGCCTGTAGGCATTTTATTTCAAAAAATAATAATTTCCATTCCCTGCTTCACATGTGAAATTGTTAGTGCCGTCCAAGGAGAAAATAAAATGGATCCGATTTAGATTGATAACAGATTTCACTTCTATAATGGGCTAAAGCATGTGGATAGCTTTATGTGGGAGAAGAAGGAACAACCGGAATAGAAATAGATTAAAATACATAAATGGGGTGGTTTGAACCTTCTCATTAGATTGGGTGTGGTTTTGAAAATTAAATGAGTTTGAATTGGGCCTACAATCAGAGTGGTCTGTTGAAAGTAGTGCATTATAGAGAGGTGAGCCATCCTCTAGGCAGTTATGAACTGATTGCATTTTCTAAACTTTTATTTTCCTGAAGTATTTGAGATCATCCTGAGGGAAACTAAAATATTGATATATCGGTATATTGCTTTTTGGGTGTCTTTTCCTTGAATTAAAGGCCCTAGAATCGGCAGGTTCCAGATGAATAGAATAGAATAGAATAGAATAGAATAGAATAGAATAGAATAGAATAGAATAGAATTTTTTATTGGTCAAGTATGATTGGACACACAAGGAATTTGTCTTGGTGCATATGCTCTCAGTGTACATAAAAGATCATTAAGAATTTTAAGGTACAACACTTAATGATAGTCATAGGGTACAAATAAGCAATCAGGAACCAATCAATATAAATTGTAAGGATACAAGCAACAAAGTTACAGTCATACAGTCATAAGTGGAAGGAGATGGGTGATAGGAACAATGAGAAGATTAATAGTACTGCAGACTTAGTAAGTAGTTTGACAGTGTTGAGGGAATTATTTGTTTAGCAGAGTGATGGCCTTCGGGGAAAAACTGTTCTTGTGTCTAGTTGTTCTGGTGTGCAGTGCTCTATAGCGTCGTTTTGAGGGTAGGAGTTGAAACAGTTTATGTCCAGAATGTGAGGGATCTGTAAATATTTTCACGGCCCTCTTCTTGATTTGTGCAGTATACAGGTCCTCCATGGAAGGCAGGTTGGTAGCCATTGTTTTTTCCGCAGTTCTAATGATCCTCTGAAGTCTGTGTCTTTCTTGTTGGGTTGCAGAATGAAACAAGATGCCATGACCTTTGTCAATTAATGGTGTTAAGTATTTTAATTATGGCCACAAAGCATTTTGTATATTGGAGCTTTTTTTTCTTGACCGGATTGCTTACACGTCAGCATCCAGGGGTGGAGAAACCTGGCCTGCAGATCTCATCCCCAAGCCAACATTTGTAAGCCCTGGTTGAATGTATTCAAGGCCGAGGAGATAGATGGGTTCTCTGTACCGCAATTATTTTGGTCATTGACTAGAAAGCAAATCCTCATCTCGCCATCCTTGTTCCTTCATGTGGTCCCAGAACACGTGTCTCTAAGTCTTCACAGCCGCAGTGCAGTGTGGTTAAATCTTATTCTATATGCATCTTTAAGCCTGGAGGACTTAACTCCCAGAATCCCCAGCCAGCAAAGCTGGCTGGGGAATTCTGGGAGTTGAAGTCCTCCAGGCTTAAAGTTGCCAAGGTTGGAGATCCCTGTTTTAGAGAGAAACCAAAGTTTTGTTTTGTTTTTAAAATTTGGAGATCCATTTTACAACATAAATTGAATCAGAATAACAGGGTTGGAAGGGAACTTGGGAGGTCATCTAGTCCAACCCCCTTGCTCAAGCAGGAGAACCCTATGCCATTCCAAACAAGTCTCTTCTTAAAATCCTCCAGCGATGGAGCACCCACAACAAACTCAGGTAACCGTTCAAAAAATAGGAAGGGGAATTGAAGAGAAACAGGCTTACGAGCTGGTATGCTTTTTTTTTTTTTATAAACTGGGCGTGTGCATCCGTCTCGGACAGGTGTTGTAAAATGCCACAGGAGGAATGCAATCTTGTGTAAATTAAGTTCCTGAGCACAGAAGGGGGTATTTTGTGAGAGAAAGATGGATAGATGCTAAGGGGATGAAGGGGATTGAAGCAAACTCTAACAGAACAACAAGAGTTTTAACAGACTATTTAACAGAATAACAGGGTTGGAAGGGACCTTGGAGGTCTTCTAGTCCAACCCCCGGCTCAAGGAGGAGACCCTATACCACTTCAGACAAAATGATTGACCAATCTTTTCTTAAAAACCTCCAGTCATGGAGCACCCACAACTTCTGGTGGCAAGTTGTTTCATTGGATTAATTGTTCCCACTGTGAGGAAATTTCTCCTTAGTCCCAGGTTGCTTCTCTCCTTGATGGGTTTCCATCCGTTGCTTCTTGTCCTGCCCTCGGGTGCTTTGGAGAATAGGCTGACGCCCTCTTCTTTGGGGCAGCCCCTCAGATACTTGAAAAACGGTTATCATGTCACCCCTACTCCTTCTCTTGGTTAGGCTAGACATACCCAATTCCTGCAACCGTCCATCATATGTTTTAGCCTCCTAATCATCTTTGTTGCTCTTCTCTGCGCTCTTTCCAAAGGTCTCAACATCTTTTTAATATCCTGGCAACCAAAACTGAATGCAGTATTGCAAGCACGATATTACCACGAACCCAGGATCCCCCAGCTGAGAATGGCTTTGCTTGCATCTCAGAATTGACTATGGAGAAGTATTTTGGCTGGTCTTGTTTCGTGAAGAGATTTAGAAAGTAACAAACTTTTTGTGTGTGGGTGTGCAAAATATTGTTGAGATAAACGAGAGTGTGGATCATTTGGAGCAAACGGGAAGAACTGTGAAGCCCGGCTAGAAAGAAGTTGTCTGAAACAATATATTTCACTTATTTAGACTTCATTGCTTGCAGATGGCCACCCTTTTAACCTGGCATTCAGCGGAATTGTCTCAGCAATAAACAGACTGAATGAGTTATGAACGACCAGACTGGCTAATTTATGTCTCTGAGCTTGTTTTTTTTTTTTCCAGTAAAGTGGACTGTCTTAATGCTAGACCTTCATTTTTACAATTCTGTACATTTAAAATTTGTGACAAACCAACATTTGTCATGGTTTCTTGAGTCATCGGTCATAACATGGTAGAGAAGATGCTTATGAAGTGGATAATACGTTCTGGCGTTAATCCCGATGCATTGGAGACACGCTTAATCTTGCAATATTTGAATTCATTGATTCTGAGACAGAACAGTGCAGGTAGTCCTCGACTTAACAACAGTTCATTCAGTGACCATTCAAAGTTACAACAACACTGAAAAAATTGACTAATGTCCATTTTTCACATTTAGGACTGTTGCAATGTCCCGCGGTCACATGATTGACATTTGGATGCGTGACAACTAGTTCACCTTTATGACGGTTGCAGTGTCCCGGAGTCATGTGATCCTCTCTTGCAACCTTCTAACAAGCAAAGTCAAAGGGCGGGGTGGGGGTGGGGAATCAGATTCACTTAACAACCGTGCTACGAATTTTAAGAACTGCTTTGATTCGCTTAGCAAAACGTGGTGAGAAAAGTCGCAAAATGGGGCAAAACTCACTTAAGAAACTTCTCACTTAGCAACATACATTTTGGGCTCAATTGTGGTTGTAAGCCGAGGACTACTTGTAGTAGTAAGATGTTTTTAAATCTGAAACACGAGGGCTTGGATCAAGTAATTTATATTATTTGGCAGGAGGCTGCAGGCGAACCAAAGGAAGTTTTAAAAACAATAATTTATACTATGGAATGATTTGCTGATGGATGGATGGATGGGTGGACAGATAGATTAGATAGATAGATTAGGATAGATAGATAGATAGATAGATAGATAGATAGATAGATAGATAGATAGATAGATAGATAGATAAATAGATTTGCAGATAGATAGATAGATAGATAGATAGATAGATAGATAGATAGATTTGCTGATAGATAGATAGATAGATAGATAGATAGATAGATAGATAGATAGATAGATAGATAGAGACAGACAGACAGACAGACAGACAGATAGATTTGCTGATAGATAAATAGATTTGCTGATAGAGAGACAGACAGACACATTGACAGACAGATATTGATTTATATCTTGCCTCTATTATTTTAATAAAAAAAAACCTGGCGAACATACCCAGGGCTCCTTCCTCTTCCTATTTTCTCCATAACAACAACCCTGTGAGATGAGCTGGGTTGAGAGAGAGTCACTGGCTCCAAGTCACCCAGTATTTTTCCTGCCTAAAGGCAGGTCTAGAACTCACCAGTCTCCTGGCCTCCAGCCTTGTACCTTAACCACTAAACCAAACTCTTAATAATAATCAGTATTCATCTTTAAACAAATGAGGAGATCTCTTTACTGGGATAGTTTCTATTAAGGGCTGGAAATTCTGAATCTCTCATTTTCACCTCTTCCCTTGATGGGAAGGCCAGGAGCATTTATTGGCAGTGTTGATGTTTCAGAGCACTTTTAAAATAGCCAAGGACAATTTATGATTAGTAGCTCAGTGCTTTAGCTGCCCAAGATTGCTCTATTGCAGGGGTCTAAGCTAAGCTGGCTGAGGTATTCTGGGAGTTGAAGTCCACAAGTTTTAAAGGTTGGCGATCCCTGCCCTATTGAGCAATCCTTCAATAGAGGCTGGCTTTGAATCGCGCTTCGCCCGGCTTTTTGGCCACCTGAGTAACGTTGAATTGTACCTGTGTGTTTCTCTGCAGGCTCCACCGGGCGCAATGTGCCATTAAGCAGACTCAGGTAACCGTTCAGAAAATAGGAAGGGAGATTGAAGAGAAACTGAGGCTTACGTCTACAAGCAACGAGCTGGTATGCCTTTTTTTTTTTTTTTTAAACTGGGACTGTCTGTCTCGGACAGGTGTTGTAGAATGCCGCAGGAGGAATGCAATCTTGTGTAAATTAAGTTCCTGAGCACAGAGGGAGTATTTTATTAGAGAAAGATGGATAGATGCTAAGGGGATGAAGGGGATTGAAGCTTTAATGCAAACTCTAACAGAATAACCGAGTTGGAAGGGACCTTGGAGGTCTTTTAGTCCAACCCCTTGCTTAGGCAGGAAACCCTACACCACTTCAGATAAATGGTTGTCCAGTCTCTTCTTAAAACTTCCAGGGATGGAACATTCACAACTTCTGGAGGCACTGATTAATTGTTCTGACTGTCAGAAAATTTCTCCTTAGTTCTAAGTTGCTTCTCTCCTTGATGAGTTTCCCCCCATTGCTTCTTGTCCTGCCTTCAGGTGCTTTGGAGAATAGTTTGACTCCCTCTTCTTTGTGGCAGCCCCTGAGATATTGGAACACTGCTATCATGTCTCCCCTAGTCCTTCTTTTCATTAAACTAGACATACGCAGTTCCTGCAGCCGTTCTTCCTATGTTTTAGCCTCCAGTCCCCTAATCAGCTTGGTTGCACTTCTCTGCACCCACTCTAGAGCAGCGGTTCTCAACCTATGGGTCGCGACCCCGTTGGGGGTCAAATGACGATTTGCCAGGGGTCGCTTAAGACCATCAGAAATATGGGAAGTATACTTGCGAGTGGGAGAATCGCGCTCCAATGGTTGACTCCACAAGCCAGCTGCAGGCTCTTCAAATCGCTAGCCGAATTCGGCTTCAGGCGCGATGAATTAAAAAAGAGCGAAATCTTTGCTCTGATGTCTCCCTCTCAAGCCAGCTGCAATCACTCCCAATCGCTAGCCTAATCAGGCTTCAGGCGCCATAAACTTAATAGGGGAGGAGTCTCCGCTTTAATGCCTCCGTCCTCAAGGCAATCTCAAGCAGTTCAGATCACTAGCCAATACAGCTTCAGGCGCGATCAATTCAAAAATCCAGTTTGCCGCTTTTTTCCCCCTTCTGTGGCTGCTGAGACGCGCTGAGATGGCTGCCTATCACCGCGATGAAATCAATATGAACGAAAATAATTTTACGGTTGGGGTTGCCACATTGTGGGGAATTGTATTAAAGGGGTCGCAGCACTATGAAGGTTGAGAACCACTGTTCTAGAGTCTCCACATCTTTTTTAATATTTTGGTGACCAAAACTGAATGCAGGAATCTAGGTGTGACCTTACCTTTCGTATCATTGAATCTTAGATTCTTTACAAGTTGGGTGTAGACCAGGAGAGTTGGCTCTGGAATCACAGGCCACCAGAACAGTTTTTAAGGAGCATGGTACAGGCAGTCCCCGACTTAACGGCCATTCGTTTAGTGACCATGTGAAGTTACGACCACACTGAAAAAAGTGAGAGCCGTTTTTCAGTCTTAGGACCATTGCAAGCTTCCCTCTGGTCACATGATCTAAATTTGGGCTCTTGGCAGACAACAGAGACAGAAGTCCTCGGCTTACAACCGTTCATTTAGTGACGTTCGAAGTTACAACAGCAGTGAAAAAAGTGACTTATGACCATCTTTCACCCTTGCAAACATTACAGCAACCTCAGGGTCACATGACCAAAATTCAGAGCCTTGACAACTGACTCGCATTTATGACACTTGCAGTGTTCCGGGGTCATGTGATCCCTTTTGTGACCTTCCGACAAGCAAAGTCAATGTGGGGAAGCCAAGATTCCCTTAACAACCATTTTACTAACTTAAGAACGGCAGTGATTCACTTAACAACGGTGGAAAGAAAAAGTCATAAAACGGAGCAAAATTAACAAGTGTTTCACTTAACGACATACATTTGGGGTTCAATTGTGGCCGCACGTAGAGGACTACCTGTACTTAGGAAGTTGCTGTTTCCCGGGGATCCTGAGAGATCTCCATTTATAACCTTCCTAGCTGGGTCCCGACAAGCAAAGTCAAGGGGGAGGCAGATTCGCTTAACGACCACATGATTCACTTAACAGCCACAGTGATTTGCTAAACAACTGTGACAAGAAAGCTTGTACAATGGGGCAAAACTCACTTCACAACTGTCTTCCCAGCAAACAGAAATTTGGGTCTTACGATTATGGTCGTAAGTCGAGGACTACCTTTAAGGGGTAACGTAGGTGTTCTGATTTGAACCCTGCAAATATAAAAATTTACAAACTCTCCCAAAGGTGCTTTTTCAAGAGGCAACTGGACTTTCGTTCTTTTTCCTTCAAGATCTTTCACTTCTCGTCCAAGAAGCTTCTCCAGTTCTGACTGAATGTTGGAGACTGGAAGACTTTTATCTTCCTGGCAGTCATCTGGTCGTTAGTACTCTCCCTAAGAGTCCACGTTGAGTCCACGACTCTTAGAAGGAGGGCTAAGGACCAGATGACTGCAAGGAATATCAATCCTTCCATTCTCCACCATTCAGTCTGAACTGGAGAAGCTTCTTGGATGAGGATGGAAACGTCTTCAAGGAAAAAAAAAAGAAAGTCCAGTTGCCGTTTGAAAAAAAACCTTTCGGACAACCGTGACCTGGAAGATGGAGAATGTTGAAGCCTCTGATGTAAGAATAGAATAGGAATAGGAATAGGAATAGGAATAGGAATAGGAATAGGAATAGGAATAGAATAGAATAGAATAGAATAGAATAGAATAGAATAGAATAGAATAGAATAGAATAGAATAGAATAGAATAGAATAGAATAGAATAGAATTAAAAACAGAATAGAGTAGAGTAGAGTAGGAATAGGAATAGAAATAGAATAGAATAGAATTTGAATAGAACAGAACAGAATAGGAATAGAATAGAATAGAACAGAACAGAAGAGAAGAGAAGAGAAGAGAATTGAATTGAATTGAATTGAATTGAATTGAATTTGAATAGAACAGAACAGAATAGGAATAGAATAGAATAGAATAGAACAGAATAGAAGAGAAGAGAAGAGAATTGAATTGAATTGAATTGAATTGAATTTGAATAGAACAGAACAGAATAGGAATAGGAATAGAATATATATAGAACAGAAGAGAAGAATAAAATTGGAAGGACCTTCGTCTTCTAGTCTAGGGGTCACCAACCTTTCAGACCTCAGGGACCACTAAATTCATGATTGTAAATTCCGCGGATCACTAATATGAATTTTTAAAAAGATAAATAGTATTTAGTGCAATATAAAAAATGCAAATAATTTTTCTGCGGACCACCAAAATTTTCTCACGGACCATCAGTGGTCCACGGACCACCAGTTGGTGACCGCTGGTCTAGTCCAACCCCCTTCTTAGGCAGGAAACCCTATACCATTTCAGACCTCCCCCCCTTTTTTTTCCCCAACTGACGGGAGAGAATTTTTGGAAGAACGAAATGCAAGTATAGAATTTATTCCATTTTTCTCAACTTCCGTAATGACGAGCTTCGCATGAAAGAGGACGCTTTTGGTGTCGGTATGTAGTAATCGAAATTACGAGCGTTTTCTCAAGCGTTCTCCCTCGTGCACGTAACACAAGCTCTTCTGTTTTTTATTATTATCATTAAATGAAAATATTTATCTGGAAAGTCCAACAGCTTAATATGTTGGATTAAACCTACGGGGAAAATGAATTAATAGGTCTCCTAATGCTCTCCAGTTACGAAGCATCTGGGTTGACTCGGTGGTGAAGGAGAGGGTTGCCAGGAAAAGCAAACCCTTGCAAATCGGGATTCATGAGCCGCCAGTTGAAAGAGTGGTGAACCTTGTAACCACGTCAGCTTGGGTGATGCTCCTCAAGACGAGTAACGGGAAGAACGACTGACATTTGGAGTGCGGGGACGTGCATTTTACTGGCCAGCTTAGGACCAATGCAGGGTGACTTTGGAAGAAGGCCTCCTGTGGAACCAGCTGGATTGAATGCGGATTAAAACAGGAATCATTCTAGCAGAATAACCAAATTGGAAGGGACCTTGACGGTCCTCTAGCCCTGCTCAGGCAGGAAAACCCTGTATCACTTCAGACAAATGGTTATCCAACATCTTCTTAAAAACTTCCAGTGTTGGAGCATTTGCAACTTCTGGAGGCAAGTTGTTCCACTGATTAATTGTTCTAACTGTCAGAAAATTTCTCCTTAGTTCTAGATTGCTTCTCTCCTTGATTAGTTTCCACTCATTGCTTCTTGTTCTACCCTCAGGTGCTTTGGAGAATAGCTTGACTCCTTCTTCTTTGGGGCAGACCCTGAGATATTGGAAGACTGCTATCATGTCTCCCCTAGTCCTTCTTTTCATTAAACTAGACCTACCCAGTTCCTGCAACCGTTCTTCATATGTTTTAGCCTCCAGTCCCCTCATCATCTTTGTTGCTCTACTCTGCCCTCCTTCTAGAGTCTCCACATCTGTTTTTATATCGTGGCAACCAAAACTAGTTCCATTCTAGGTTTTTCTAGTTCCATTCTAGCTACTGATTGGATTTAGAAACTTGGATAGCTAAAGCCTGGCTCGCAACTAGTTAACTGTATAAGTAGTCCTCAACTTACGACAACAGTTGAATCTGACCTTTCGGTCATTAAGCAAGGCCGTTAAGGGAGTTGTGCCCCATTTTACAACTTTTTTTTAAGCACGGTTGTTAAACGAATCACTGCCGTTGTTAAGTGAATCTGGCCTCCCCCTTTCAACTTTTGTTGGAAGGTTGCAAATAGTGATTACGTGACCCCTGGGACAGCACATGTCAGAAACACATACTAATTTATTATTTTAAGTTCAGCCAATCACCCGAATTTTGATTACATAATTGTGAGGATTGCTGCAACAGTCATAAGCGTGGAAAAAAAATATCCATACGTCACTTTCTCGGGCGCGGTTGCAACTTCGAACGGTCCCTAAAACGAACCGGTTGTAAGTCAAGGGACTACCTGTATCAAGTTTATAAAGTCATGGTTTCACACAAGACAATGAGATAGGGAGGACGATGTCCATATGCCGATCCTGTGACCCACGGAGTCAAGATTTAAATTGGGATTTTCTGCAGCTTTGCTCAGCCCTGAGGAGAAAGGAGAACTTGGACTCCTCCGCGAGGCAGGTTGACAATGATGGAACAGTTTTGGCGTTGCTCCACTCTCTCCCCTAGCCAGAGGATTACACCATTGTTTGCAAGCTTTTCCCAGCATTCGCTAATCTTTCTAGGACATCTATGGTGTCTCGTTCAAGAGACGGCATCCAAACCTCCTTGTCAGGTTGGCTGTCGGCCTGGAAACGGACCGTGGCTGCTATTCTTTCCTTGAAAGACCATAATAAAACAAACATGCAAACAACCCAACCCAAAAACTGCCTTTAGTTACCGCTTTCAGGAACACTTTGTAACGTGCAGAGTTGAGCATCTTCGCCTAATTGGATCCGCATGGCTCGCGCCCTGATGAAGTTCTGGAAGCTATTAAAAGTCCTGGCTATTCTCCCAGGATTTGGGGCAAGGGTGATGGTTGAAACCCCCCCCCCCACGGTTGGATGGAGGGTTGTTTTTGAGGTGGGTTTCTGTGTTTGCTTTCAAGCCACTTACAATTTCTTTTTCGGGTTTTCTTGTTTTTATTTCTTTCACGATTGCAAGCCACCCAGAGTCATTGGAAGTCAGGAAAGCTATAAATTCAACAACTAAGTAAAAAAAATATGAATAATTTGAGAGCTGCTTGTAATGGAAATGTGCTCGGCATTTGTCTTTCTGTGAAGTAATTAAAAAGACAGAGCGGTAGTTTATTTCGGGGAGGGGGGGGAAAGGTGTTTTGCAAAACTTGCTTTTTCCCCCCTTGTAAAATGAAAACAGAAGAGCAGAGGTGTCGTCGTGGGTGATTTTGCATTAAAGATTGCCGGGGTGATGCTGTGAGTTTCCAGACTGCGAATGTATAACACAATGTTTTTAGATGTCAGGGTTGTGTGTCACATAGTAAATAATCTTCAATTATGTTGTTGCAGACATTTTGTTACTCATCTAGGTGACATCATCAGTGCTACAAGGGAGTGGGGTTTGCGCTCTGTTTACATATAAGGAGAAGAGCCTAATGCTGGGAAGATTGAGGGCAAAAGAAGAAGGCAGAGAATGAGGTGACTGGATGGAGTCACTGAAGCAGTTGGCATGAGCTTAAATGGACTCAGGAGGATGGTAGTGGACAGGAAGGCATGGAGGAACGTTGTCCATGGGGTTGCGATGGGGCAGACACGACTTTGCAACTACAACAACAATTTATATATCTTGAATGGTTGGCAGGTGTTCTGTTCCCCCCCCCCCTCAGTCCGGGAGGCACGAGAAATGACTCAATTAGCCGGCAATTGAGTCCACGGCAGCTATCAGCTCTGGCAGCAACCCAGCGAGCATCTGCCAAGGTTTTTCTGTTATCTTTCTTGATGCCGGCGTGTCAACCAGGAAGTCAGGAATAAACAGCCCTTCAGCTCAAGTTCTTTCTAGGCAGTTTGATTTGTTTGTCACGAAGCAGTATAGCAGCCCCTCCTGCTTTTATACCCTGTGGGGTGTGGCTCCGTGACTCAGCACTTTCTAGGCCTGCCCCACCCCTGCTTCTGTTGTTCCCGCCTCTCTTGTCTACGAAACCTGGGATCTAACCAGGACTGATTGTCCTCAGCTGGGTCTGGAAGTGTTTCCTGGGCGAGGGGAGATACAGCAGACAAATGGTTATCCAACATCTTCTTAAAAACTTCCAGTGTTGGAGCATTTGCAACTTCTGGAGGCTAGTCATTCCACTGATTAATTGTTCTCACTGTCGGGAAATTTCTCCTTAGTTCTAAGTTGCTTCTCTCCTTGATTAGTTTCTACCCATTGCTTCTTCTCCTGCCTTCAGGTGCTTTGAAGAATAGCTGGACTCCCTCCTCTTTGTGGCAGCCCCTGAGATATGGGAAGACTGCTATCATGTCTCCCCTAGTCCTTCTTTTCATTAAACTAGGCATACCCAGTTCCTGCAACCGTTTTTCATATGTTTTAGCCTCCAGTCCCCTAATCCTCTGTGTTGCTCTTGTCTGCACTCTTTTTTACATTGTGGTGACCAAAACTGAATGCATTATTCCTTGATAAATTCCTTGAATGCAGAATTCCATTCCTTGATAAAAAGCCTCCATGAAAGAGACCTAAAACAAGATGGAGTGACAACATCAGCAAGTATGGCGGCCCCAATTGGTAAAAAAATGCTCAGTACCTTATTGGTTGGAAACAGGCGGCAGAGGCCTTCATCCTGCAGTGGATAGACAATGGCTTGAATATAAACAAGAGGGCAAACCTTACTTCCTTCTAGCACTGAAAATGTTGCTAGGCGGGTAATGAATGCCTGCAAGAAAGCAACCAAGCTCAGAGAGCACCAAGGACCCCACACGTCTTCCCCCTCCTCCTCCTCCTCCTCCTCCTCCTCCTCCTCCTCCTCCTCTTCCTCCTCCTTGCAAATCCATCCCCATCATTACAAAGAGAAGGGGGACAACCTATTTTCCAAAGCTCCTGAAGGCCAGACAAGGAACGATGGATGGAAACTGATCAAGGAGAGATTCAACCTAGAAATGAGGAATTTTCTGATATTTAGAATACTGGCAATAGCAATAAGACCTATATACTGCATCACAGTGCTTTACGGCCATCTCTAAGTAGGTTACAGAGTCAGCTTCTTGCCCCCCAACAATCTGGGTCCTCAGGCTGAGTCAGTCTTGAGCCTGGTGAGATTTGAACTGCCAAACTGCCAGCAGTCAGCAGAAGTAGCTTGCAGTACTGCATTCTAACCGCTGCGCCACCATGGTTCAATCAACCAACGGAACAGAAGTTGCCTTCAGGAGTTGTGGGAGCTTCATCACTGGAGGCTTTTCAGAAGCAACTGGGCTGCCATTTGTCGGAAATAGGATAGGGTCTCCTGCTTGAGCATGGGATTGGATTAATGACCTAAGAGGTCCTTTCCGCTATTCTGTAACTCTTGTAACTTCTAGCATTGATGATGTTCCGTAGATGGGTCATGAAACGTCTGCAAGACAATAACCAAGCTCAGAGAGCCCCAAGGACCCCACAGTTCAACTCCGAGCTACAAATATCCTCTTCAATTGGTACCTCTTCCGAGACGGCTATAATCTTATTTTCCATTGAAATGTATAGTATTCGCAGGGAGTCGTTTCTCCCAGAAGTGTCTACATATATTCTGAGCAATCCTTTGTTTTGGCTTTTGTTTTTATAGAAAAAAGAGAGCGAGTGTTTACAGTTGAAGATTCTGGTGCTTCAGAATGAGCTAGAGAGGCAGAAAAGAGCCCTAGGACGGGAAGTAGCCTTACTGCATAAGGAGCAAACAGCACTACTTGAAAGAGGTGAGTGCGAATGATACCAGTCTTCTTGTCCGTCTGTCCCCCTGCAGCCTAACGACCACAAATGAGGAGTTATTTCAGAGCAGGTTGCTCCTAAAAAAAAATAATAATTTGGCAAGCTCTGGTTGCTCCTTACTGGCTTCCTTATGTTTTTGGTGGCTTGCTCAGATGGTACCCAGACATCTTTCATGGTGAATACTGTAGGTCAGGAGTTGAAGTCCACATGGCTGGCTAGGGAATTCTGGGAGTTAAAGTCCACATGGCTGACTGGGGAATTCTGGGAGTTGAAGTCCACATGGCTGACTAGGGAATTCTGGGAGTTGAAGTCCACATGGCTGGCTGGGGAATTCTGGGAGTTGAAGTCCACATGGCTGGTTGGGGAATTCTGGGAGTTAAAGTCCACATGGCTTGCTGGGGAATTCTGGGAGTTGAAATCCACATGGCTGGCTGGGGAATTTGGGAGCTGAAATATACATGGCTGACTAGGGAATTCTGGGAGTTAAAGTCCACATGGCTGGCTGGGGAATTCTGGGAGTTGAAGTCCACATGGCTGGTTGGGGAATTCTGGGAGTTAAAGTCCACATGGCTTGCTGGGGAATTCTGGGAGTTGAAGTCCACATGGCTGGCTGGGGAATTTGGGAGCTGAAATATACATGGCTGACTAGGGAATTCTGGGAGTTAAAGTCCACACATGCTGGCTAGGAAATTCTGGGAGTTGGAAGTCCAGAAGTCTTAACGTTGCCAAGGTTAGACACTCCTGCCGTAGGTCATGAGCGATCAGATTAGAAATTTCCTCCCTCAAGCTGCCATGGTGGCTCAGAGTTCCCAACGCCTGAATCCCAGATCTTCTCCTAATCTCTCCCGTTGCTTTATGAAGACTGAAGAAGACAGCCCAAACGACAGTTGCTAGAGTAAAATGCTTGTACAGGTAGCGTTTGAGTTAACAACCATCCGTTTAGTGACCATTCAAAGTTACAGAGGCACTGGAAAGAGTGGCTGGTGACCTTTCCTCGCATTTACGATTGTTGGGGTGTTGCAACATGCCCACAGTGACATGAGCAAAATTTGTGTATTTAACACAATGATCACCATTGGCTAGTTTAGTGGTTAAGGCAGCAAGCTGGAAACTAGGAAACTGAGTTTCCAGTACTGCCTTAACTGTGAAAGCCAGCTGGGTGACTTTGGCCTAGTCCAGCACACCTCACAATTTTCTGGTTGTTATGGGGGAAATAGGAGGTGGAAGGTGTGTTAGATATGTTTGGTGCCTTAAATTATTGGTTAAAAATAAAAGAAGTGGGATATAAAAGGAATAAATAAAATTTGTGGGTTTTTTTTCCCCAGCCAATTTCAGATAAGCTAAATAAATAAGGAGAGCCGGATTGTCTTAACCACATGATTCAAATATTGGGAAAAAACAGTGGCAAAATTGGGCACACCCCACTTAACAACCGCCTTGCTTAGTAATATAAATCCTGGTTCCAGTTGTGGCCATAAGTCGAGGACTAGCTGTAATGAGTGAAACACCAGCAAATAGCAAAATCCTGTGTTCACGGCTAGACCCTTCTTTAAAATTAACCCTAGAAATGACATGCTTGTCCTCAATTTTAATCAGAGCAGAGAACAGACTGGGACAAAATCTGGGGGGAAAAAACGATATAAAAATAGCTCTTAAAACCCAAGCAAAATGCTTCAAAACCCATTCCTTTGCCAAAGAAAGCTGCCTCAGAGGTTGATAGTTAACACAGCCATCGGTTGCTGTGTATCAAATGTAGAGTTATTCTTCGAAAGCTCTTGGCCATCTCTTACGTGTGAAAAGTTCACCGTTTTTGACGTTTTGAAATATTCCAAGTCCTGAGAATAAAGCCAAGAAGAACATACACGCCCTTAATATGGGGTGATCAGCCCCAAATCATGTTAACAACTTTTTGAGATTTCACGCCAGAATGTGAACAGGGAATCCCAGAGCACGTGAGCAAATGATACCTCTCCTTGAATGATATTTTCAAGAGCAGAACAACTGCAACTAGCCCTTGTTAAAAATTCCCTAAAACGTCCAGTTCAGTTGAAACAAGAAAAACCTCCCCATACCTTATTTTGTGATCAAAAGAGACTAATTTAATATAACTCTGCTCTGGCTTACCGGAATAAGATCCGAGTGTCGTATTCCAAAGGTTAATGAATAATAAACATTCTTTGTAATCAGCTTGCTTCAGTTTCTCATGAAATGACTTAACGGCTTTCAGAACCGCTGTTGGTTTCTTCAGAGGCTCTAGCAGACGTGGGGTTGAAGAAGCAGCAGTAGAAATTGGACTACGTGGTCCAAAGAACAGATGCTTAAATTGAATAGACTACCAAGGAATAGTTAAAACTTCACTTCAACTGAATTGATCCAGATTTAGTTACCAGTACAAGGTGTCAAGGTTCCAGAAAAACCTCTTCTGCATAAAAAAAACCTCAGAAGCCATTGTCTTTCAGAGTTCTTTACTAGCATGAGGAAACTGGCACACGATGAGTGAAATTCCAAAACTGAACTTCCGGATTCTTTTCCCAGTTATACAAACCCCAAGAGTCCCACCCGCCTGACCCCTTTGCTGGTCACATGGTCCCACGTTCTCCCAGTTCATTCGAATATCTTCTTGCCACTCTTCCTGCAGATGTGAACACCATCCGACCTTGACCGCTTGAAGAATGTTACCATACCCCTCAGCCCCCCTTTTTTCCCTCAGGGGAAAAATGTGGCAGCGTCTGGAACCCTAAAGTCTAGTATGGTTTCCAGGCCTGACAGGCGTCCCCCCTTGGAAAAGAAGCTATATCCTAGGAAAGAAAACAAAGAGTTGATAAAGAAGAGTGTCAGTGGTCCACACTTCCCTTCTACCCCCCCCCCTCCAAGAGGTTTTTTAGGTTTGTCAGGGAAAGTGTCGTGAAATTGTTTAATCAAATTGTCCGCATTTACTTTCCAACTTTTGACCCAAGTAGATTCAGATAATGGATATCCCTTCCAGTGGACTAAATATTGTAATTGACCTCTGTATAGTCTAGAGTCAAGGATTTTCTTGATTTCATAGTGGGTTTCACCTTGGATTATCAAGGGTGGTGGGGGAGCGGCAGGTTGAGGTCTCAGACCAGACTGTCTAGCAGGTTTTAATAAGCTGGTATGGAATACCGGGTGTATTTTTCCCAACATTCGAGGAGCTTGAGTTGAATGATACATTTTTAATGAAAAATAATTCAGTTTTGGAATAATGTCAAGGTTCCAGAAAAACCTCTTCTGCATAAAAAAAACCTCAGAAGCCATTGTCTTTCAGAGTTCTTTACTAGCATGAGGAAACTGGCACACGATGAGTGAAATTCCAAAACTGAACTTCCGGATTCTTTTCCCAGTTATACAAACCCCAAGAGTCCCACCCGCCTGACCCCTTTGCTGGTCACATGGTCCCACGTTCTCCCAGTTCATTCGAATATCTTCTCGCCACTCCTCCTGCAGATGTGAACACCATCCGACCTTGACCGCTTGAAGAATGTTACCATACCCCTCAGCCCCCCTTCTTCCCCTCAGGGGAAAAATGTGGCAGCGTCTGGAACCCTAAAGTCTAGTATGGTTTCCAGGCCTGACACAAGGCACTGAAAAAAGTGACTCACGACTGTTTTTCCACACTTAACGGCCATTGCCACATCCTCATGGTCACATGATCAAAATTCAGATGCTGGGCAGTTGGTTCATATTTATGTCGGTTGCAATGTCCCGGGGTCATGTGACCCCCCTTTTGCGACCTTCTGACAAGCAAACTCAACGGCCAATCCAAATTCACTTGACAACCGTGTTGCTAACTTAACAAATGCAATGATTTACTTGGCAACCGTGGCAAGAAAAGTCCTACAATGGGGCAAAACTCACTCAACAAAATGTTTCACTTAGCAACACAAATTTTGGCCTCGGTTGCGGTCGTAACTCGAGGACTACCTGTAATTGGTTCACTCTGCAGCATTTATACTAGATCCTGAGGTTCAAATCCTTGCCCAGCAACGTTGCTATACTATCTCTTAACTTCTCAGGTTGATTTATGTGTTTGATTTCTATAGGCACCACACCTCAACAAGCGATTCTGGGTAGTGTACATCCATTTTGCCACCCAAAAACTAAGCACCAATAACGGAAAATATTTGTAGCTCAGGGTTGAAATGAAGGGGTCCTTGGTGTTCTCTGAACTTGGTTATTTTCTTGCAGACGCTTCATTACCCAACTAGGGAATATCATCAGTGTCAGGCTGCCTCTGATCATATCTAGGAAAGAATACACTTTAACTTCATTTGCAAATAAAGAAAAGTACTTTTACTAGATACATCTGGATAGCAGCTGCGCTTAGCGGTGCAAAGTTGAATCTGAGACAAAATATGGCTAACAATCTGTATCACCCTATTCCTCCCTCCCCTTCCCAATAGGTCATCAGGTCTGGTCCAATGCCAGCTCCTTCCCGGGGTCCCGTGGTAATCTTCTTCCGCAGGTCTCTGGTTGTCAATCATATCAGGAATGCAATGTCCGTTAGAGTTCGCGCCAAACATTCCTGTTGAATTCAAACTAGCATTCTCCCCTCCCACCTTAATTATGTCAGACTGACACTCTTAAAGGTTCCTCTCTATTTAACTTGAATCCAATAGCTATGTACATTACAAATACAATCCTATGCTATCTAACAACTAAATATAAGGAGTACAAAGAGATACGAAGATTGGAGTTGAGGCTGACAATCAGTGTTAGGTAAAGGTAAAGGTTGCCCTCGCATATACATGCTAGTTGTTCTCAACTCTAGTGGGCGGTGCTCATCTCCGTTTCAAAGCCGAAGAGCCAGCGCTGTCCGAAGACGTCTCCATGGTCATGTGGCCGGCATGATTCAACGCCAAAAGCGCATGGAATGCTGTTACCTGCCCACCGAAGGTGGTCCCTATTTTTCTACCTGCATTTTTTACCTGCTTTCGAACTGCTAGGTTGGCAGAAGCTGGGACGAGTAACAGGAGCCCATCCTGTTATGCGGTGCTAGGGATTCGAACCACTGAACAGCTGACCTTTCGATTGACAAGCTCAGCGTCTTAGCCACTAAGCCACCGCGTCCCTCTTCATCAGTGTTAGACTAATGAAACATCTGCAAGAAAACAACCAAGCTCAGAGAGACCAAGGACCCCTCAGAAACCAAGCAAATAAGATATTACAAAAGAAATAACTTTACTGTGGATGTTAATACATCCAGGAAACAGGCCTTAACACAGGGGTCCCTAATCCTCGGTCAGTAGACCAGTCCTAGTGGCCCGTTGGGAGCAGGACCATGCAAGAGGTGGGAAAGCGTGCAAAAAAAAAATGCGACAAAATATTTGCGCATTTGCGAGATTAGGCTGAACGCGGGAAACCCTCCTCGACCTGCCTGCTACCGCTGCATGTTGATTCATGCAGCCAAAGAGGTTGGGGACTGATGCCTTAACACACCTGGGGTCCCAGACACAAACGAGTCTCGACAGCCTTGCAAAAGACCAACAGGGTTGGGATCATCTTGATTATCTGAAGGGAGAATATTCTAGAACAGAGATGAGGAACCATGGCCCTTCTATGATTTGTGGACTTCAACTCCCAGAATTCCTGAACCAGCTGGCTCAGGAATTCTGGGAGTTGAAGTCCACAAGTCACAAAACGGCCATGGTTCCCCATCTCTATCCTAGAGAGCAAAGGCTGTAGAAGAAAACTCTTGTCTCGTTGGAGGATTAGAGATTTGGCACCCGATGACACCGTAGAACGATCTTGTATATTGCCAAACGGTTTAATTAATTAAACAGTGTTGCTTAATGGCCAGTCTTCACAACTGAAGAGTAACCTCAGCTATTCTCTTCTTCCTAAAATGATTTTGGTAGGAAAAGAGTTCGAGGAAGAACATTCAAAGCTCCTCTCGGATAAGGAACCTCTGCAAGAATTAAGGAAGGAATGTACTGCCAAGAGGTAACAAGCGCCCTTGAAACCGATTGGAACGGGGCAGGGAGATTTGCATATATTCCGCTTATTCATATACTAACAACCAACCTATATCCTAAAGGAAAACCAAACATGATTGTTCTTTGGAAGGACAGATCACTGAAGCCGAAACTCAAATACTTTGGCCGCTAAATGGGAAGAGAGGACTCTTTGGAAAAGGTTCTACTGTTGGGAAAGAGGGGAAGAGAAAAGGAGAAGGGGAGGGAGGGCAGAGGATGGGATGGTTAGAAAGGTAAAGTTAGTTAGATAAACTTACTAGTTGCTGCGAGAATTAGGTGTCCATCTTTTTGCCGAACACCTGATTTCCGCAGCTTACAAAATTCAATGACTACCAAGGTTTTTTCTTCTTCTAATGTGTTATGTATATTAATCCATAGGGTTTGGCTGCAATATTATTGTTTATCCCTTTTTTTCCCTTTACTATTTGTTTACTTTTTATTTTCTACTTTTACTTCCCCTTTTTATTGGCTGTACACTTTAGTATTATTATTTAAGATTTAATCTTCAATTTGATTCATAGTCTGAGGTTGGTAAAAACAGTTCAAGTCCTAACCAAGGACCTAAGAGCTATTAAGATAGCGTCTTAAGTATACAGGCAGTTCCGAGTCAGATTTTTATTTTCAAACTCAGGATATTCAGGAGTAATAAGTTCAGGATTTCCATGTATCTAGGCAGCCCTTTGGGTATTGCTCCAAGGGTTCCTATTACTATTGATACAACCATTGATTATTTCTTCCACCATCACTCAGTTTCAGTTTGCAAATTGCGATCTATATATATATATCTTTATCTATCTCTATCTTTCTCTATCTATCTATCTAGCCATCCATCCATCCATCCATCCCTATCTTCCATCATCTATCGATCCATCCATCCATCCATCCATCCATCCATCCATCCATCCATCCATCTATCTATCTATCTATCTATCTATCTATCTATCTATCTATCTATCTATCTATCTATCTATCTATATCTATATCTATATCTCTGTCTATCTATCCATCCATCCACCTCTATCTTTCATCCATCCATAACTATCTGTCTGTCTGTCTATCTATCTCTGTCTTATCTATCCATCTATATCTATCTATCTATCTATCTATCTATCTATCTATCTATCTATCTATCTATCTATCTATCTCTGTCTCTATCTCTGTCTATCTATCCATCCATCCACGTCTATCTTTCATCCATCCATAACTATCTGTCTTGTCTATCTATCTATCTCTGTCTTATCTATCTATCTATCTATCTATCTATCTATCTATCTATCTATCTATCTATCTATCTATCTATCTATCTATCCATCCATCCATCCATCCATCCATCCATCCATCCATCCATCCATCTATCTATCTATCTATCTATCTATCTATCTATCGTATATATTATTATGCATGTTATTTATTATCATATTCTGTTGTTTTGCAAACATACTGAATGCTTGTATACCAGAGACAAATTCCTTGTGTGTCTAATCACACTTGGCCAAATAAATGAAGTAAATAAATAGTGTCATTGATACAATGGAGGTGGGTTTGGGTGGATTCAAGGAGATAGTGGAGGGCAGGGGAGCCTGGTGTGCTGTGGTCCTTGGAGTTGGGCACAACTTTTCGATTGAAAACAATTACCAGTAATAACAACATAAACAGTTAGCGGGTAATTCTCTTAGATAAGGCCTGCAACACCTACTGATCTGAGCTGAAGGGGAATTGCGGCCCAGGATCTTAAGAAATACCCATTTAGTACTAAGAATTGTAAATTGAACATCCTGGATTACAAATTAAAATATAGGGATCCCTCAGCAATGGCAAAGGAAGGCAATTAGACAGAAATAGTGACTGATCATTGTATTTTTCATTTTCCTGTGAAGTTTTCTTCTGTGCTGCACCTTAACAATACTTTTTTTCACAAAGCCCTCACAATTTCCAGCAATTAACACTTTTTTGCTACCCTTAGTTGGACATTCCTTATTAGGCCTCCCTTCTGCCCAGATAAATTCATCTGTGGAGTTTCTTGTGTGAACCAGATCCTAAATTAAAACTTCCTAAGCCATCATTTTTTTCCCCTAATGGCCGTGTCAGCACATTACACAGGAAATGTACCCTTCTTAAAATCCAGCTACACCGGATATTGAAAGTTAACAGTACTGCACCTCTCTCGATGGGGCAGGAATAATAATTTCTCAGAGTAAGGGTGTTGACAGCTCCTTCAGGAAGTCATCATTGCATAATTGACTGTTTTTTGTCTCCTTCCCTAGAGAGCAGTTCTTGAAGACAAATGCTCAGCTGACCATCAGGCGCAGGCAATTGCTCTCTGAGCTTTCCTGCATTTATCCTATTGATACGGTGAGTGATGGATTTTTCTGAGAAGGGCATTTTCGGGAGTTTAGTTAAGTGTCCGGCTTTTATGTTGGAGGAGAGCCTGAACTTCAGTTATCCTAAACATTTAACTATCCATGATGAGCAAAAATGACAAAAACAAAGCAGCCTAGAGCTCTTGAGTTGGAAAATAAGGTTTTGCATCCTTATATTTCCAGAGTCAATTCCTGGGGTCTTAAATTCAGAGGGGTGATAGGACTGGGAGAGGCCAGTACAGGTAGTCCTCAATTTAAAATCACATTTGAGGCCACAATTTCCATTGCCAAGCGAGACCGTTGTTAAAGTGTGTTTCACCCCATTTTATGACCTTTCTCGCCACTGTTGTGAAGTGCATTATTCCAATTGTTAGGTTAGTAACACGGTTGTTAAACGAATCTGGCTTTCCCCATTGACTTTGCTTGTCAGAAGGTCGCAAAAGGGGACCATGCGACCCTGGGACACTGCAACCGTCATAAATAGGAATCAGCTGCCAAGCATCCGAATTTTAATCACGTGACCCTGGGGATGCTCCAGCGCTCGTAAGTGTGAAAAATGATCATAGGTCCCTTTTTTCATTGCCATTGTAACTATGAATGGTCACTAAATGAACAGTTGTAAGTCAAGGACTGGCTGCAGTTTCTCCCATTGTATTTATTGAAATAACTGAGGCTGGGGGAAGGGATCAGCTAGCACTTGACAATCAGGTACTATCTAAAGTAGAACGGGCAGTATATAAATGTAATAAATTTTAGATGGGTGGATGGATGACAGATGGATGAATGGGTGAGTGGGTGGAGAGAGGTGGGGAGGGAGGGAAGGAGAGAGAGAGAGAGAGAGAGAGAGAGAGAGAGATGAGATGGCTCAGTGCTGTGGGAAACCTGAAGTCAGAGGTGGGAGGCACATGAATTAACAACTGGTTCAGCCAGCACCGAAAATGTGAGCAAGTGCCGGCGCAGGTAGGCGGGCCCACCCGCAGGTCACATCTACCGGTTCGCCCAAACCAGCAGCAGCCGACCACTGCCCAAACTCCATGCAATGGATGAGTTCCCGTCCCTTGCTCCAGCTCCTGCCCATCCAGCACTTCAAAAGCATGCAAATGCAAGTAGATAAATAGGTACCACTTCGGTGGGAAGGTCACAGCATTCCGTGTGCTTTGGCGTATAGCCACGCAGGCCACATGGCCTCGGAAATCATCTCCGGACAACGCTGGCTCCCTTGGCTACACAGAGATTAGCATCGCCCCCTAGAGTCAGACACGACTGGGCAGGGGAAACCTTTACATGCATACATGCCTATATATTTGTATGTCCAGTATGTATGTTAGCTTGCTGTCAGAATCTGGAGTTTATCAACAGACATGGCCCCGATACAACCTCACTTTCTGCCATTCAATCCACAGAACGATCAAGAGGATTATTTTATTTGTGGAGTGAAGTTGCCCAATTCTGAAAACTTCCAAGGTAACTGGGCATTCCCCTGCTTGTTTTGTTATCTTATTTGTGCAACGTGCCAATGGAACAGAAACCCTTCCCCCTCCCCCCCAGCCCCCATCAGTTGTGTTAAAAATGTGTTTTTGTTGCTGTTGTTGAGACAAAAAAATATATATATATTGCTGGCTGGGCAGGGGGTGAAATGCTACCGGATCGGACCGGATCACGCAATCTGGTAGTGATCGTGGCCGGTAGTTCAGCGATCCGGTAGCGATAGCGGAACAAAGCTCCGCCCACCTGCCCGGGTGTCATTACTTCCTGGTTTTAACCAGGAAGTAATGTGTTTTTTAACCTTCTGCATATGCGTGTGCGCTCCCGAGCCGGTAAGGAAGGTAAGTAGATTTCACCCCTGCGGCTGGGGAATTCTGGGAATTGAAGTCCACACCTCTTCAAGTCGAGAAACACAAGCACTAGAAAATTGCGAAGCTTGGAGTAGATTCAGGCCTTGAACAAGTATTCTCCGGGCCTTCTACTCCTGTTTTTAAGCCATATTGCCCAAACAATGAAGAAACCTGCAAAACAACTTAGCGTTATATAGCATGTTTTATGAATTGGACTTGAGCAAAAAGAGATGATAAAGCTGAGGGAAAGGAAGCCATCTTGATATTTCTCAACAGCTGGATATTTTTTTAAGGCCGCTATTTGATAGTGCCTGTGAGGCTGTTAACATTTTTACAAACTCATCAATTGTCCGACAGTATGGTTAAAAATTTTGGGGAGGAAAGTGAAATAAGATTGCATTGACAGAGAGTTGCTTTTATCCTTTTATTTTGGGGAGGGGAAGGATTAAAGGAAGGAGGCTATGGAAAACACAGATTTGAACCACAGAGTTCACCCATAAAATCAAAGGTCTTTGAACTAACAAAATAGATTTTTTTCCCTCCCCTCCCCTCCCCTCTTTCCCTAAATCTTATTTTTTAAAATCGAATATCTCTTTTCATAAGGTTTCCTGTGTTGTCTCTTGTCGCTAAAACCTTGGCACATATTTATATGAGTAAAAAAATGTGATGTCTTTTAAGGTTTGCCTCAGAAAATGTATTTTTTTTTTCCTATACAGAAAACTCAGACTCAAAGATGATAAGTTAGTTCCTCCACTAACATCCTTTGGTCTTCCATAAATCTGAGTTTTCTGTATAGAAAAAAAAAAGAAAAGGTGGAAGAAGGATGAGAATGAACGGGACATAAAGATGAAGGAGGTTGTGAGCCAGCGGAGCCTGTGGCCTCTGGTAGGAACTGCTGTTTTTGCCATGAATGATGGTTTCCCTGGACAAGAGATATTTTGGGAAAGGTGCTACCCAAAACAGCTAACTTTGAGTGAAATTAAAAGCAGTGCGGGGCATGAAAATTGCCATTTGCAATCCTTTTATTCAGTCCAAATTCTTTGAAGCACTCTGTTTTGGTATCTGTACCTCAATTAAGCCAGTTTGGTGTAGTGATGAATGCATCCGACTAGAAACCAGTAGACTGGGAGTTCTAGTCCTGACTTAGGCCTGAAAGCCAGCTGGGTGACTTTGGGATGATCACTAGGAGCCTATGAGTTCTAATCCCACTTTAGGCATGTAAGCTGGCTGGGTGACTTTGGGCCAATTGCTAGGAGACTGTGAGTTCTAGTCCCACCTTCGGCATGAAAGCCAGCTGGGTGACCTTGGGCCGATCGCTAAGAGACTGAGTTCTAGTCCTGACTTAGGCATGTAAGCTGGCTGGGTGACTTTGGGCCAATTGCTAGGAGACTGTGAGTTCTAGTCCCGCCCAAGGCATGAAATGTGTAAGCCGCCCTGAGTCTTCGGAGAAGGGCGGGATATAAATGCAAATAAAAAAAAAATACAGTTGACTGACTTTGGGCCAATCGTTTCCTCTCAACCCTAGGAAACAAAAACTGGCAAACCACTTCCAAAATCTCGCCAGAAAAAGAGGCAGGGATTTGTCCAGGCAGTCTGACCGGATTCAGCTCTGACTCGAAGGCCCACAAATACACTCTAAATCTCTCAATTAAAAATGAATCCAAAAATCTGGGCAGCCCAACTGTGGAACCGCTCTTAAAGCTTGGATTGGTCAGCTGGACTGAACAGCGTGCTCTCGTTTGCTCTTCTTCACAGCAAAGGATGATGGGAGCATTGCCGTCGCTCTGGGCTATACGGCTCACCTGGTCTCCATGATTTCCTACTTCTTGCAAGTACCACTCAGGTATCCAATCATTCACAAGGGCTCCCGGTCGGCAATCAAAGATAACATTAATGACAAACTGACCGAGAAAGAAAGAGAGTAAGTATTTTTTTTAAAAACTCTTTTGAAGGGTCAGGTGGGGACAGTACATACTTATTATTATTATTTTTGGCTTAAAGGTAGTCCCTTGTCCTATATATAGAATAGAATATAGAATAGAACAGACCTTGGAGGTCTTCTAGTCCAACCCTCTGCTCAGGTAGGAAACCCTATACCAGTGATGGCGAACCTGTGGCACGCATGCCCCAGGTGGCACACGTAGCCATATCAGTGGGCACGTGAGTTCAGCTCTGGCATGCCAGCTGATTTTCGGGCCTTCTGGGCCCACCAGAAGTAGGGAAACAGGCTGTTTCCTGCCTCCGGAGGGCCCAGGGGGTGGTGGAGAAGGCCCGTTTTCCTCTCTTACCTGGCTCCAGAGCCTCACTATGAGTCTGGGGAGGCTGAAAATGGTCTCCCCCCGCCCCCGGAGGCCAGAAATGGCCTGTTTCCCAACTTCCGGTTGGACAGGAAGTGACTTTTTTGCTGTCCCCGCCTCCAGAGCCTCTCTAGGATTCTCTGGAGGCTGGAGACAGCAAAAAAGTCACTTCCTGTCCAACCGGAAGTTGGGAAACAGGCCATTTCTGGCCTTCGGGTGTGGGGGGAAGGCTGTTTTCGCCCTCCCCAGACCCATAGAGAAGCTCTGGAGCCAGGTAAGAGAAAAAAGGACCATCATGTACCAGGAGCGGGTGTGTGGGGGAGAGTGGGGGGTCCTGCGTGCATGCGCGGGGGTGGGATGCATAGAATTATCTGGGTTTTATAGCTGAATGACTAAATGAAAGTCTCTCCTCAGTGTTTAAAACACATGAAAGCCCACTTGGGAGTTTGCAAAACAAAAACAAAAAAGCATCTCTCAGACTGCAAGGAACAGACTCCAAGCAGGCTTTGCAAGGAGTTTCATGTGCTTTGCGAGGAGTTTCTTCCTCGGTCTTTAAATTGCTTCAGGTTAAGTTCGGTGGAAAAAAAACCAGTGGGAATCCAAGTCTTCCCTTAATTAAGCCTATGAAATCTGTGTGTAACGGCATTCTCACAGTAATTCCGAATTTTTCTCGGGAGGAGAATTATAAGCTGCAACGGAGCCGCTCAGATATTATATATAAGAGCAAAACTAACATCTCCGTGGCCCACTTAACCCCAGCATGTAAAACTCTTCACTGATCTAAACAGTGACTCACCTATCAGCCCAACGGATCAGCAATGAGAGTCCTTTGCAAGCGGATCCAGATTTGGTAGTTTAGGTCATTCTAACCTTAGCAGCCTTCTGAGTATGACACATGTCAGCTAACTCCAGGCTCTCGTCAATTGGAAATTAAACCCATTCTTTCTCGATCTTCGTAATTAGGCCAATTGACCAAGGTTCAGGAATTGTCATTGATCTGATTTGAATGTCTGTAAAGTATTTAGCCTTCCTTTAGAGCGGAAGGCTTCGTTTTTGTGGCAGGGGTCTTAACCTAGTGTTGGTCTAAGACAGGAGTGTCAAACTGGATTTCTTCAAGGACCGGATCAGCATTGTAGTTCTCCTGGGGGTGATGGAGAAACCAGACAGCTGCCTCCTGCAGCACCCTGCCAGCCAAAATGGGGCGAGGGGGTCTGCACGCGGCCCCCCGCGCCTCATTTTCTCCCTCTATGGTCTCCTCCAGCACTCTGCCAGCTTAAAATGGGCTGCGTGTGGCCCATTTTCTGCCCCGTTTTGGGGTCTTTTCGGCCGGATGCTGTAAAGAGTAAAAATGAGGCGCAGGGGGGCTGCATGTGGCCCGTTTTAGCCTCCAGAGGCACCAGGGCGTTTGATATTTCCAGGCAGGCCCTGCAGGCCTGATTTAAGCATCTCATGGGCCAGATGTGGCCCGTGGGCCTTGAGTTTAATACCCCTGGTCTAAGTAAATCCCATGGCAAAATCATTTTAACTTAATCCAGGAGTCTCTTCTCCTCTCGATTTATCAAACTTTCATGCCACCTATCTGGCCAGACGCGATTCCAGGTGACTAACCGCTTGTTGATAGTTTTGGTAGCTTGTTTTGTTAGTTAGACCTCGGAGCTTTGCTTCTGGCCCGTAAGCCAACATGGTTAAGTTGCCGTTGCCTTCAGTGGAGGGGGGTGAGAATGCAACTGAGATGCAGGCGCTGAGCTCAGGGAGTCTTATTCTCCAAGAAGACTCCCTGAGCTCAGCGCCTGCAGCTCAGTTGCATTCTCCCCCCTCCCCCCCATTGAAGGCAACGGCAACTTAACCATGTTGGCTTATGGGCCAGAAGCAAAGCTCCGAGGCCTTGTGAAACTTCCAACAGTGTCGAAGCCACAGGAAATACAAGCCCTTTGGGAGTAGGCACAGAAGTCTAAACAGTAGTCGGTAAAACATGCTTTATTCTTGGCTGTTGGCTTTTTTTAAGAGGAGAATTAAAACCCCTTCAGGTTTCTGCAAGTAGCACGTTCAGCAAGTTATTGCCAAGACCTCCTTGGTGAAACGAAGTTTACTGCCTCTTTCTCATATAGGAGGGTAAAACAGCTGCTTCTGATTTGCCCCATCCATAAACTGCTTCGTACAAGTGTCCCAAAACTTGTACAAGTTTTCACTAGATGTACTGTTAAAAAGTCTGTAGAGATTCTCCGTCATCCAGGTCATGGTTGTCCCAAAGGTGCTTTTTTCAGGAGGCAACTGGACTTTCTTGCGGGTTTTTTTTTTTGGTTTTTTTGAAGACCTTTTGCTTCTCATCCAAGAAGCTTCTTCAGCTCTGACTGGATGGTGGGGAATGGAAGGATTTATATCCCTTGTAGACAGCTGGTCATTTGCATCCTTTTAGAGGGTCGTTGAAGCCCTTGGAGGTTTTATCTGTGTCCTCAGAGTCCCCTGAGTGATGCTCCCAGTTCCTGTAGTCTGCCATTTTTCCTCTGGAAATCCATTCGTATGCATGTTAGAAGAAAGGAAGCTATGAAACTCAGGACTTGAGAGAGGAAATTTGTTGTGGGTTTGCACCATTATTATTTTTTTCCAGAAATTTGAAAAGAAATTATATAAGGGGCTCAAGATGCTATAGTCAAGGAGATGGTTTTCCCAGTTGCAGTGGATGGCTGTGAAAGCTGGACCATAAGAAAGGCTGAGCGCCAAAGAATTGAGGCCTTTGAACTCTGGTGCTGGAGAAGACTCCCGCAAGTCCCTTGGACTGCAAGGCGATCAAACCGGTCAGTTCTAGAGGAGATCAACCCTGATTGCTCTTTAGAAAGCCAGATCCTGAAGAGGAAACTCAAAATCCTTTGGCCACCTAATGAGAAGGAAGGACTCACTGGAGAAGAGCCGAATGCTGGGAACGATGGAGGGCAGAAGAAGAAAGGGACGACAGAGAACGAGGTGGCTGGATGGAGTCACCGAAGCAGTCGGCGTGAGCTTAAATGGACTCCGGAGGATGGCAGAGGACAGGAAGGCCTGGAGGAATGTTGTCCGTGGGGTTGTGATGGGTCGGACACAACTTTGCAACTAACAATAACAACAGGACACTGTCCATACACCTTTCTGCCGGCACAATGACTCCGAAACTAGAATAGGCTTAAATCCGGTGTGAGGGAAGAGGCTGATAAAAGAATCAAGTTCAAAAAAACAAGCTAGGAGAAGGGGGCAGGCGTGGGGGAAAATCCTGATTTCTTTTCCTTCCATTAGATCCTCATGGGAAGAAGGGCAGCCGGGCAACGGCTTTGCGATGTGGCCGATTGCTCCATTGTAATCTCTGATCCTCTTCCTTTCCCGTGATCTTAACCAGAGTTGTAAGGGGTTGAAGAAAGAGTGCCAGAATCCAAGGTCTGCAACATTTCCCCCCCCCCTTCCTTGTTCAATTTGCAACGCACAAAATTGCACAGCCATTACGCTTAATCGAACGATTTAGGTGGGAAGAAACGCTGTCAGAAAAAAGGATCGTGTTCACATTTTGACTTCTCCGCGAATCAAAGTTTAAGCCATTCTGTGTTGAGAGCACACGAGCCGGCGAAACATTTTTTACCCGAGACTTTTTCATCCCAGCCTCTTTTTCTTTTTTGTGTTTGTGGACTTGTGTCTCCTTTGGGCTTTATAGGTTCAGTGTGAAACACAAGCAAAACGTTTGATTAGAAGAAAATCAGCCTCTCTGGTCTAAACCACATGGTGGTTGTTTTTTTTTAAATGTGAGATTAGAAACAGGTGGGGAGGTGTTAGAAAACAATTCGACGTTTCTGCACTTTAAAAAGTACAGTAGTTTGGCTTAAAGGCAGATGTCACCAGGGGTTCTTAACCTTGACAATTTGCAAGCGGTCTGGATTTCAACTCCCAGAATTCCCCACCAGCCTAGCTGGCTGGGGAATTCTGGGAGTTGAAGTCCAGACTACTTAAAGTTGCTAAGGTTAAGAAACACTGCTATAAACACAGTCACTGACCTTTTGGCACATGTGAAATTGATGCCTTGGAATATAACGTTTACAAACCACAGAATTTAACAGTACTGGTAGTCCTCAACTTACGACCACAATTGAGCCCAGCATTTCTGTTAAGCGAGATGGCTATTAAGTGAATTTTGCCTCATTTCATAACCTTCCTCGCCACGCTTCTTTATTTATTTTTATTTATTTTATTTGCATTTATATCCCGCCCTTCTCCGAAGACTCAGGGCGGCTTACATTGTGTCAAGCAATAGTCTTCATCCATTTGTATATTATATACAAAGTCAACTTATTGCCCCCCCAACAATCTGGGTCCTCATTTTACCTACCTTATAAAGGATGGAAGGCTGAGTCAAGCTTGGGCCTGGTGGGACTCGAGCCTGCAGTAATTGCAAGCAGCTGCTGTTAATAACAGGCTGCATTAGCCTGATGAGCCACCAGAGGCCCTTTTTTACTTAAAGTAATCTCTGCAGTTGTTAAGTTAGTAATAGCGTTGTTAATTAGCTTGGCTCCCCATTGACTTTGCTTGCCTGAAGATTGCAAAAAGCGACCACATGACTCAGTGATACTGCGACCGTCATAAATATGAGTCAGTTGCCAAGTGTCCAGATGTTGATCACCTGACCATGGGAATGCTGTAAGTGTGAAAAATTGGTCATAAGTCGCTTTTTTCAATGCCGTTGTAACTTCGAACACTAAACAAACTGTTGTAAATTGAGGACTACCTATAAATACGTTTACATTTGAGAACCCGGGATAGCATTTCTGTTTTTAAGATGAAGTGGATTTTCTTTCTTTTTTTAAAAAAAAGAATAGATTCTTTTAGCTTTGTTTTAACAGTTAACATTTAACTGACCTGACAAAATACACATTATGGTTTTTTTTCAAATTACACAGCCGACGAATCAAGATGTCAATAGCTATGGCACTTAGATTTATATATATATACTGCTTCACAGTCCTCTATAGCCCCCTCGGTTTACAGAGTCAACATCTTGCCTTCAACAACTTGGGTCCTCATTTTACCGACCTCAGAAGGATGGGTGGAAGGCTGAGTCAACCTTGAGCTGGTCAGGATCGAACTCCTGACAATGTACAGAATCAGCCTGCAATACTGCATTCTAACCACTGTGCCACCAGAAAGGAGAATGAGAAAGAGAAGGAGGAGGAGGAGGAGGAGGAGGAGGAGGAGGAGGAGGAGGAGGAGGAGGAGGAGGAGGAGGAGGAGGAGGAGGAGGGGGAGGAGGAGGAGGAGGAGGAAAGGAAGGAAGGAGGAAGGAAGGAATAGCAATAGCACTAATATACCGCTTTCCAGTGCTTTCCAGCCCTCTCTAAGCAGTTGACAGAGCCAGCCTCTTGCCCCCAACAATCTGGCTCCTCATTTTACCCACCTCAGAAGGATGGAAGGCTCAGTCAGACTTGAGCCGGTCAGGATCGAACTGCTGACAGTTGATGCCTTTTCAATCACTGCTTCCTCCTAGTCTGGAAGTTGAGTCATGACTACTGGACTTATTTTTGGGTTTCAAATGTTTCGCTCCTTATCCAAGTAGATTCTTCAGTCCTTTGGCGTAGCATTTTCCTGGACATCTTCTTCTCTCTCTTGGAAAGTCAGAGCTGGTTATTCCAAAAGATCTTAGGAGCTGGAATAGTTTGGCTTCTTTTAGCTATGAAAGTTGCAGGATGGTTGGTTGGATTGTCGTGTGTTCCTAGTCTTATAGATGTGATTTTATAAATTATATGGATTGTTACTTTTTTCTGTTTGTGTTCTTCTGAGGTTACAGAAGTAGGGAATATATGACATAGCTATCACACTTAGACTTCTATACCGCTTCACAGCGCTTTCCAGCCCCCTCTAAGCAGTTCACAGAGTCAGCCTCTTTTTTTTTTTTTAATTTGCATTTATATCCCGCCCTTCTCCGAAGACTCAGAAGCAATAGTCTTCATTCTATTTGTATATTTATATACAAAGTCAACTTATTGCCCCCAACAATCTGGGTCCTCATTTTACCTACCTGGATGGAAGGCTGAGTCAACCTTGGGCCTGATGGGACTAGAACCTGCAGTAATTGCAGGCAGCTGCTGTTAATAACAGACTGCATTAGCAGTCTGAGCCACAGAGGCCCGTAACAACATGGGTCCTCATTTTACCAGCCTTGGAACGACAGACGGCTGAATCAACCTCAAGCTGGTCAGGATCGAACTCCTGGCAGTGGGCAGAGTTTGCCTACAAGGCTGCATTCTAACCATTGCGCCGCCACTGAGATGCGCTGAGTAACAGCGTAAGCTATTAAGCGAAGGGAGAATGCCGTTTTGGAAATGTTTGTTTAAGGAGAGGGGTTACAAAATCAAAAAGACGAATAGGTGAAAAGAAACTGCTGGGTTCCAAAGGTTATGATTTTTTCCCTCCCCGCAATTATGACTAGGAGGGCTCTCAAGAATGATTGTGGAAGAATCCTTAGCTGATTGCTTAATAGAAAAGCCAAAAAATAAAATAAAATAAGAATTGGGCAGAATTTCTTGTATTTTTAAGCTGAGGTCTACTGAGGTATAATAAATCACCGCTTTTGCCAATAGGGCGTTGTTATCCACAAAATGAGAATATTCTCATATGCATCAAACTGAGGCAGCTTAGTCCTAGTGACTTCACTACATAGTTCTGTAGTGATCTAAGCTTTCACGTGTTCTGTTTCTAATATTTCAGCCTGAGAACCTCTTTGGATAAAAATGCATCATTTTTAAGAGGAGACAAGATGTTAGGAAGTCGGTCCAATATTTCAGTTTCTTTTCTGATTCTGAGTTGCATAGTTTAGCTGAGATGTTGATAATCGTCCCAAGAACCTGATGCTGCATTTTATTGCTCAGGTAGTCCTCAATGTAGGACCACGATTGAGCCCAAAATTTCTGTTGCTAAGTGAGACAGTTGCTAAGTGAATTTCACTCCGTAATACGACACGCAGGCAGAGTGGTGCGGTGGCCTAGAGGTGAAGCTCTCACCTCACAATCAGGAGGCTGTGAGTTCAATCCTGGGTAGAGGCAGATATTTCTCTCTCTGGGCCACAATGAGAATATGTCTGCTGAACAAAACTCCGCATCGGCGACAGGAAGAGAATCCGGCCAGGAAACGCTCAGCTCCATTCAGTTGCCCAGACTCCACCCTGTTGCAAGGGATTACAGGATCATTAAAAGAAGATGATATGACAGCAAGAGTGGCGGGGCAACACATGTTCACATACATGAGCAGCTCCCCTCTCAGTCCTCCTCACCGGGTCACCAAGCCACAAAGATTGGGGACCACTGTTTCATATCCCTAAATTGATGGTGGGATTTTCCTACAGTTATGTCTATTTAAAACAGGGGTCTCCAACCTTGGTCCCTTTAAGACTTGTGGACTTTAACTCCCAGAGTCCCTCAGCCAGCAAAGCTGGCTGAGGAACTCTGAGAGTTGAAGTCCACAAGTCTTAAAGGGACTAAGGTTGGAGACCCCCTGATTTAAAATGTGTTTTTACCTTTCTGGTCTGTGGATGGCTCGCAGTTACAGATTTCCTAGTTAAGGCCGGCTTGGATATGTAGCCGAATGACTTCATGTTCCTCAACTTGAGGCATCCCATCAAGACTTTGAAGTATTGTAGAACTGAAATGCTGACTTGGTCACTGTACTTTCATTTATTTTATTTGTAAAATTTCTTAACCACCCATCTTACCTCAAGGCAATCTCTCGGCAGTTACCGTATTTTTCAGAGTATTAAGATGCACTTTTCAACCCCACCCCCCCTTAAAGTGGGTGAAAATTTTGGTGCGTCTTATACAGCGAATGTTGGTGGTGATGGTGGTATGGCGCTGATCAGCTTTTCTAGAATGGGCCATGGTGGTGGTGAACGGGCCATGCTGAAGAGGCCACGACGGCGGCAAATGAGCCGCAGTGAACAAGCCGTGGAAGTAGCGAATGGGCCACGGCGGCGGCAAATGGTTGGCGGTGAGCGGGCCGGGCCAAACGGGCCATGGCAAACGGGTGGCGGCAAACGGGCCAGATGAATACCGGATGGATTTTTTTTTCTTGTTTTCCTCCCCCAAAAAGCTAGGTGTGTCTTATAGTGCGGAACGTCTTATAGTCCGAAAAATACGGTACATAGTTTGTCTATTCTAGACTTAGAATAACTTTATTCACTTTGAACATACACTAATCGGTATATATTCACAACGAAATTTCGTTGCATACAGCTCTCAAAGGGGCACCACCTCCAATATACCCTACATAAGCACGACTCAATAAATAAATATAAATTATTCATATACCCACATACTATTTATTCAAGCGGGACTGGCATAACAGTGTTGAATTTTAATTTGGGGTTTATTAATATTTTAAAATTTTAATATCTAAATTTTTAATTTATCAGACTTTAATCTGCTATGTTTTAAATATTATTTTAATTGTATATATGTTGTTTTATCGTTGGCTGTACACTGCCCTGAGTCCTTTGGGAGAAGGGTGGTATAAAAATTTAATAAATAATAATAATAAATAATAAATAAAATAATATTGCCTGACAGAGAGAAACAACACAGCCTACAATTTATGTAGGTATAAAGCATATGGTGTTAACGGCTTTTATTTGAAATGATAGGTGTTGGCTTAGCTATAAATACGGTGGTACCTCAGTACTCACGTTAATTGGTTCTGGGAGGCAGGATGAATACCAAAAACGATGAGTACCAAACAGCTTTTTCCCCATAAGGAATACTGTAGTGACTCACAAGCAGTGGTGAAATGTAAAATTTGTTACTACCGGTTCTGTGGGGGTTTTTTACTTTTAAAAGCATTTTTTCGACAACCTCTTCGGCCGAAGAAAAAATGCTTTTAAAAGGTTCAGACGATCCCAGCTGAGCCGCACGATCGTCAGAGGCTTTTTTTTTTTTTTAACTTTTAAAAGCATTTTTTCGGCCGAAGAAAAACTGCTTTTAAAAGTAAAAAAAAAACCCTCTGATGATCGCGCAGCTCAGCTGGGCATGGAGGGGGAAGGGATTTTTGCTACTGGTTCTCCAAACCACCCGCCGCCATCGCTACCAGATCGGGCGATCCGGTCTGAACTGGGAGCATTTCACCCCTGGTCACAAGACAACTGACACTGACAAGTTCTAGCCTTGTGTGTTGAGTACCAAACAAATGATGAGTACCAGGACAGAATTTTTGCATCACAATGCATTGGGTACCAAATTAGAGGAGTTTCAAAGCCGTTGAATACCAAATTTACCATTGTACATTGTTTAATGACACTATTGCATCCCACAGAGATTCTGCCAGTTGTAGTAGACACAGTTTTGCTGGCCAGACTACTCTCATTGCTACCTGTGCAGGAGGAAGCCTACAAATACCTGCAGGGATAAATACATACATATATAAAGTAATTTCTTTTTTAGATTTCTGGAAACTGTGTGTGCAGGTTTCCTTATTGGAGGGGGTGACAGCAAAAACATCTTTCATTTATTTATTCATTTATTTATTCATTTATTTCATTTATGCTCTCTACATGGGGCTGCCCTTGAGGTGCACCCGGAGGCTGCAGTTAGTCCAGAATGCAGCTGCGCGAGTAATAATGGGAGCCGCTCGTGGCTCCCACGTAACACCACTGCTCCGTAGTCTGCACTGGCTTCCTGTAGTCTTTCGGGTGCGCTTCAAGATTTTGGTTACCACCTTTAAAGCGCTCCATGGCTTAGGACCCGGGTACTTACGAGACCACCTGCTGTTACCCTATGCCTCCCACCGACCCGTACGCTCTCACAGAGAGGGTCTCCTCAGGGTGCCGTCCGCCAAACAATGTCGGCTGGCGGCCCCCAGGGGAAGGGCCTTCTCTGTGGGAGCATCGACGCTCTGGAATGAACTCCCCCCTGGTCTACGTCAAGTGCCTGATCTTCGGACCTTCCGTCGTGAGCTAAAAACATATTTATTTATTCAAGTGGGACTGGCATAAATAGATTGATTTTAAATTGGGTTTTATTAATATTTTAAATTTTAAATTCATTTTAATTCTCAGCCGTTTAGTAATTGTTATATTTTAATTCGTTTTAATTGTATATATCCTGTATTTTATTCTGGCTGTACACCGCCCTGAGTCCTTCGGGAGAAGGGTGGTATACAAATTTTAATAAAATAAATAAATAAAATAAAAATAAAATTCACACTGACCTTCCTTTCTGTTTCAGATTTCCGCTCTATCTAAAAGGAGGAGAGAAACTACAGTTCGATTATGGTGTCTTCCTTCTGAACAAAAACATTGCACAGGTACGTTCGTTCTAAGCGAGTTACCCTTCTGGATTGGAAGAGTGGAGGTTGTTGAGAGGGAGGAGGAGGCTGTTAGAGGAAGTCCTCACTTAATAACGGTAATTGAGATTGGAATTTCCATTGAGGGGCCCTTGGTGCTTTCTTTGAGCCTGGGTGGTTTTCTTGCGGACGTTTGATTACCCAAAATAGGTAACATCATCACTGATCATCATCATTATCAGAGCATTGATGATGTTACCTAGTTGGGTAATGAAATGTCTGCAAGAAAACCACCAGGCTCGGAGAGAGCACCAAGGGCCCCTCAATTCCTCCTCCTCCTCCTCCTCCTCTTCTCTGCAAACCCTACTCCCTTCTAGCACTGATGATGTTATCTAGTTGGGTAATGCAACGCCTGCAAGAAAACCACCATGCTCAGAGAGCACCAAGGACCCATAATTCTCCTCCTCCTCCTCCTCCGAAGCACTGATGATGTTACCTAGTTGGGCAACAAAACGCCGGCAAGAAAACCACCATGCTCAGAGAGAGCACCAAGGACAGTCTTCCTCTTCCTCCTCCTCCTGTCTGCAAAACCCACTCCCTTCTATCACTCATGATCTTACCTAGTTGGATAACAAAACGTCGGCAAGAAAACCACCATGCTCCGATAGTACCTAATTTCAACCCTGAGCTACAGATATTCTCCTTTATTGGGATTTCCACGGCTAAGCAATGCGCTTGTAAGCATGACATCCTGTAGCCATGCCATTTAGAATAGAATAGAATAGAATAGAATAGAATAGAATAGAATAGAATAGAATAGAATAGAATTTTATTGGCCAAGTGTGACTGGACACACAAGGAATTTGTCTTGGTGCATACGCTCTCAGTGTACATAAAAGAGAATAGAATAGAATAGAATAGAATAGAATAGAATAGAATTTTATTGGCCAAGTGTGACTGGACACACAAGGAATTGGTCTTGGTGCATACGCTCTCAGTGTACATAAAAGAGAATAGAATAGAATAGAATAGAATAGAATAGAATAGAATAGAATAGAATAGAATAGAATAGAATTTTATTGGCCAAGTGTGACTGGACACACAAGGAATTGGTCTTGGTGCATACGCTCTCAGTGTACATAAAAGAGAATAGAATAGAATAGAATAGAATAGAATAGAATAGAATAGAATAGAATAGAATAGAATAGAATAGAATTTTATTGGCCAAGTGTGACTGGACACACAAGGAATTGGTCTTGGTGCATACGCTCTCAGTGTACATAAAAGAGAATAGAATAGAATAGAATAGAATAGAATAGAATAGAATAGAATAGAATTTTATTGGCCAAGTGTGACTGGACACACAAGGAATTTGTCTTGGCGCAGATGCTCTCAGTGTACATAAAAGAAAAGATACCTTCATCAAGGTACAACATTTACAACACAATTGATGATCAATATATCAATATAAATCATAAGGATTGCCAGCAACAAATTATAGTCATACAGTCATAAGTGGAAAGAGATTGGTGATGGGAACTATGAAATGATTAATAGTAGTGCAGATTCAGTAAATAGTCTGACAGTGTTGAGGGAATTATTTGTTTAGCAGAGTGATGGCCTTCGGGAAAAAACTGTTCTTGTGTCTAGTTGTTCTGGTGTGCAGTGCTCTATAGCGTCGTTTTGAGGGTAGGAGTTGAAACAGTTTATGTCCAGGATGCGAGGGATCTGCAAATATTTTCACGGCCCTCTTCTTGATTCGTGCAGTATACAGGTCCTCAATGGAAGGCAGGTTGGTAGCAATTATCTTTTCCTCTGAAGTCTGTGTTTTTCTTGTTGGGTTGCAAAACCGAACCAGACAGTTATAGAGGTGCAAATGACAGACTCAATAATTCCTCTGTAGAATTGGATCAGCAGCTCCTTGGGCAGTTTGAGCTTACTGAGTTGGCGCAGAAAGAACATTCTTTGTTGTCCTTTTTTAATGATGTTTTTGATGTTAGCTGTCCATTTGAGATCTTGCGATATGATAGAACCCAGAAATTTGAAGGTTTCTACTGTTGATACTGTGTTGTCAAGTATTGTGAGAGGTGGAAGTATGGAAGGGTTTTTCCTAAAGTCTACCACCATTTCTACGGTTTTGAGTGTGTTCAGTTCCAGATTGTTTTGGTTGCACCACAAGGCTAGTCGTTTGACCTCTCGTCTATAATAATAATAATAATAATAATAATAATAATAATAATAATAATAATGTGGGACAGACAGGGAGAAAGATTGCGAGAACATAAGCAAATAGGTGAGGAGACTTCATATTGCAATGAACAAAGACATGAGTTCAATTTTACAGCTACTGTGATTGTTGGCTGAGCAAGGACAAAAATAGCTACAGAAATGATTGAAGCCTGAGAAACGGGTCCCTTTGTCAGTCAGTAGCGAGGGCTGATTTACCACAGGCCTACCAGGTACCATGCATTCCGAAAGCGTTTTCTTTTTAATAAATTCACAGACATTTCTAACATTCCTGTTTTCACATTGCCACTACGGGGGCACCGAGCGTAGATGAATGAGTGCAAAAAAAAATGAAATGTCAACAACTGCAGAATCAGGCTGCAGCATACAAAATTGACAAAAGTGAAGTAGGGTTGGAATACTTTCTGAATGCTCTGTACCAGAGGAGGAATTCAGCCAGTTTGGGCAAACCGGTAGTGGAGATCGCAGGTGGGCTCGCCCACCCACCCCGGTGCTATGCTGTCCTATTTAGCCACATTTTTGAGGCCAGGTGTATGTGCGGAAGACTGGGCGCAAGCATGGAAAATGCACGCATAAAGCGAGCGTGCACATGCGCGGCGAACCAGTGGTAAAAATAAATGAAACCCACCACTGATCTGTACTCAGGAGCCGGAGGGTTTGGCTGCACAAGAAACCAACAACTAATGACTTAATAGCTAGCCATCAACACCCTAGTTAACAACTTAAAGCTATTCACAGCCAGAAACCTTATAAATCTAACACGTAGAACAGCCCAGTGCACATATTCTGGAGAGAGGGAAGAAAATTACTCGGAAACGGATAATGTTGCAGGATCCGATCTGAGTCGGTCACCGGGACCGGAGGTTTATTCTTCCGAGCTTTTGGGCTCATGCTGGAACCGATCCTCAAGGACAGACCTTGGGGTCTGTCAAAAAAGACAGATCCTCAAGGATCGGTTCCAGCATGAGCCCAAAAGCTCGGAAGAATAAACCTCCAGTCCCGGTGACCGACTCAGATCAGATCCTGCAACATTATCCCAGGACACGTATAATTTGCCTTCATTGCTTTGGAAAGTTACTGGCAATCCTTGTACTGCTGGATTTTCAACAGCCTGCATCTTAACTCCCAGATTCCTCCGGGGAAGCATGGGGGGGGGCAGGTTGAGAGGACCGAGATACACAGAGCAGAATGGTTGGGAAAGCCGAACATTTCCCTGGAGTCTGGAGGAGACTGAATTTCTGTTGAGCTTTTGCAGCCAAGGAGCAACACGAACCGCAACCGATTTCCTCGGAGAACGTAAGGTGGAATTCTAGGCCGGTCAATAACAATCCCTGCAGATCACGATGGGCGTTGTTTTGAACGGGGTAACGGTATATCAGCGTGCTCCGTTTCGGCTGGTTGATAATGGCTTCCATCTGTTTAGTTTAAAAGGACCCCTTTCTCTTTTTTTTTTTTTCCTTTCCCCGAGAAGTCATAACTAATCACATACAGCAATTCCTGTTATTACTTGGAAACGAAGAGTTGCAAAGTTTTTTTCCCCCTCCCCTGACGTAAGGCTAACTCCTACTGCAGCGCAAGAAAAAAAAAAAGTGCTAAAAACTGAAAACTGGTCACAATAAAACCAAAAGGTCTATAATGGGAATTTGCAAAAGACCAAAAAAACAACAATACAGAGTCCACAACTCACAACAGTTCATTGAGTGACTGTTTGAAGTTACAAGAAAAAGCGACTTGTGACTGTTTGCAGCATCCCCATATCAGCGCGATAAAAATTCACCTTCATATTTGTGACGGTCCCGGGGGTCATGTGATCATGTTTTGTGACTTTCGGACAAGCCAGATTCGCTTAACGACCGTATTACTAACTCAACGGTGCATTTACAGCCATTTGCAGCATCCCACAATCCCGTGTCCGTGTTTTATTCGGTTTCTTGTCCTGAAAACTGACATTTGCTTCTGGTTTTCAGCCAAACCAGCCCATTTCATGACTTGCAAGCCATAAGTTGAGGACTTCTTCTGCCTTCACAGGATGTATTCAAGTGGAAGAAACCTTCACCAGGTCGTTTTTAAGAGCAGCATTCAGTGCTCTTAAGGACCCCTTCCAATTAATTCTGCAATTGCATCTTGTGCCCGAGCATAATAGCTAAACAAACTTGACTTTTGATATGGCAATTTTTTCTCATCCTAGTACATATCTTTTATAGATAGATTGAACTGGTCTCGTGTTGTTTGCCTAGATCAGGGGTCTGCAAACTTGGCTCTTTTAAGACTTGTGGACTTCAACTCCCAGAGCAAAGGTGGCTGAGGAACTTTGGGAGTTGAAGTCCACAAGTCTTCAAAGAGCCAAGTTTACAGACCCCTGGCCTACCCTGACAGGACCCTCCGTTTCGTTTCATTTCCTTTGTCCCTACATCCTGCAAAATCAAAAATATCGCTAGGATGTAGCCTGGATTATTATTTTTTTAAGCGCTATTAACTAAGAAGCAAAACGAACAGGACATCATAGGAAAAAGAAAATGGTTTGCAAGATAGCAAGCCAGAAGTAGAAAGCAAAGAATTCAATAATGGGGTTTTTTTCCCCCCCCACTTTAAACATGGATAAGAGAACTGTCTTAAGTAAGCTGACTGTCAAATGATGGGAAATTAGAAGAGATGAGTGTTACAGTTGGATGGAGCAGTTGGCGGCTGTCTTTCCTTCCATCTGCGATTTGATTTGGTGAGCCAAGGAAGATCTCAGCTGCATTTCCAGTATTATATGCTAGCAAATAGGAGTGCCTGCAGTCAACACTGCTTAAAAGAATAAGTAACAGCTGTTTATCTCCATTAAGTGTGTGGGCAGAAAAGTTGGGTGGATAGTTTTCTCCAGGAAAGGGGAAAATTCTCCAGCAGACCCAGAATTGACGGTAAAAGTAGCATCGCTGCCAAGGAACCCGAAGAGGAGAGCTGTCCTTATGTCTTCTTGTGGAAAAAATATCAGGGAAACTTAAGACAGATGGAGAAAGCATTGAACTACGAAAGGCAAGACAGTCGCATGCATCCCGTGGGCATTTTGTCAGTGCAGGCAGTCCTCGATTTACAACCGTAATTGAGCCCCAATTTAGCATTGTTAAGCAGGTTACCCCGCAAAGGTACCCAGTTTTACGACCTTTCTTGCCACAGTTGTTCAGCGAATCACTTAACACGGTTGTTAAGTGAATCCGGCTCCCCCATGGACTTCGCTCGTCAGAAGGTCACAAAAGGGTCACTGTGACCGTCATAAATGTGAGTCAGTTGCCAAGCAGCTGAATTTTGATCCCGTGACCATGGGGGGGGGTGCTGCAACGGTCATAAGTCCAAAAAATGGTCATAAGTCACTTTTTTCAGGGCCGTTGTAACTCCAGACAGTCACTAAATGAATTTTGTAAGTCAAGCACTAGCTGTAAAATGCCAATTAGGAAACGAAAAACACTGGATAATCCTATGAAATTAAAAGATAGACAGCAAAGAGCAATAGGGAATTTTATAATCGGGGGGCAGATGTGAAATCTACTTACCTTCCCTACCGGTTTGGGAGTGCATGCTCCGCTCGCGCACGCACATCTCGTGCACACTTGGACCCTCTGCACATGCGCTAACCCTTCTGCACATGCACAGAGGGTAAAAAACAGGTTACTTCCTGTTAAAATCAGGAAGTAATGACGACTGGGCGGGTGGACAGAGCCTTGCGCTGCCGTTGCTACCAGTTCTCCAAACTACCCACTGCCATAACTGGTAGCATTTCACCCTTGTTAAAGGTAAAGGTAAAGGTTTCCCTCGCACATATGTGCTAGTCATTGCTGACGCTAGGGGGCAGTGCTCATCTCCGTTTCAAAGCCGAAGAGCCAGCGCTGTCTGAAGACGTCTCCGTGGTCATGTGGCCGGCATGACTCAACGCCAAAGGCGCACGGAACGCTGTTCCCTTCCCACCAAAGGTGGTTCCTATTTTTACTACTTGCATTTTTTACGTGCTTTCGAAACTGCTAGGTTGGCAGAAGCTGGGACAAGTAACGGGAGCTCACCCCGTTACACGGCAGCCCTAGGGATTCGAACCGCTGAGCTGCCGACCTTTCGATCGACAAGCTCAACGTCCTAGCCCCTGAGCCACCACGTCCCCTTCATCCTTGTTGCGGGTGGGCAATTAATCCTGGTTTGTTCTCTTGTTCTGGTTTTGCCTTCTGTTGAATTCATTGCAAAATGCATGGAGGATATTCATTCTCTTGAAGGGAGAATTCTCTTGCCTTATATCAGATTATTGGTTTCATCCACTCACTTCAGTTCAGGAATTGACCATATATCAGATTAGCACTTAAACCAGCTTTGTTCCAGTTTGAAATTTGTTGACATCTATATTTTAATACCAGATCTGAAGTTTGGACTGCAAGAACTTTGAGGGGGGAACCGTATTTGTTTTCAGTGTAAGATTAAACCTTTACCGTTAATGGAAACATAACTTGTTTTAATTCCAGATTTTCTTGGCCTTGTGAACTTTTAACTGTTGGGTTTTTTTTTTGGGGGGGGGGATCCTTGATGTAGTTTTTAGATTAATGAGTGAGTTCCCTTCAAGTGAGATCATATAAAGACAATACGCTCTTGCGCTGAAATCTGATAAACATTGCTTAACGGTATTGAAAAGTTTATGTAAATATAAAAGCATAAAGTTTGAGGAAGTTTCCGGTTGTAATATAAGACTGGTCTAGCTGTAAAGAGTTAAAGCACAGGTTAGTGTGTTTTGACTTGGAAACATTTAAAAGCCTCACAGCCTTCTAAGTTGCCCTTTTAAAACAAGTCGCATCAAATAATTCGTTGTGAATTAGAGAACTTTAATGAGTCTACAGATAAAAGTTTATCTTAGTTCCCTCACCGTTTTTCTCTCTATTACTAGAAGTTCAGAATATTGCATATGAGAGAACAGAATAGAATAGAATAGCAGAGTTGGAAGGGATCTTAGAGGTCATTTAGCCCAACCCCCTGCTCAAGCAGGAGACCCCCCTGATGGCGAACCTATGGCACATGTGCCACAGGTGACATGCGGAGCCATTTCTGCGGGCATGCGAGGCGTCTCCCTAGGTCAGCTCCGACGCGCATGCCTCCCACTAGCCAGCTGATTTTTGGGCCTCTGCTGCGCATGCGGGAGAAGTGCGCGCATGCCCAGGTCGCCCCTCCCCTCCCAGAAGTCTCCACGTGGCCTGTTTTGGATGCCAGGTAAGTACAGGGCTCACGCAGAGCCTCTGGGAGGGCGAAAAACAGGCCTACCAGAAGTCCGGAAACACCTTCCCCGAGACTCCAGGAAAACCTCTGGAGCCTGGGGAGGGCAGAAAACATGTCTCCCGGAAGTCTGGAAATGGGCTGTTTCCGGCCTCCGGAGGGCCTCCTGGAGGCTCCAGGAAACCCTCCGTGGCCTGGGGAGGGTGAAAAATGGGCCAAACGGAAGTCCGGAAACATACCATTTCCAGCCTCCAGAGGCTTCAGGAGGCTTGCTGGGCCCAAAACAGGGCGTGGGGGGTCGCATGTGCATACATGCGAGGGGGGGGGAAGCGCGGTGAGTTGTGTGCACCTGCTTAGGAGGGCGGGTCAGCACGGGAGGGTTGTGCCCGCATGCTCAGGGGGACGGGACGTGCACGGGGGACATTGCATTATGGGGGTGGGCACGCGTGTGCGCTTTTGGCACCAAAGGAAAAAAAAGTTAGCCATCACTGCCTTATACCATTCTGGACTAATGTCTGTCCAGTCTCTTCTTAAAGACCTCCAGTATGGAGCACCCACAACTTCTGGAGACAAGCAGTTCCACTGATTAATTGTTCTGATTGTCAGGAAATTTCTCCTTAGCTCAAAGTTCTTAGTCGGATGAGGAGAGCACATCTTCCTCTTTCTGTCCTGGCCACTTTTTACAGAGGCACGATTGAGAGCATTTTAAGAGACTGCATTCCTGTTTGGTTTGGTGGCTGCAATGCCTCAGATAGAAAGTCCATTCAGAGAGTGGTGAGGACAGCGGAGATTATAGGAAGCTTGCTTCCCATTATTCAGAATACTGCTGATTAATGTCAGGAAATTTCTCCTTAATTCTAGGTTGCTTCTCTCCTTGATTAATTTGCTTCTTGCTTCTTGTCCTACCCTCAGGTGTTTTGGAGAATAGCTTGACTTCCTCTTCTTTGGGGCAGCCCCTGAGATATTGCTATCATGTCTCCCCTAGTCCTTCTTTTCACTAGACTAGTCTCAATTCTTGCAACCCTAATCATCTTTCTTTCTTTTCTCTGGACTCTTTCTAGAGCCTCAATATTTTTCATATAATGTAGTGACCAAAACTGGGAGCAATATTCCATGTGTGGTCTTACCAAGGTCTTATCAAGCGCTACTAATTTTTGAATTGATTCAAAATTTTTTTAGCGAATTAAAATCTGAAAAGCTTTGCTTTCACGCAGAAATGTATTGCGTGGGCAATGCCCATATGTGACGGCTGTTGTTGATTTCTTTTAAAGTAAAATTTGCAAAGGCATTAAGGTATAATGCGCATTGTCTTTTGTTTGGATTTATCTTAGCTTGCTCAATAGACTCATTCTCCGAAATGGTTTACTTTTGCCTTCTTCTGATCTGTTTTCACTTCCCGGTTTAGCCTGCAGTTTAAATTTAAAGTTAAAGTTTAAACAGACCTGATGCTGCTCGGCTGTTTTGAGATCAGCCAAGCTTGAAGGGACATTATTACTTAATGTTTAGTAAATGAGTTCTTGGAACAGAATTTCCTTTAGCTGTTTGAATGACCGGCTGTTAAGAAATTCGAGAGAATTTTTCCTGCTGAAGATAAATTTAGTTTTTTTGGTGGTCTGCCCACAGCATGGAGAGATGGAGTTATTGTGCTGTTGGATTCTTACGCTTTGTGCTCGGTCTATTTTTGCTGAGCCTTTGAAAGAGTACTAGTCCTCAACTTACAACCACTCATTTAGTGACCAAAGTTATAGCAGCACTGAAAAAAGTCACTTACGACCATTTTCACAGGACTGTTGCAGGCAGCCCTGTGATCAAAATTGAGATACCTGGGCGACAGGTTCATATTTATGATAGTTGTAGCATCCCCGGGGTCACGTGATCCGTTTTGCAACCTTCTGGCAAGCAAAATCAACGGGGAAGCCAGATTCACTTAACAACCCTGTTACTGACTTAACAACTGCAGTGGCTCACTTAACAACTGTGGCAAGAAAAGTTGTAAAGTGGAGCAAAACTCGCTTAGCAACGGTCTTGCTTAGCAATAGCAATAGCACTTAGACTTATATACCGCTTCACAGTGCTTTTATATATTTTTATATTTTCAGTGCTGCTATAACTTTGGTCACTAAATGAGTGGTTGTAAGTTGAGGACTAGTACTCTTTCAAAGGCTCAGCAAAAATAGACCGAGCACAAAGCTCTAAGCGGTTTACAGAGTCAGCATTTTGCCCCCAACAATCTGGGTCCTCATTTTACTGACCTCGGAAAGATGGAAGGCTGAGTCAACCTTGAGCCGGTCAGGATTGAACTGCTGGCAGTGAGCAGCCTGCAGTACTGCTGTTGTGTCTGCGCCCCCCGAGCTTGGCCTGCTGCCAGAAAGTGACTTGGAAAGTGAGGGGGAAGGGCCGTCAGGACTTACCTCGGGAGCACCGGCTTGCCTGCCTCAGCTCCAGGAGCCAGAAACAGGCCAGGTGGAAGAGATAACGAGGCCTCCGTCCCCTGACTCTTTCCCCCCCCCCCATGCCTGCAGATCCAGCTGACGGCAATCAGGCCTGGCTGGACCCTAGGTTTCATAGGCAGGAGAGGAGGGAACAACAGAAGCAAGGATGGGAAAGTGCTGAGCCATGGAGCCACACCCTACAGGATATAAAAGGCAGCAAGAACTGCTGTGTCTCTTTGTAACAGGCAAATCCACTGATTTAAGAACTGAAGTTTGTTTCTAGGTGACTTACCAGCATCGTGGAAGATAACGGAGGCTCTTGGCAGACGCTGGCTATTCTGCTGCCAGAGCTGATAGTGCCGGCTAATTAAGCCATCACTCGGAGGCGAGGGAGGACAGAACAATTGCACTCTAACCACTGTGCCACCCCGGCTCAGTGGTTAGAATGGAAAATTGTGGACTCTATTTGTGATCGTAAGTGGAGGACTACCTATATAGCAGGGGTGGGGAGCTCAGGCAACCTGATGACCTGTGGACTTCCAACTCCCAGAATTCCTGAGCCGGCATGAAGACCATAGATCAAAAATGTTTTTTTCTGAAACTGAGTTTCAGAAGTTTCAGAGGCAGAAAAAAAAAGCAAGGCACAGAGCTCACAACCAAGGAACCTGTCGCTAAAATTCACCTCTGGGAACAGCTGATTGGGGGGGTATTCCCACCTGCCAATCAGCTTTTTTCTTATTTTCCTCCCCAAAAACGAAGGTGCGTCTTACGCACCGAAAAATGTGGTAGTTCGGAGAACCGGTAGATACCACCTCTGACTGCCCCCCCCCCAATCTATTCTGTCCCAGCTGATCGGGAGGGAATGGGGATTTTGCAGCAACCTTCCCATGCCACGCCCACCAAGCCACGCCCACCACAGGACTGGAAGTGAACAATTTTGAATTCCAACACTGTTTCCCTTCCTTCTAAAACAGGGGTCTCCAACCTTGGCAACTTTAAGCCTGGAGGACTTCAACTCCCAGCTTTGCTGGCTGGGGAATTCTGGGAGTTGAAGTCCTCCAGGCTTAAAGTTGCCAAGGTTGGAGACCCCTGTTCTAAAATGTCCCCAAAAATTCTTTCCTGGACTCCGAGCTTCTTAAATCCTCCAGTTTGCAGCGCAACTCACTTCCCCGAGCTCCTCTGACGTCCCTCTAGCTGCCGCCTTCTAAACCTCTCTCTTCTCTTTCCATAGCTTAGATACCAGCATGGGCTGGGGACTCCAGATTTAAGGCAGACCCTTCCTAACCTGAAAAACTTCCTGGAGCACGGCCTCATGGTTAGATGGTGAGTAGTTCTGCTTCGCTTTGCACACGACAGCGCAGGTAATCTTTGACTTACGACCATCCATCTGGAGAAAAAGTGACTTACAACTACTGGTCCTTGGACTTAAACCCTGTTGTAGTAGCAGCCCCCCCCCCTCCACCGCAGTCACACGATCAAAATTTGGACCCTCGGTCCCGGGAGTCATGTGATCATCATTTGAGACCTTCCTAGCTGGCTTCTGACAAGCAAAGTCGGTGGAGAGGAGCCCGATTCGCTTAACGACCGCATGACTCACGTGACGACCGCAGGGATTTGCTTAACTTTTTAAGTTGTAAAATGAAGCACCACGTACTTAACAACTGCCTCGCTTAGCAGTGGAAGTTCCGGTCCCGCTTGTGGTCGTAAGTCGAGGACTACTTGCACGGATAGTCCTCGACTTAACGACAGTTCATTTAGTGACCATTCCAAGTTGACTGCGGCACTGAAAAAAAAGTAACTTAGGACCTTTTTTCACCGTTATAACCTTTGTAGCATCCCCATGGTCACGTGATCAAAATTCAGACATTTGGCAGTCGGTTCATACTTACGACCGTTGGCTGTGTCCCAAGGTCATGTGACCCCCCCCCCTTTTGCAACCTTTGGACAAGCAAAGTCAATGGGGAAGCCAGATTCACTTAACAACTGGGTTACTGACTTATCCATTGCAGTGATTCACTTAACAACCAGGTTATTGACTTATCCATTGCAGTGATTCACTTAACGACTGTGGCAAGGAAGGTCGTAAAATGGGGCAAAACTCACTTAAACAAATGTTTCACTTTAACAATATAATGTATTTTTCGAAGTATACGACATACCTTTTTCCCCCCAAAAAGAGGGTGAAAATCTGGATGCATCTTATACTCCAAATGTAGCCCTGCCCAGCTTCTCAAACGGAGGTTTCAGAGACTGAAAAAAGCATCAGAAACAAAGCGAAGCCCTCAAACAGAGCTTCAGAAAAGAAGCCTCCAAACAGAGTTTCAAAAACGAAGCCTCCAAACAGAGCTTCTGTTGTGTCTTGCCCGCTCTCGCCGCAGCCGGGGTCTGCTTATCTGCTTCCGAATGCTGAAGAATGTCCTCCCGGCCCCAGTCCTGGCTCCATGCCCAGACAAGCTGAAGAGGAGGGGGCACCTCCCGGCCCCAGCCCTGGCTCCATGCCCAGGCAAACGGAGCAGCTAGACCCCTCCCCCTCCTCCACAGCATGTGAGCCTGAGGAAAGTTTATTTATCAGAAGACTGGATAGGCGGAGGCAACAGAAGGAAGGGAGGGGCAGGCCTTAATGAGTGCTGAGTCATGGAGCCACACCCCATGGCCTATATAAAGGATCTGCTTTCTGGCAGTCTCTGAGTCAGGCAAAGTCGAACTTATCTTGCTGAAGTCACTTTCTGGTCTCCTGCCTGCTCTGAGGACTTTGCTAGGACTTTGGGCAGAGCTGCAGAGGCAAGCCTGATTCGGATTTCCCTGACCCGGCCGTCAGCGGAGGACTGGGACACGACAGCTTCAGAAAAAAAGTCCCCAAACAGAGTTTCAGAAAAGAAGCCTCCAAACAGAGCTTCAGAAAAGAAGCCTCCAAACAGAGTTTCAGAAACGAAGCCTCCAAACAGAGCTTCAGAAAAGAAGCCCCCAAACAGAGTTTCAGAAAAAAAGTCCCCAAACAGAGTTTCAGAAAAGAAGCCCCCAAACAGAGCTTCAGAAAAAAAAAGCCCCCAAACAGAGCTTCAGAGGCTTTTTTGTCTGAAGCTCTGTTTCGGAGGCTTTCAGAAGCAGAAAATAGTTTTTTCTGAAACAGAGTTGCAGAGGCAGGGGGGAAAAAAAGCAAGGCACAGAGCTCACAACCAAGAAACCTGTTGCTAAAATTCACCTCTGGGAACAGCTGGTTGGGGGTATTCCGGGGAGGCCGATCCACCTGCCAATCAGCTTTTTTCTTATTTTCCTCCCGAAAACTAAGGCCCGTCTTATACCCCCAAAAATACGGTAAATGTTGAGCTCCATTGTGGTCGTAAGGCGAGGACTTCCTGTAATAGATAAAGTAGCCCAAAGATTAAACTTTTTTCCAGAAAACACAGAATATGGGGAAACCTGCAATTCTGTGTGCTGTCTTTTCTTACCGAAGATGCTCTTGCTGTTCAACCTTTGCCCACATCACTAGGATCACTAAAGCTGATGTTGCTGTGGTCCAGGAACGGCTTTCGTTGAGACCGTTTTTTAACCAAGTAAAAATACTCCTGACTAGCTTTTAAATTCACTGTAACCCAGAGAAAAATGTGAAACTTTCACTTGGAGGCAGATATATGGCTACGTTATTAATTAAGGCCAGCGAAAAACAGAAAATGTGTTTTTCTTTGAACCCCCCCCCAAAACAATCACATTCCAGATCGGCCACAGATTAGGAAAACCATAGGTATGCTCGCTATTCTGGATTTGGGCCAATAGAAACCCATTGGGATCCTGGAGTGATTTTACTCCATAAGCAGAACAAGGCTGATATGCGTTACCCCCCTCCCCCTCTCCGCTTCTCCTTTGGCACCCACTCCCCGTCTCCCCCTCCCTCAATTCCGCAGCCTCCCCATGGCTGTGGCCAATCTGTTTGGCCTTTGCTGATTCTCTGCTGTAAAGGATCATGTTTTATTCCATATACAGACCAAATGTTTCATCTGGATACAAATACAGTATAGTGGCCAAAATTGTGAAAAGTGTATGTTTGAGGTTTGATGGCTAATAACACCACTTTTTTTTTCCTGGTGTTTCCAGATAATTTTATTCCACTGCTGGAATGGCCTGGGAATAGCCCAGACCTTCACCCAATGCAAAATCTATGGAGCCCACTAAAGAAACTGGTTAGTCAGAAGCAACCCAGCAATCAAACCCAGTTAATAGAAGCCGTCCTTCAATCTTGGTTTCACATTAGAACAGCTGCAGAACTCAAAGACTTGGTTCACTCCATGGGAAGACCTTGTAAGGCTGTGATTCATGCTAAAGGTTTCCCAACTAAGTATTCGCTGACATGGGGATCATTTTTGTACATCTCGTTTTTTTTCTACGTGTTTCCCTTTTCTTCTTTATACTGTAACTGCTCTTCTAATAGCAAATCCTTCATCAAAGTTATTGCATGACATTCTTGATTCAATTATCTTTCCATTGATAGATAATTTTATGGTACGACTCCCCAAAAAAGTGGTGCAGCTAGTTTTGGAAAATACACTTTTCCCAAAAGGTTTCCACAATTTTGGCCACCAGTGTATATCCAAAGAGCTGCTTCCTGCACAAACCGGTTTGTACAGATCGCCCTCGAGTTAACGGCCACGATTGAGCCCCACATTTCTGTTGCTAAGTGAGACCTCGGTTCAGTGAGCTTTGCCCTGTTTTCCGACTTTTCTTGCCATAGTTGTTGAGTGAGTCGCTACAGTGGATAAGTTATCAAACACGGTTGTTAAGTGAATCTGATTTTCCCGCTGATTCTTGCCGGTTAGAAGGTCACCAAAGGGGATCACGTGACCCCGGGACAGACCGACTGTCATAAATGTGAACCAGTTGCCAAGCATCTGAATTTTGATCACGTAACCCCGGAGATCCTGCAAAGGTTATAACTATGAAAAACTGTCGTAAGTCCCGTTTTTTTCAATGCCGTTACAACTTTGAACGGTCACTAAACGAACTGTTATAAGTTGAGGTTCTATCTGTACTACTCTAATTTTAGTTATGCTTCGCATAGCATCTCATTAAGATGACTTTGCTCTATACTGCTCTCGTTCTTGTCTCTATATACTTCCTGGTGTGGATTATTTGCTAGAGAGAGAAAGAGAGGACTATGCAAAAAAAATGCTGATGAAAGAAGCTTTATAATAAATATATAATATAAATGCAATATAATATATGATAATCATACTGAAGTGGGCCACTATAAGGGACCAGAAAATCTTGACTTTTAAAAAAAAATTAACTAATAGAATAGAGTTGGAGGGGACCCCCTGCTCAGTCAGGAAACCCTATACCATTTCAGGCAAATGGTGGTCCAATCTTTTTAAAAGTGTTGGAACATTCACAACTTCTAGAGGCAAGCTGTTCCACTGATGAATTGTTCTGACTGTCAGGAAATTCCTCCTTAGTTCTAGGTTGCTTCTCTCCTTGGTTAGTTTCCATCCGTTGCTTCTTGTCCTGCCTTCAGGGGACTTTGGCGAAGAAGTTCATCCCCTTTTTTTTGTGGCCGCCCCTCATATATTGGAACGCTGCCCTCATGTCACCCCTTGTCCTTCTTTTCATTAAACTAGACCTGCCCAGTTCCTGCATCATATGTTTTAGCCTCCAGCCCCCTAATCATCTTTGTGGCTCTTCTCTGCACAAAATTAGGTGTGATCAAGTACTGTTCCTTAAAGGGAAGAGCTTGTAACCAAGGGAAGACCAAAATTTGAGCTGGGGGAGCCATAGGGTTCTTTCAGAAGTGTTTGTAAATAGCAAGGCAAATGGTTTATGATTTACTGCCATGGTTCTTTGAACTGCCCAGGGCAGGGCTCTGCAAACTTGGCTCTTTTAAGACTTGTGGACTTCAACTCCCAGAGCAAAGCTGGCTGAGGAACTCTGGGAGTTGAAGTCCACAAGTCTTAAAAGAACCAAGTTTGCAGACCCCTGGCCCAGGGTATTAGATATACAACAATGAAATACATAATCATTGTGAGGTTCTTGATGCTGTCTGAGCTTGGTGGTTTTGTTGCAGACATATCATTACCCAACAGGTAACCTTATCAGGGCTAGAAGGGAGAGGGGTTGGAAGAGGAGGAGGAGGAGAAAGAGGAAAAGAACTGTGGGTTCTTTGGTGCTCTGTTAAACTTGGTTGTTTTCTTGCAGACGTTCCTGACCCAAGCTTAGATAACTTCATCAGTGCATGGTTTGGGTCAGGAAACGTCTGCAAGAAAACCACCAAACTCAAAGAGCACCAAGGACCCCCCACGTTTCAAACCTGAGCTACAAATATTCTGTTTTATTGGTAGTGCATAATCACATGATGAGGGACGCGGTGGCTCAATGGCTAAGATGCTGAGCTTGTCGATCGAAAGGTCGGCAGTTCAGCGGTTCGAATCCCTAGCACCGCGTAACGTGGTGAGCTCCCGTTCCTTGTCCCAGCTTCTGCCAACCCAACCTAGCAGTTCAAAAGCACGTAAAAAATGCAAGTAGAAAAAATAGGGACCACCTTTGGGTGGGAAGGTAACATCGTTCCGTGCGCCTTTGGCGTAGAGTCATGCCGGCCGCATGACCACGGAGACGTCTTCAGACAGCGCTGGCTCTTCGGCTTTGAAACGGAAATGAGCACCGCCCCCAGAGGCGGGAATGACAAGCACATAGGTGTGAGGGGAACCTTTGAGTTTGACACCCCTCCTCTTATTCAAATGCAGACCCTGTCCATCTCTGGCTAACTCAAATCTTTAGCCGGTGTCGATCAGAAATAATAAACTGACCACCTTCATTCCACCGACAGGACAGATCGCTTGCAAGCGAAGACAAAGGTGGATCGTTTTTAGTTAAGGAGCATAATTTTCCTGCCAGAAACGGTGCCGAACAAACCAAGCCGTGAATCTCCTATGACTAATTATGTGTAGATTCTTAAAAGCCAGGCTGGGCTTCGGTGGCATTTTAACTTCAAACATGAATCAAGTTTCTGTCCTGCTGCCAAGAATCTTTTTACAGTCATGGCGGGATATGAATGTGAGCAATAAATTAAAAACATAAAGATACAGGTTTTTGTTTTTTTTTTGTTCGAGGTGGGTGTTCCAATTAGCAGTTTAATCCTTATTAGGATTAAAGGGACCTAAGAGCCCTTATGCAAACTCAGCGGCTCCCATATTCCTAGGCCGTCTAGTAAAACCTCTTGCAGTCCCGGGATTCTCGAGAACTGTCGCCCTGAAGACTTGAAGCGTGGGAGAACGAGCAGGAAAATCCCGTTTTTATTGGGCAGTGAAATCTTAACCTTCCAAGAGGATTTTAATTTTCTGGGGTTAGAAAAGAGCCAAAGGTTCGAGCTCTGGGATTTAAGTCAAAGCAAATCAAGACACCTGCTTTGTGACGGAAGGGGATAAATTATATCTCAACAGAACTTGAGTTGTGGAGTCCTTGGTGTTCCCTGAGCCTTGGTGGTTTTCTTGCAGACGTTTGATTACCCAGCTAGGTAACGTCATCAGTGTTAGAAAGGAGCCTAATCAAGGAACCATCAAAACACTCCCACCAACACTGACGGTAGAAGCCGTTGTATATAAACTGAGAGCAAACCCTACTCCCTTCTAGCACTGATGATGTTACCTAGTTGGGTAATGAAGCATCTACAAGAAAATAACCAAGACCAGAGAGCACCAAAGACCCCACTTCCTCTTCCTCCTCCTCCTCCTCCTCCTCCTCCTCCTCCTCCTCCTCCTCCTCTTCCTCCTCCTCCTCCACCCCACGTTCTTCTCCTCAAACCAGGGGTGAAATGCTCCCAGTTCATTCCGGTTCACCCGAACCGGTAGTAAAAAATGTAAAAAAATAAAAAAATTCCGAAGATCGCGTGTCGCTCAGCTATTTGTTGGAATTTTTTTTTCTTTTTTACTTTTTAGGCAGTTTTTTTACTACCGGTTCTCCAGAACCGGTAGTAAAAATGCTTCTAAAAATTTTTTTAAAAAAAAGGCTCCAACAATCACAGCTGTGCCGCACGATCGTCAGAGCCTTTTTTTTTTTTACCTTTTAAAAGCATTTTTTGCAACCTCTTTGGGCGAATAGGTTGTAAAAAAATGCTTTTAAAAGGTTTAAAAAAAGGCTCTGAAGATCGCGCGCCACAGCTGATCACACATCCATCCTCCCACCCATGCCCGCGCTATTCTACTTACCCCATGCCGCCTTTTGGCGTGCAGTGCGCACATGCGCACCTCGCATTTGGTGCTCGCTGCGCATCTGCGTGCACAATGTGCATTTGGCATGCAGCGCGCATGCACAGGCAGCGAACCAGTAGTGAACCAGTTCAGATTTCACCACTGCCTCAAACCCTTTCTAGTACTGATGATGTTATCTAGTTGGGTCTACAAGAAAACCACCAAGCTCAGAGGCCACCAATGTCAGCTTTGGGCCAACCTTGAGCTACAAATACTCTCTGCTATTAGAATTTTAGTTCTAACTCTGGTCAGAAATGGGAAATGCAGAAGAGGCCTCTGACTTCAGGTACAATAACTGAATTGTAGACTTGCAGTATATATCAGGGGTCTCCAACCTTGGCCACTTTAAGACTTGTGGACTTTTAACTCCCAGAATTCCTCAGCCAGCAAAGCAAAGCAAAGCTGGCTGAGGAATTCTGAGAGTTGAAGTCCACAAGGCTTAAAGTGGCCAAGGTTGGAGACCCCTGGTATATATGATGCACCAGGGATTTGAAAACTTTAAAATTATCTGGAACTCAAGAAGTTGTATGTTTTCTAATGTTTCTTTTTTTTTTTAGTAAAAAAGTTTTATTTCCATTTTCCAACAACCTATTCAATATACAGTCTCTTATTCAACATTAGTCATTAACTTTCATTTGTTACTTATTCGGACCTGCCCAGCTACCACTTCCTTCCTTAACAAACTTAACTTCCTTTCCTCCTCCCTTCTCTACTTTCTTCTACTTTCTTCATCCTTCCTCTCCTTTGCTTTTCTACATCCTCTCCTCCTTCCCTGCTCTTCTCTTCCACCCTTTCTAACCCTCTCTTTTTCCCCTTTCTTCTTCCTCTCCTTTCCCCCTTTTCTACCTCTCTCTTTCCTACCTACTTTCTTCCTTCACTCTCTCCTTTCCCTTTCCATTCCCTTCTGAAATGGCAGCTGAGCAGCCCCGATTTCATTTCAAATTATTTCTATTTCTTAATTACATATCTTCAATCATTCCTTTACATTGATCCTTCATCTCCCCCCCCCCCTCTCCCCCCTCCCCCTCCCTCCCCCCTCCCATGTTGAATATATTAATGTATTAATGTTGAATACCTGGCCAACGAGAAAACACCCTCTCGTCTGTTTTGGTCATAAATCACTTGTTTTGTTATAACTTTGAATGGTCACTAGACAATTGTTTGTGTAACAGAATAACAAGAGTTGGAAGGGACCCTGGAGGTCTTCTAGTTCTAATCTTCTAATCCGGCCCCGTGCTCAAACAGGAGGCCCTCTACCATTCCATACAAATGGCTGTCCAGTCTCTTCTTAAAAACCTCCAGCACCCACAACTCGTGGTGGCAAGTTGTTCCAACGATTAATAGTTCTCACTGTCAGGAAAATTCTCCTTAATTCTAGGTTGCTTCTCTCCTTGATTAGTTTCCATCCGTTGCTTCTTGTCCTGCCTCCATAGGCTTTGGAGAATTTCTGAGTTTCAGAAATTAAAGCTGTAAAATTATCTGCAAACCTCTCAAACTATTTACAGCAGGGGTGTCAAACTCAAGGCCCCGGGGTGGGGGTGGGGCTAGATCGAATCCTTGGGGTGCTTAGATCTGACCCGCGGGGTTGCCCTGGAAACAACGAAGGACCGGCCTGCAATGCCCCTGCCAAGGAAAACGGAGCTCGGGAGCCTGTTTTCACTGTCTAGAGCAGCGGTTCTCAACCTGTGGGTCGGGACCCCGTTGGGGGTCGAATGACGATTTGCCAGGGGTCGCCTAAGCCATCGGAAATATGGGACGTATACTTGCGAGTCGAAGAATCGCGCTCCAATGGTTGACTCCACAAGCCAGCTAGCCGAATTCGGCTTCAGGCGCGATGAATTAAAAAAGAGAGAAATCTTTGCTCTGATGTCTCCCTCTCAAGCCAGCTGCAATCGCTCCCCATTGCTAGCCTAATCTGGCTTCAGGCGCCATAAACTTAATAGGGGAGGAGTCTCCGCTTTAATGCCTCCGTCCTCAAGGCAATCGCAAGCAGTTCAGATCGCTAGCCAATACGGCTTCAGGCGCGATAAATTCAAAACGAAAACAATTTTACGGTTGGGGTCACCACATCCCATGGGCGAATTGTATTAAAGGGGTCGCAGTACTATAAAGGTTGAGAACCACTGGTCTAGAGAGCTCAGGCGCCTCCGACACATGACATCAAGCTGGCCACACCACCCTAGCCACGCCCCTACCCACCCCCACAAAGTGAAACACAACCCTGATGTGGCCCTCAGTGAAATCGTGTTTGACACCCATGATTTACAGAGAATAAATACGAATAGCAAATCTGGAAGGGGGAGGTGTTTCTCCGGGGTTCCCGGTAGCCCCCTTAAAGTCGCAGAGCATTTCTTTGAAGTCTCCTGCTGATTTTAACCCTCCTTCTCCCGTTCCTCAACAGCGATCGACACCACGTTTCCAGCGCCATCCCTGTTCCAAAGAGACAAACTTCTGCATTTGGGGGTTTGGATGTCGGCTTTTCCGGCAACCACCCGTCTCCGGACAAAGGGCTTCGCAAACGGGCTAACTCGGAGAACGAGAGACTGCTGCACAAGTCCCAACTTCCGAGTCACAACTCGGCTTTCACCCAACCCATTGCCATCGCGGGAGAGGCGGAGAAAATGGCGGTCTCCTTATCCTCCTCCTTAGATACCTCCACCGACTTCTCGAAAGACAGGAGCAAAACGGACGAGGATTCGCGGCTCGGCGTCAACGGCGAGAACAGGAGCTCGAGCAGCTCCCGGAATCCTCCGGAATCTCTCCGGGGACCTTCGCGTGCCATCAACGGCACCCCATTGTCCAGCGAACAACCCGGGACTGCCGCTCGCGAGCGGCCGAGCATCTTCTGCGGTGCGCTGGGCACCGACCTCCTTTGTACTGTGGAGCAGGCGGAAGAGATCATGGGTCTGGAGGCCATGGGGTTCGGTTCGGGAGACCAGCTGGCGGCCTTCAACTACATCCCGGTGGATCATGCGGTGGCCGTGGAATGCGACGATCAAGTCCTGGGGGAATTCGAGGAGTTCTCCCGAAGGATCTACGCCCTGAATAAGGATACCCCCACGTTCCGCCGGCCGCGGAAAGGCTCTGATAAATAACAGGGGCTGCGTGTCGCCAAGAGGAAGTTGTGTATCTGGAGTGGAGATAAATCTTGCACGTGTCGTCCTGATCCGTTGTGGGAGGGAGGGTCTCCAAACTTAGCAACTGGAAGACTTGCGGACTTCAACTCCCAGAATTCTGGGAGTTGAAGTCCAAGTCTTCCAGTTGCTAAGTTTGGAGAGCCCTGAGTTAGGGGATAGGCGGACAGTAGGGAAGAAAGTTGCTAGAGTCTTGGAAGGAAGTACAGAGGTTCTCCCTCGATGACCACGTGGGTCAGAACCTGCTTCTCTTCCCCCCCTCCCCATGATCACCCCTTCCTCCCCCAAATTTTTAATCCTCACAAATTTCTTTGGCAATTCTTGCTCTTTTGCGTTACTGGGTTATTGTTTCCCCCCTTCAAGTTGTATGATTTCCATCCGTTCAGGAGAAATTAGGTCAAGCTTTTGCCGGCTTACCAGTAAGGCTTTGCGTGTCTTCTCTCGTGTGTTCTCGACAGGTTGTTGCTTTCAGCCAGGCTGCCTCGCAGCTTTCTGGTTGAGAGGCACACAGGAGTGTTTGTGTTGTTGTTTTTCTTGGGAAGCAGCTGATTCCACGGTAGGAAGACCTGTCACTCAGGAAGCCTGGGTACAACTGCCAGTCCTGGGCCTTTTTCTTATTTTTTTTCCTTCCTTCCTTCCTCCCTTCCTTCCTTCCTTCTTTCTGCTTTTCCTTCTCCATTCCGCTTTTCCTTCTCTTGCTTCCTTCCTTCTCCCTCTCCTCATTCCTTCCTTCCTCCCTTCTTCCTTCTCCCTTTTCCTCCTCCCCTCCCTCCCCCCTTGTTCTTCTCATTCTTCCCTCCTTCCTTCCTTCTCCCTTGTTCTTCTCCTCCTTCCTTCCTTCTCCTTTTCCTCCTTCCTTCTCCTCCCTCCCTTCTTCCTTCCCATCCCCTTTCCTTCCTTCCCGTTCCTCTTTCCTCCTCCCTTCCTCCCTTCCTTCCCGATCCCTTTTCCTTCCTCCCTTTCTTGTTCCTCTTTCCTCCTTCCTTCCTTCCTTCCTTCCTTCCTTCCTTCCTTCTCCTTGTTCTTCTCATTCTTCCTTCCTTCCTTCCTTCTTTCTGCTTTTCCTTCTCCATTCCGCTTTTCCTTCTCTTGCTTCCTTCCTTCTCCCTCTCCTCATTCCTTCCTTCCTCCCTTCTTCCTTCTCCCTTTTCCTCCTCCCCTCCCTCCCCCCTTGTTCTTCTCATTCTTCCCTCCCTCCCTTCCTCCCTCCCTCCTTCCTTCCTTGTCCCTTGTTCTTCTCCTCCTTCCTTCCTTCTCCCTTTTCCTCCTTCCCTTCTCCTCCCTCCCTTTCTTCCTTCCCCATCCCCCTTTCCTTCCTTCCCCGTTCCTCTTTTCCTCCTCCCCTTCCTCCCTTCCTTCCCGATCCCCTTTTCCTTCCTCCCTTTCTTGTTCCTCTTTTCCTCCTTCCTTCCTTCCCTCCCTTCCTTCCTTCTCCCTTGTTCTTCTCATTCTTCCCCGTCCCCCTTTTCCTCCTTCCTTCCTTCCTTCCTTCCCCTTCTCCCTCCCTCCAGTCTTAACAATCCCACACCTGCCCCAGGGTAGAGAACGGGACTAGCCCAAACACCCCATGGACGTCCCACGTGCTTCCTAGGGCCGTATGCCAGAGAGATTGAAGTCATTGAGTGGATGGTTCCTTTGGCTGCCAGGAATAAACTTAACTATGCTTCCCACGTCGCCCCACTCGAACTCTCCTGCGATTGAGGAGCTACCTCCGTTTTCAGGAATAAAATCATGTCTCGCTTTGAAGAAGTAGGCGACTATGCACAGACACACACACTCTCTCCGCCTCAACCCCGGCTTGTCCACCGAAGATGCCCCTTCTGAGGATCCCTGCCTTCTCGGAAGATGGGTCCGTCTCTGTTACAGGAGTGCCTCACGGGACCATAAACCGTTAACAAAAGAGCCTGTGGGCGCATGACTATTCTTCTTCTTATTACCATTCAGATTGTTATCCATTATTTCAACCTCAGCCCAGCAGCGAAGCAGTTGACAAGCGCATGGGCCAGGCTCTGCACATGTGCGCCCCCCCCCCATGTGCACGTAGACAACGCCCCCAGTTCCCCTCGATTCGGGGTTACCTGAACTGAATGGAATTGTCCTTTCGGGAAGACTTTTTCAAATCATTTCGGTCCTTTTTTAAAATATATATATATATATATAAAATACAGGAAACCAAGCCCCTATTTTTTAAATCGGGATTGTCTTCAGCGGTTGGCCAACAGGGCAAACGGAACTTCAGGTGAGGTAGCACCCGACTGCGCACGAGTGGATTTTCTGGCCTGAAGATCTGCCTTTTAGGGGGTCCAGTAAGCCTAGCTTTTGCTTTCTACATTGTATATCCGAGTCTGGGCTCGGCTGAGAGCCCATCAATATAAATATGTACGGCAGAATAAAAGTTTAATTTACTTCCTGGCTGACGGGTGCTTCTTTCCCCCTGTTTTACCTCGGTCCCTACAACCTCGAGCAATCAAATTGAAATTTACTAAACGGACTCCTGAGCGGTGCAGTTGGGTGTGGTAGACTGAAAATAGACGGATGTCGTATCCCACCCTGACTGTTGAGAGAGGGCCAGGGGTGGGCTTCAAAAATCTTAGCAAGGGGTTCTCTGCCCGGTTGCTGGGTGGGCGGGGCCATGTTGGGCGGGGTCTAGTCGGCCTCCTGCACCATGGTGGGGGATTTTTGGCTTCCCTCGAGCCTCCAGGAAGACAAAAATGGCCTCCCCAGGCTCTGGAGTCCCTCTGGAGGCTGGAAAAGGGCCTGTTTCCCAAACTTCCAGTAGGCCCATCCTTCGCCCTCCCCAAGCCTCCGTGGGCGCCCTGCACTTACCTGCATCCAAAACGTGGGGACTCCGGGGAGGGGAGAGGTGGGCGGGGCCAGCCAGGAGTGGGATTTGGGGGGTTCTCCGAATTACACAGAATCTTAGCTAGAGGTTCTCCCGAACCCCCAGCAGCCCCACCCCTGGAGACGGCCGTTCAATTTGGGGCTATGGGGTAGTTGTGAACCGAGCACAAGCCACCATTGTGCAAATGTTGCACCCGGGTGACACCTGTCCGCATTTGAGGAGGAAGGAGACCAGTCCCCAAGCTTGGTTTCAGACGACTAAGTTGACAGGACGAGGAAGCTGGCTGGGCATGGCTGGTCTTTAGGGTTGTCTGAAGTTCAGAGTTGTCTTCTTTTGAGATAAATACGGGCTTTGTTATTTTACCCTCAGCCCAGGCGGGCCCTGAGATTGATGGGAGCCTTGGCTGAGGAATGCCTTCATTCCCCTTCCATCAACTTCCCACTTTCCTTTTTTTTTTCCCCCCGACATCATTATCTATATATTCTTCTGATTATTATCTCAGATGAATGAGATGGAGCTGGAGGCTGGAGAGAAGAATTATATTTTCATGTTCATATGCATTCAATTTTGTACTTCTTGCCAAAAACAACTTGTATAATTTTTCTTTTGTGGGAATTGAGGCAGGGGGAGGATTAGCAGTAGGGTGTTGCTGTGGTCTTCCCTCTCTCTTCATTCTTTCTCTTGCTTTCTCCCTCCCTCCCTCCTTTCTCCTTCCTTCCGTTCTCTTCCTTTCTTTTTCTCCTTGCTTCCTCCCTTCTCTCTCCTTCCTTGCTTTATTTTTTTCTCTCTACCTCTTTCTTTCTTTCTTTTATCTCTGCCTTACTCACTTCCTTCTTCCTTTCTTTCTCTTCCTTTCTTTTTCTCCTCCCTTCCTTCTTTCCTTTCCCCTTCTCTCTCCTTCCTTGCTTTCTTTTTTGATCGCTCTTTCTTCCTCTCTCTCTCTCTCTCTCTCTCTCTCTCTTTTTCTGTCTTTTATCTCTGCACTCACTCAATTTTTAATTCGCTGATCTCGGTACTTATTAATTGGTTCTGAGAGGTGTGACAAGGACCAAAAACAACAAGTACCAAACAAAATTTTCCCCATAAGGGCAAGCCTTTGTTTTGGCTGGAAAACGTAGCAAGTCACAAAGCAGCCGACAAGTTGTAGCTTCCACGTTGAACACCAAACAAATGACGAGTGCTGGGACACAATTTTTCCCATCAAATACCAGATTCGGGAAGTTTCAAAGTAATCAAATACCAAGGTGCAGATTAGGCAAAATGTAGCTCAGAAACAATAACGGTGAGACGGACCTTGGAGTCCTAATGGACGATCACTTAAACATCAGCCAGCCATGTGCAGCAGTGGCCAAAAAAGTTAATACGATCCTTGGCTGTGTAAACAGAGGCACAGAATCAAAATCACGTGAAGTCTTAGTACCGCTTTATAAAGCCTTAGTAAGGCCATGCCTGGAGTACTGCATCGAATTTGGGTTACAAAAAAGCATCGAATTTGCATCGAATTTGGGTTACAAAAAAGACGTTGAGGCTTTCGAAAAAGTGCAAAGGAGCTGATTAAAGGCCTGGAGGCTAAAACACATGAAGAACAGTTGAAGGATTTGGGTTTGACTGTTCTAGAGAAAAGGAGGAGTAGGGGGGGAATATGATTGCGGTGGCTCAAGGGGCTAGGATGTTGAGCTTGTTGATTGAAAGGTCGGCAGCTCAGCGGTTCGAATCCCTGGTGCTGCCTTGTAACGGGGTGAGCTCCTGTTACTTGTCTCTGCTTCTGCCAACCTAGCAATTTCGAAAGCACGTAAAAATGCAAATAGAAAAAATAGGGACCACCTTTGGTGGGAAGGTAACAGCGTTCCGTGTGCCTTTGGCATTGAGTCATGCCGGCCGCATGACCACGGAGACGTCTTCGGACAGCGCTGGCTCTTCGGCTTTGAAACGGAGATGAGCACTGCCCCTTAGAGTCGGCAACGACTAGCACATATGTGCGAGGGGAACCTTTACCTTTTTATTCCAGTATTTGAGGAGCTGCCCCAAAGAAGAGGGAGTCCAGCTATTCTCCAAAGCACCTGAAGGCAGGACAAGAAGCAATGGGTGGAAACTCATCAAGGAAAGAAGCAACTTAGAACTAAGGAGAAATTTCCTGACAGTGAGAACAATTAACCAGTGGGACAACTTGCCTCCAGAAGTTGTGGATGCTCCAACACTGGAAGTTTTTAAGAAGAGATTGGACAATCGCTTGTCTGAATTGGTATAGGGCCATGATGGTGAAACTATGGCACGCCGAACCCTCTGCAGGCACACGAGCCATCGCCCGGCTCAGCTCCACCGCGCATGCGCGCATGCCTCCCACCAGCCACCCTGATTTTTGGGTCTCTAACACGGGGACGGTCACATGCATGAGATACATGCACGGGGGTCTTGCGCGCATTCACGGGGGTGGTGGGACCACTGCGCACACACCCGCACCAAAACTGGCCATGGAGGGAGGAAACGGTGGGTCCCCCCACCTCGCGGCCCCTTTTTGGTCTCGGGAAGCTTGCCAGGCCCAAAACAGGCTGTGGGGGGGGTGTCGCATGCGCAGCGGGGTGGGGGGAGCGGAGGGGGTCCCGTGCATTTGCGTGGGGGGATCACACACGCATGGGGAGGCACGTGCAGGGGGCATTGCATTATGGGTGTAAGCACATGTGTGCGACCCCACCCACGCTCCCCACGCTTTTGGCATGCGACAGCAAAAAGTTTAGCCATCACTGGTATATTGGACTAGAAGATCTCTAAGGTACCCTTCCAGCTCTATTCTAATTGAAGGTAGGACTTTGGCATCTTGGCTTGTGAAGTGCTCTTAACTGCCAGAGTCAGGAAGCTAGTCTGGTGGGCAGATTCCTTCTGGAACGGAATCAACCAAGTTTGCGATACCCACCCACCTACCCTTCCCGGCCCTCTCCTCTCCTCTCCTCTCCGCTCCTGCAGACATGCTTCCCAGCTGGAATAACAAGAGGAGGAAGACGCTTGGCGCTGGCTTGCACATGGGCTCAGGGGCCTTTTATGAAGTGTGGAAATGACTTGTTGGCGCAAAGAGGGGAGCCGGGAAGCTTTGCGTAATCTGTCTTTCCTGGATTTCTTTCTCCTAGAAACTTGCCGTTTCTCAAACCGTAGCAACTCTCGAGACACTCGCGTGGACTTCAACTCCCAGAATTCCTCAGGCGAAGACTGGGTTTCAAGACCATTGCCATTTTTTTTTTTTTAAAAGAAGGCTTTAGAGTGACTTTATTATCACTCTGAATGCACACCCATCGGCATTGCATTAAAATGAAATTTCGTTGCATCCACCTCTCAAAGAGGACTCTCCCTGGTCCGCCAGATGGTGAAGAACACAGGGGTGGCTAGGCCTGAAGGCAGTCTTTTCTCAACCTTGCTAAAATTTGCATTTGCACCTCTATAACTGTCTGGTTCAGTTCTGCAACCCAACAAGAAAAACACAGACTTCAGAGGATAATTAGAACTGCAGAAAAAATAATGGCTACCAACCTGCCTTCCATTGAGGACCTGTATACTGCACGAATCAAGAAGAGGGCCGTGAAAATATTTACAGACCCCTCGCATCCTGGACATAAACTGTTTCAACTCCTACCCTCAAAACGACGCTATAGAGCACTGCACACCAGAACAACTAGACACAAGAACAGTTTTTCCCCGAAGGCCATCACTCTGCTAAACAAACAATTCCATCAACACTGTCAAACTATTTACTGAATCTGCACTACTATTAATCTTCTCATAGTTCCCATCACCAATCTCTTTCCATTTATGACTGTATGACTATAACTTGTTGCTGGCAATCCTTATGATTTATATTGATATATTGACCATCAATTGTGTTGTAAATGTTGTACCTTGATGAACGTATCTTTTCTTTTATGTACACTGAGAGCATATGCACCAAGACAAATTCCTTGTGTGTCCAATCGCACTTGGCCAATTAAAAAAAAAATCTATTCTATTCTAAATTTTAAGACGAGTGGACTTCAACTCCCAGAATTCCCCTAGCCAGAGCCGGCCAACACACTGCAGCCACCAATAAAGCCAACTCAAACCTAGGCTGCATCAACAGAGGAATGGAATCAAGATCAAGCGAAGGGTTAATATCACTTTATAATACCTTGATAAGGCCACACTTGGAATATTGCATCCAGTTTTAGTCGCCACGATGTAAAAAAAAGATGTGGAGACTCTAGAAAGAGTGCAGAGAAGAGCAACACAGAGGATTAGGGGGCTGGAGGTTAAAACATGAAGAACGGTTGCTGGAATTGGGTAGGTCTAGTTCAGGGGTCAGCAACCTGCAGCTCCAGAGCTGCATGTGGCTCTTTCACCCCACTGCTGCGGCTCCCTGTCACCCAAAATAGGTGTCACAACTGCCAATGTGCGACATCTGCCGGCATGTAATTTATTGAGCTTTTCAACTCCCGGTAGGCCAACCATGGATAAATCCAAGCAAAGAAAAGTTTCAGAAGAAAACAGAACGTTTAATTCAACCGCATATGCTCGTTTTGTGGCAGCTCAAGAAATAGTCAGGCACGGGAAAGGTTTTTGTGGCTCCCAGGGTTTTCTTTTCTGTGGGAAACAGGTCCAAATGGCTCTTTGAGTGTTGCAAAGTTGCAGACCCCTGGTCTAGTTTAAAGGAAAGAACGGTGACGTGAGTTTCCCAATATTTGAGGGGCTGCAACAAGGAAGAGTGGGTCAACTTATTTTCCAAAGCTCCTGAAAGCAAGACAAGAAGCAATGGATGGAAACTAATCAAGGAGAGTAGCAAGCTAGACTTAGAATAACTTTTTATTGTCACTTTAAATGTACACTAATCGGCATACAATAAAATGAAATTTTGTTGTGTAGAGCTCTCAAAAGGGTCACCACCTCCAATATACATGACATAAAATATGACAACAATATAAATAAATGAATAAAAAAATTATGCACATACCCACATATATTACAGTATATGACACCAAGAAAGAACACAATCTAGTTTGGATGTGTACGTGTATATTGCAAGAAAAACGAATCTTGCGAGTTTACAAGATGGATGCCCTAGAGAACAAAGCTGTTCCAGAATCCTGCTAAAAATACTTTGAAATCTCTTCGCAGAAGGGAGTGACAGAAACAGACCATAAAGTGGGTGTGTGGGGTCTCTAACAAGGCTTTGAGCTCTAAGCACATAGCGCTAATAAGCAGTATCCTGAATAATGGGAAGCGAGCTTCCTATAATCTCCACTGTCCTCACCACTCTCTTTAGGGACTTTCTATCTGAGGCACTGCTACCACCAAACCAAACAGAGATGCAGTTTGTTAAAATGCTTTCCATCGTGCTTCGGTAAAAAAAGTGGTCAGGACAGAAGGAGGAAGGTGTGCTCTCCTCATCCGACTAAGAACTTTGAGCTAAGGAGAAATTTCCTGGCAATGAAAACAATTCATCAGTGGAACGGCTTGCCTCCAGAAGTTGTGGGTGCTCCATCACTTAGAGGTCTTTAAGAAGAGACCGGGCAGACATTTGTCCGGAACGATATAGGGTCTCTTGGAATGGTGCAGTGGCCTAGAGGTGAAACTCTCGCCTCACAATCAGAAGGCTAAGAGTTCGATCCTGGGTAGCGGCAGATATTTCTTTGGAGAAAATGACTAATTACCTGTTGTGAACTCCGCATTGGCGACAGGAAGGGCATCTGCCCAGTAAAACTCAGCTCTATTCAGATGCCCAGACTCCAACCCGGTAAGGGATTAGGGGTCGTTAAAAGACATAGAGAGAGAGAGATATATATACACACACATATATGGGTTCTCCTGATGAGCAGCGGGTTGGACTAGATCAGAGGTCTCCAACTTTGGGAGGAATTCTGGGAGCTGAAGTCCACAAGTCTTAAAGTTGCCAAGGTTGGAGACCTCTGGGACTAGATGACCTCCAAGGTCCCTTCCAACTCTATTCTTCTTCTGAAATCCTTTGACAGGGCACCAGGTTGGGCCGAGCTGCTGTTGTAGGCCATCTGGAGTGGTTGTCGGTTGCTTGAACCGTAATCCAAAGCCGCGGAGTAGCCAATCCACCAGCCAGAGTTGGAGAGAGAGAGAGACAGAGATGGCTACGTTGGCCATTGCATCATGTGATTTGACTTTATCTGCCAAGTGTCGGAAGAAACTGAAGCGTCGCTTTTATAGAAGTGAAGCCTTCTGTAGCATCTGGCTCTCTCCCCCCCTTCCGCCCCCCCCCACCCTTCCAAACCCAGCGTGAATTGGGAGGGGAGGGGGGAGGAACCTGCTGGAATTGGAATGCCGGAGAAGTAGATCTTGGCAAAAAAATGTTTCCTTCGCATCTCGGTTAAATCATCAAAGAGCGCCTGTGGCGTTCCAACCCCTCCTCCCCACCCCACCCACCCCAAGGCATGGGAGCCAGATGTGGGGGGGGGGAGGCATCAAAAATGTGCCATGTGAGTGGCAGGAAGCAAAGACCAGGCAGAGGAGAGGTTGGAAGGAGAAGAACTCGGGGGGCCATTAGGTTGATTGTGGGATGGAATCCAAGTGGAAGCCGTTTCTGTGTTATTTGTGTATATGTGTATCTACATCTGTCTATCATCTGTCTGTCTGTCTGTCTGTCTGTGTCTGTCTGTCTATCTATCTATCTATCTATATCTCTATCCATCTCTCCCTCTCCCCCCCTCTCTCTATATATATCCATCTCTCCCTATCCCTCTCCCCCTCTCTATATCTATCTATCTATCTATCTATCTATCTATCTATCTATCTATCTATCTATCTATCTATCCATCTGTCCCTCTATATCTATCTATATCTGTCTGTCTGACTGTCTGTCTGTATCTCTATCTCTATCCATCTCTCTCTCTTCCTCTCTATATCTTTTTTTTTTTTTTTTGCATTTATATCCCGCCCTTCTCCGAAGACTCAGGGCGGCTTACACTATGTCAAGCAATAGTCTTCATCCATTTGTATACTATATACAAAGTCAACATTGCTTTAACAATCTGGGTCCTCATTTTACCTACCTTATAAAGGATGGAAGGCTGAGTCAACCTTGGGCCTGGTGGGACTTGAACCTGCAATATTGCAAGCAGTTGCTGTTAATAATAGGCTGCATTAGCCTGTTGCACCACCAGAGGCCTATCTATCTATCTATCTATCTATCTATCTATCTATCTATCTATCTATCTATCTATCTATCTATCTATCTATCTATCTATCTGTATCTCTATCCATCTCTCCGTCTCCCTCTCCCTCTTTCCCCCCCTTTCTCTCTCTCTCTCTACATATATAACCATCTCTCCCTCCTCTCTGTCTGTCTCTGTCTGTCTATCTATCTATCATCTATCTCTCTATCCATCTGTCCTCTCCTCTATCTATCTATCTATCTGTCTGTCTGTCTATCTATCTCTATCTATCCATCTCTCTCTTCCTCTCTATATCTCATATCTATCTATCTATCTATCTATCATCTATCTATCTATCTATCTATATATCTATCTATCTATCTATCTCTCTCTATCCATCTCTCCTCTCTCTCTATATATATATCCATCTCCCCTCTCCTCTCCTCTCCCCTCTCTCTATCTATATATCTATCTATCTATCTATCTATCTATCTATCTATCTATCTATCTATCTATCTATCTATCTATCTATCTATCTATCTCTATCCATCTCTCTCTCTCTCTCTTCTCTCTATATATATCCATCTCCCCTCTCCTCTCTCCTCTCCTCTCTCTATCTATCTATCTATCTATCTATCTATCTATCTATCTATCTATCTATCTATCTCTATCTATCTATCTATCTCTCTATCTATCTATCCATCTCCCTCTATATCTATCTATATCTGTCTGACTGACTGTCTGTATCTCTATCTCTATCCATCTATCTATCTCTCCTCTATATCTATCTTATCTCTCTCTCTCTCTCTCTATCCATCCTCTCCTCTCTATATCTATCTATCTCTCCTCTATCTCTATCTCTCTCACTATATATGTAAATAAGGGATTGGATGGATAGATGGATGGAGATAGAGAGATAGAAGGATGGATGGATAGAGATAGACTGGGAGAAGGATGGATGGATGGATGGATGGATATAGACAAGACGGATGGATGGATGGAGGGAGATAGATAGATAGATAGATAGATAGATAGATAGATAGATAGATAGATAGATAGATAGATAGATAGATAGATAGATAGATAGAAAGAAAGAAAGGGGAGGAAAGGAGAAAGGGAAGGAAAGGAAAGGAAGGCATAAATAGATGAGAAAAGTGGAGGGAAGAGGAAGGGAGGGGGGAGAGTTGTAACTCAAGGACTATCTGTCTTGTGAAAGCAGCCTCCAGAGCATTAGAAGTCCTGATTCAACCTTGCCTGAAGAAGATTGTCCTGCTGTTTAGTCGTAATCTTGCCAACTGCAGGCCCTGGCCAGTTTCTGCCTCATGCTTAACCAACTCCGTCCAATTATGACACAACATACAAAAGAAGGTGAGGGTCCCAGTTCCTTTGTGGGTTTGCCCAGCCTGTCAATCCAGCCATTCTTTGTGACCCAGACTCTCTGGAGGAGAGCCACAGAAAACACCTTTGCTACATCCGTTGGGTGTTTTATTTCATGTCTGCTTTTTATACGTCTGTTCTCTGACTTAACAGTGGAGCAAAGCGAAGTTTAAAATTTAAAACTTTTTCTGTCTTGTATTCCAATTTTTAGCGGCTGCCAATCTTCTCTTGACTGACAATATCTAGCATCCATGCAATATTTATTTATTTATTATTTTGATTTATATACCGCCTTCTCCCGAAGGACTCAGGGCGGCTTACACTATGTCAAGCAATAGTCTTCATCCATTTGTATACTATATACAAAGTCAACTTATTGAACAATCTGGGTCCTCATTTTACCTACCTTATAAAGTATGGAAGGCTGAGTCAACCTTGGGCCTGGTGGGACTTGAACCTGCAATATTGCAAGCAGTTGCTGTTAATAATAGGCTGCATTAGCCTGTTGCACCACCAGAGGCCTATCTATCTATCTATCTATCTATCTATCTATCTATCTATCTATCTATCTATCTATCTATCTATCTATCTATCTATCTATCTGTATCTCTATCCATCTCTCCCTCTCCCTCTCCCTCTTTCCCCCCCTTTCTCTCTCTCTCTCTATATATATATATCCATCTCTCCCTCTCCCTCTCTCTATGTCTGTCTGTCTGTCTGTCTGTCTGTCTGTCTATCTCTCTATCCATCTGTCCCTCTCCCTCTATATCTATCTATATCTGTCTGACTGACTGACTGTCTGTATCTCTATCTCTATCCATCTCTCTCTCTTCCTCTCTATATCTCATATCTATCTTTCTATCTATCTATCTATCTATCTATCTATCTATCTATCTATCTATCTATCTATCTATCTGTATCTCTATCCATCTCTCCCTCTCCCCCCCCTCTCTCTTTATATATATCCATCTCTCCCTCTCCCTCTCCCTCTCCCCCTCTCTATATCTATCTATCTATCTATCTATCTATCTATCTATCTATCTATCTATCTATCTATCTATCTATCTATCTATCTATCTATCTATCTATCTGTAACTCTATCCATCTCTCCCTCTCCCCCCTTCTCTCTTTATATATATCCATCTCTCCCTCTCCCTCTCCCTCTCCCCCTCTCTATATCTATCTATCTATCTATCTATCTATCTATCTATCTATCTATCTATCTATCTATCTATCTATCTATCTATCTCTCTATCCATCTGTCCCTCTCCCTCTATATCTATCTATATCTGTCTGACTGACTGACTGTCTGTATCTCTATCTCTATCCATCTCTCTCTCTTCTTCTCTCTATATCTATCTTATCTATCTATCTATCTATCTCTCTATCCATCCCTCTCCTTCTCCCTCTATATCTATCTATCTCTCCCTCTATCTCTATCTCTCTCACTATATATGTAAATAAGGGATTGGATGGATAGATGGATGGAGATAGAGAGATAGAAGGATGGATGGATAGAGATAGACTGGGAGAAGGATGGATGGATGGATGGATGGATATAAACAAGACGGATGGATGGATGGAGGGAGATAGATAGATAGATAGATAGATAGATAGATAGATAGATAGATGATAGATAGATGATAGATAGATAGATAGATAGATAGATAGGGGAGGAAAGGAGAAAGGGAAGAAAAGGAAAGGAAGGCATAAATAGATGAGAAAAGTGGAGGGAAGAGGAAGGGAGGGGGGAGAGTTGTAACTCAAGGACTATCTTGTGAAAGCAGCCTCCAGAGCATTAGAAGTCCTGATTCAACCTTGCCTGAAGAAGATTGTCCTGCTGTTTAGTCGTAATTTTGCCAACTGCAGGCCTAGCCAGTTTCTGCCTCATGCTTAACCAACTCCGTCCAATTATGACACAACATACAAAAGAAGGTGAGGGTCCCAGTTCCTTTGTGGGTTTGCCCAGCCTGTCAATCCAGCCATTCTTTGTGACCCAGACTCTCTGGAGGAGAGCCACAGAAAACACCTTTGCTACATCCGTTGGGTGTTTTATTTCATGTCTGCTTTTTATACGTCTGTTCTCTGACTTAACAGTGGAGCAAAGCGAAGTTTAAAATTTAAAACTTTTTCTGTCTTGTATTCCAATTTTTAGCGGCTGCCAATCTTCTCTTGACTGACAATATCTAGCATCCATGCAATATTTATTTATTTATTATTTTGATTTATATACCGCCCTTCTCCCGAAGGACTCAGGGCGGTTTACAGCAAGGTAAAAACCAGAATACAAAAATTAAAACATTATTAAAAAACTGATTCAATTTGGCTAAAAATAATTAAAATTCTAATAAAACTCTAATAAAAGCACCCATTAAAACTCAGTAAGCTCAGTAAGCTCAAACTCAGTAAGCTCAAACTGCCCAAGGAGCTGCTGATCCAATTCTACAGAGGAATTATTGAGTCTGTCATTTGCACCTCTATAACTGTCTGGTTCGGTTCTGCAACCCAACAAGAAAGACACAGACTTCAGAGGATAATTAGAACTGCAGAAAAAATAATTGCTACCAACCTGCCTTCCATTGAGGACCTGTATACTGCACGAATCAAGAAGAGGACCGTGAAAATATTTGCAGATCCCTCGCATCCCGGACATAAACTGTTTCAACTCCTACCCTCAAAACGAGGCTATAGAGCACTGCACACCAGAACAACTAGACACAAGAACAGTTTTTTCCCAAAGGCCATCACTCTGCTAAACAAATAATTCCCTCAACACTGTCAGACTATTTACTAAATCTGCACTACTATTAATCTTCTCATAGTTCCCATCACCAATCTCTTTCCACTTATGACTGTATGACTGTAACTTGTTGCTGGCAATCCTTATGATTTATATTGATATATTGACCATCAATTGTGTTGTAAATGTCGTACCTTGATGAACGTATCTTTTCTTTTATGTACACTGAGAGCGTATGCACCAAGACAAATTCCAAATTCCAATCACACTTGGCCAATAAAATTCTATTCTATTCTATTCTATTCTAAAACTATTAGGCCAGCCCTGCGCGGTGGAACAAAAATGTCTTGAGCTCGCGTTGAAAGGTCCGGAGGTCAGGGAGTCGACGTATCCCTGGAGGCAGCTTGTTCCAGAGGGCAGGAGCCCCCACGGAGAAGGCCCTCCCCCTGGGGAGTCGCCAGTCGACATTGTCTGACTGACGGCACCCTGAGGAGACCCTCCCTATGGGAGCGCACTGGTCGATAGGAGGCAATCGGTGGCAGCAGGCGATCCCGTAAATAACCCGGTCCTAAGCCATGGAGTGCTTTAAAGGTGGTAACCAACACCTTGAATTGCATCCGGAAGACCACCGGCAGCCAGTGCAGCTTGCTCAGGAGAGGTGTTACATGGGAGCCTCGAGTTGCTCCCTCTACTACCCGCCCAGCCGCATTCTGGACCAGTTGGAGCCTCCGGGTGCTCTTCAAGGGGAGCCCCATGTAGAGAGCATTGCAGTAGTCCAGGCGGGAAGTGATGAGGGCATGAGTGACATGCATAAGGAATCCCGGTCTAGGAAAGGACGCAACTGGCGTATCAGGCGAACCTGATAAAAAGCTCCCCTGGCGATGGCTGTCATATGTTCTTCTAAAGGTATTGGTTCTTCTAAGGTATTGGTTACCACCTTTAAAGCGCTCCATGGCTTAGGACCGGGCTATTTACGGGACCGCCTACTGCCAGCCTCTATCTTCCAGCGTCGTGCGTACAGAGAGGACTTCTCAGGGTGCCATCGGCCAAACAATGTCGACTGAGAGGGCCTTCTCTGTGCTCCAGCTTCTCGGCTCGACAACTACCTGACCTTAGGACCTTGTACAGTGAACTTAAAACTTATTTATTTCATATGGCTGGCCTGGCCTGATTTTAAACCTTAAATTTTAATTGTGGGTTTTAAATTTTGTAATTTTATGGGGTATAATGTATTTTAAATTTTCTGGCATCTTGAATCAGTTTTTAAGGGTTGTTTTAATTGGTTGTTTGTTGTTGTTTGTATTTTATTGGCCAAGTGTGATTGGACACTTTGCATATGCTCTCAGTGTACATAAAAGAAAAGATACGTTCATCAAGGTACAACATTTACAACATAAATAACCCGGTCCTAAGCCATGGAGCGCTTTAAAGATAGTAACCAGCACCTTGAATTGCACCCGGAAGACCACCGCAGCCAGTGCAGCTCGCGCAGGATAGGTGTTACATGGGAGCCTCGAGTTGCTCCCTCTACTACCCGCGCAGCCGCATTCTGGACCAGTTGGAGCCTCCGGGTGCTCTTCAAGGGGAGCCCCATGTAGAGAGCATTACAGTAGTCCAGGCGGGAAGTGATGAGGGCATGAGTGACCGTGCATAAGGAATCCCGGTCTAGGAAAGGACGCAACTGGCGTATCAGGCGAACCTGATAAAAAGCTCCCCTGGCGATGGCTGTCATATGTTCTTCTAAAGGTATTGGTTCTTCTAAGGTATTGGTTACCACCTTTAAAGCGCTCCATGGCTTAGGACCGGGCTATTTACGGGACCGCCTACTGCCAGCCTCTATCTTCCAGCGTCCGGTGCGTTCCCACAGAGAGGGACTTCTCAGGGTGCCATCGGCCAAACAATGTCGACTGGCGGCCCCCAGGGGGAGGGCCTTCTCTGTGGGGGCTCCCTGTGGAGCAGGCTTCCCCTCGATGACAACTACCTGACCTTAGGACCTTTCGCCGCGAACTTAAAACTTATTTATTTCATATGGCTGGCCTGGCCTGATTTTAAACCTTAAATTTTAATTGTGGGTTTTAAATTTTTGTAATTTTTATGGGGTATAATGTATTTTAAATTTTCTGGCATCTTGAATCAGTTTTTTAAGGGTTGTTTTAATTGGTTGTTTGTTGTTGTTTGTATTTTATTGGCCTGTTCACCTGAGTCCTTGGTGAAGGCGGTATAATAAATATTATTATTATTATTATTATTATTATTATTATTATTATTATTATTATTATTATTATTATTATTATTATTATTATTATCATCATTATTATTATTAAAGACAGCCGTACATCCAGGAGGATGCCTAGATTGCGGACCCTATATATATATACATTTGTTCTTCGAATTACAGGTAGTCCTCGACTTATGATGAAATGTTGAGCCCAAAATTTTCTGTTGCTAAGCAAGACAATTGTTAAGTGAGTTTTGCCCTCTTTTACCCCCTCCCTTGCCACAGTTGTTAAGTGAATCACGGCAGTGGTTAAGCTAGACCCTCGGTTGTTAAGTGAATCAGGCTTCCCCATTGACTTTGCTGGTCCGAAGATCGCAAAAGGGGATCGCGTGACCCTGGGACGCTGCAATCGCCGTAAATATGAGTCAGTTGCCAAGCATCCGAATTTGGATCACATCGATTAAAGGGATGCTGCAACGGTCGTATGAAAAACGGTCCTAAGTCAATTTTTGCAGCATCGTCGTAAGTTGAAACGGTCACTAAACAAAAGTGTGTAAGTCAAGGACTACCTATATAGCATTTCTAGGTTGTCGTTTTTTCCTTAGAAAGATGCCAACTTGGGTTACAGTTATTCTAGAAAATGCATGCAGTAGGCTGAAGATAATAAAAAACACCCTGAATGGGTAGACCAGATGTGCAGAATTAAATCGTGCCTTCTGATAAGCAACATCAATGGGAAAGCCAGATTTGCTCAACAATGGGCCGGAATAGCTCTGGCTGGTAAAGCCTGTTATTAAGAACACAAAGCCTGCAATTACTGCAGGTTCGAGCCCGGCCCAAGGTTGACTCAGCCTTCCATCCTTTATAAGGTAGGTAAAATGAGGACCCAGATTGTTGGGGGGGCAATAAGTTGACTTTGTAAAAAATATACAAAATAGAATGAGACTATTGCCTTACACACTGTAAGCCGCCCTGAGTCTTCGGAGAAGGGCGGGGTATAAATGTAAACAAACAAACAAACAAACAAACAAACCCATCAACAATTCACTTAACACCTGCGGCAAGAAAGATCGTAAAACGGGGCAAAATTCGCTTCACAAATGTCTCACTTAGCAACAGAAATTCGGGGCCCAATTGTGGCCGTAAGTCGAGGACCACCTGTATTAAGGTTGCCATGTTTGAAAAACATGGACGTAGACTAAAAAAAAGAGGTGGGGATGTGTTTGAAATTCCGTTTATATAAAGCACCACACAGAGCAAACCAAAGAGAACAATCACCATGTGGTTTACTGCTCAACTATTCAACTGTAACAAGAAACAGGAAACTATACTTAGAACAAAAGAATATAAGACTCTATATTCTACTGTACTCTAACTCTACTCTAACTCTACTCTACTCTACTCTTCCTACTCTACTCTACTCTACTCTACTCTACTTTACTCTACTCTACTCTATTCTAATGTACCCTGTTCGCAAAAAAAATTTCTGCTGCACTGTAATAACAGACATGTGTTCAGATGTGTTTCCAAGACAGGTTTTATTCTTTTGTGATACGGAGCTGTGCCATGACTTGAAGGACTCCCAGGAATGTTGATTTTGGGCGAAGAAGCTAATAGCTAGAACGTGTTCATGCTGAGCGCAATGAAACATATGTAATAGATCACCAGGGAAACATATGGTACAGCAATGCCTCGATGAGGACTTTCTCTCCAGGCGAATGCTGGAAAGGCAATGGGAAAACCTCAAATAGCGATTTTCCTGCTTCAACAGCGATGTCCCGTTCCTCTCCCCCACCCTCAAAACTAGATGTTCTCCCAAATAAATTGGGTCAACCTCCTTCCGTCGCTTGTTGCAATGTAGGAATCTGCTTTTGACAGGGTGGCTAATCTCAGGGCTGAATAATCCTAGTTAATTTTCAGGTTGGTTTGACCTCCTCCCAGGGGCCCACTGTATTCAGATCGAAACGAGCATGCGTGCCATTCAGCACAGCTGGAAAAAGACCTTCAGGTCTATTTCTTAAATATCGGCAAACATCGTAAACAGTTAATTGGCTAAAGCAGGAGACAAATTAGGCAAAAAGAGAGAGAAAGAGTGAGAGAGAAAGATAAAGTAGCAGTATGAAAATGCATCCGTCTGTCTCTGTCCATCCATCCATCCATCCATCCATCCATCCATCCATCCATCCATCCATCCACCCACCTACTTGTCTCTCTCATCTCTGTCTCTCTGTCTTTTATTTATCTATCTACCTACCTATCTACAATTGTCTCTCCCTCATCTATTTATATCCTCCCTCTCGCTCTGTCTCCTATCATCTATTATCTACCTTCCTATCTCTCTCTCTCATCTACAGTATGTATATCTTTCTCTCTGTTTATCTATCTACCTACCTATCTACCTGTCTATCTATCATCTATTATCTACCTTCCTATCTCTCTCTCATCTACAGTATGTATATCTTTCTCTGTTTATCTATCTATCTATCTATTCATCTATCTATCTATCTATCTATATCATACAAAGTCTCATTCGTCATCTTCAGGCTTCAGCTTCGTGCTTCTGGGAGCAATGTGTGCTCGCAGCTGTTTCTTCCTTGACGAATGAGACTTTGTCGAAACGTCGCCAAGACACTTCCAATTTTACGCGTGAGAAAACCCGAATAACCAAAGACCAACATATATATATATAATCTTTCCATCTATCTATCTATCTATCTATCTATCTATCTATCTATCTATCTATCTATCTATCTATCTCTATCTATCTATCTATCTATCTATCTATCTATCTATCTATCTATCTATCTATCTATCTTATAGCTATCTATCTTATATCTATATTTATCTATCTATCTATCTATCTATCTATCTATCTATCTATCTATCTATCTATCTATCTATCTATCTATCTATTCTATCTCGCTCGCTATTATCTATCCATATATCTTTATCTACCCACTCATCCTTTATCAAAGGTATAAAATATTTAGATACTGAGCTGAATAAACGTATTGGTAAAGTGGCCACCACATTCTCCAGACTTACAAAGAAAGTATGGCTTAATAAGGAGCTGACGGAACATAGAAAGATCCAGGTCTATAGAGCCTGCGTCCTTAGCACACTCTTGGACTGCAATGAGTCTTGGACCTTTGGCAGGAGAGAAAGTTGAACACCTTTCATATGCGCTGTCTCTGACGTATCCTTGGCATCTGGAACTAGCGCAATCTTGGAACGTGCTGGAATTTCTAGCATGTATACACGGCTGAAACAGCGACGTCTATGCTGCCTTGGGCATGTCGTGAGAATGGCTGATGGTCGGATTCCGAAAGATCTCCTGTATGGAGAATTAGTGCAAGAGAAAGCGCCCCAGAGGGAGACCACAGCTGCGATATAAGGATATCTGCAAGAGGGATCTAAAGGCCCTGGAAATGGACATTAATCAAAACGTCATCAAAAAACCACAACAAAGACTGTTCTTTCTGTGCCAACTCAGTAAGCTCAAACTGCCCAAGGAGCTGCTGATTCAGTTCTATAGAGGAATTATTGAGTCTGTCATTTGCACCTCTATAACTGTCTGGTTCGGTTCTGCAACCCAACAAGAAAAACACAGACTTCAGAGGATAATTAGAACTGCAGAAAAAATAATTGCTACCAACTTGCCTTCCATTGAGGACCTGTATACTGCACGAATCAAGAAGAGGGCCGTGAAAATATTTGCAGATCCCTCACATCCTGGACATAAACTGTTTCAACTCCTACCCTCAAAACGACGCTATAGAGCACTGCACACCAGAACAACTAGACACAAGAACAGTTTTTTCCCGAAGGCCATCACTCTGCTAAACAAATAATTCCTTCAACACTGTCAAACTATTGACTAAATCTGCATTACTATTAATCTTCTCATCGTTCCCATCACCCATCTCCTCCCACTTATGACTGCATGACTGTAACTTTGTTGCTTGTATCCTTACGATTTATATCAATATTGATTGTTTCCTGATTATTTGTACCCTGTGACTATCATTAAGTGTTGTACCTTATGATTCTTGATGAAGGTATCTTTTCTTTTATGTACACTGAGAGCATATGCACCAAGACAAATTCCTAGTGTGTCCAATCACACTTGGCCAATAAAAAATTCTATTCTATTCTATTCTATTCTATTCTATTCTATTCTATTCTATTCTATTCTATTCTATTCTAGACTAGACTAGACTAGACTAGACTAGACTAGACTATCATTAAGTGTTGTTCCTTATGATTCTTGATGAATGTATCTTTTCTTTTATGTACACTGAGAGCATATTGACCAAGACAAATTCCTTGTCTTGGTGCATATTGGCCAATCACACTTGGCCAATAAAAAATTCTATTCTATTCTATTCTATTCTATTCTATTCTATTCTATTCTATTCTATTCTATTCTATTCTATTCTAGATAAATATGATAGAGATAAAGAAAGAGAAAGAGATAGAGATAGAGATAGAGATAGAGATAGAGAAGATGGATGGATGGATGGATGGATGGATGGATGGATGGACAGACAGATGGATGGACAGATCATAGATAGATAGATAGATAGATAGATAGATAGATAGATAGATAGACAGACAGACAGACAAATAGATCGAATAGATAGGTAAATAGAGGTGGGTTGGTAGGTAGGATATAGAGAGACAGATATAGAGATAAATGAGAGAGAGAGAGAGAGAGAGAGAGAGAGAGAGAGAGGGATGGATAGATAGGTAGAAACAGATGCTGGATAGAGAAACAGAGACAGAGATAGTCTAGTCTAGTCTAATGACTGGGAAACTTTGACCTTCGATCGTTCAGCTTGGAGGCTAAAGACGCAGCGTAGCCTTCTCCAATTCAAAGAAACACTTGTTCGGCAGGTTGAGTCAATGAGGCAGTCCCGGAACCAGCGAAATCTGGGGGCTGGGCAGGGGACAGAATATATCCTTCCCCCAGGAGTAGGTGGGAATGGGGATTTTGCAATATCCTTCCCCCAGGAGTGGGGAGGGAATGGGGATTTTGCAATATCCTTCCCCCAGGAGTGGGGAGGGAATGGGGATTTTGCAATATCCTTCCTCTGCCACGCCCACCAAGCCACGGCCACAGAACCCGTAGGGAAAAATTTTGAATTTCACCCCTGACGCCAATGTAAAGTATTGTTTAAAATGTGACTCTCATTTAGCGGCTCTTCAAAATTACAACAGTGTTCATAAAAGCCGTTAACGTGGCTTGCAACCATAGTAGCCTTCCTCCCCCCCTCCCCCCAATAACATGATCAAAATTCAGGCCATGGCAACTGACATTTCTGAATGATGGTTGCAGCGCCCTGGGGCTGTCCAATCCCATTTTTGACTCCCCCCCCCCACTGGTTTACAACAAGCAAAGTCAATGGGGGAGGCCGGATTCACTTAAAAACTATTTGATCCACTTAACAACTGCGGTAACAATTAACAATTGTAGCAAAACCCTCACAACATCAGGCGCAGCTCCCTTAACAACCGCCTTGCGTAGCAACGGGATCTCTGGTATGGTCGCAAACCGAGGACTACCACCTTATTAATATTAATCTTAAACATTAACATCTCACGCTTGTGATTGGATGCCCCCAATGACCCTTCAGAACTTAGCTGAAATTCCGGACAGCAAATGTGATTGGCTAATGAATGACTCAGCCTTCCGTCCTGGTTGACTCAGCCTTCCATCCTTTATAAGGTAGGTAAAATGAGGACCCAGATTGTTGGGGGTAATAAAGTTGACTTTGTATATAATATACAAATGGATGAAGACTATTGCTTAACACAGTGTAAGCCGCCCTGAGTCTTCGGAGAAGGGTGGGATATAAATGCAAATTAAAAAAAAAAAAGGAAGCCGCGTGATTCCAAGCAGCCAATCAGAGATCTCCCAAGAGTCATATGACCATTCAAATAAAGCCTGATGTCTCACGCTAGGAAGTTTATTCAATGTGGTTGCAGATCCTAGGAGGAAATCTGGAATAATTTAATCTAATGGGAGCTCGGTTTCTTGCAAACATCGAAAACGTCAAAAATGGGCGAAGAGACACCAGCCCTAATCAAATGCAGGAGAAGCTAAATCCCAAATTGAATTCAGAGCCCCATTTTTAACACACGTTCCCGTCACAGGCGTACGAGATGTCCAAGTAAGCTCTTCTTCTCGACCCGCTTCGAGGTTCAGACTTGGCAACGCCTCGCGTTTCTGTCCAAGGCCTTCCTTGCCGCGGAGCTTACGAGAAATGGTTCTGACATGCTGGACATGACTCAGGCATTCAAATATCTATCTCTGCTATTAATCAGGCAGGCCGAGGAGACAGTCTGGAATTTCTCGATGGGAAGACAATTGTGGTTTTCCTGGCACAGACCGATCCCGCGGAAATTAAGGCGAGTGCGCCGTTTTGGTGCCAAGCCAGGTTCTGTGAGCAATGAGGTTGCGTTGTCTAAAGCAGGGGTCTCCAACGTTGGCAACTTTAAGACTTGTGGACTTCAACTCCTCAGCTTTGCTGGCTGAGGAACTCTGGGAGTTGAAGTCCACAAGTCTTAATAGAATAGAATAGAATAGAATTTTTTATTGGCCAAGTGTGATTGGACACACAAGGAATTTGTCTTGGTGCATATGCTCTCAGTGTACATAAAAGAAAAGATACGTTCATCAAGGTACAACATTTACAACACAATTGATGATCAAATTGATGATTAAAGTTGCCAACGTTGGAGACCCCTGGTCTAAAGCGATGGTTCGCCAACTTGAAGAGGTGTGGACTTCAACTCCCAGAATTCCCCAATCAGCACTAGGAAGCGTCAGTCCTTTTTTTTTTTTTTAATTTGCATTTATATCCCGCCCTTCTCCGAAGACTTAGGGCGGCTTACACTGTGCTAAGCAATAGTCTTCATCCATTTGTATATTATATACAAAGTCAACTTTTATTGCCCCCAACAATCTGGGTCCTCATTTTACCTACCTTATAAAGGATGGAAGGCTGAGTCAACCTTGGGCCTGGTGGGACTTGAACCTGCAGTAATTGCAAGCAGCTGCTGTTAATAACAGGCTGCATTAGCCTGTTGAGCCACTAGAGGCCCAGAGTCCTTGCAGAATCCTTGCAGAATTGGGACAAATTTGACAGTCTAAGGCAGGGGTGTCAAACTCAATTTCATTGAGGGACGCATCAGGGCTGTGGTTGACCTCATTGGGGGGTGGGTGGGCTGACTGGGTGGGCGTGGCCATCTTGACATCACTCCCCAAACTACTGCCATGTTTTCGTACTGGGTAGACAGGGTCAAAGCAACGCAGGCTGGCCCCTTACATTTTCGACGACGGCCCAGCAAGCTGGATCTGTCCACATCATGGGCTGGATCTGGCCCACGGGTCTTGAGCTTGATACCCCTGGTCTACTGCAATGCATACAGGAAAAGATGTTGAATTTCTAGAAAGGGTGCAGAGAAGAGCAATGAAGATGATTGGGGGCTGGAGGCTAAAAATTATGAAGAACGGTTGCAGGAACTGGGCCTGGCTAGCTTAATGAAAAGAAGGACTAGGGGAGACATGATAGCAGGGTTCCAATATCTCAGGGGCTGCCTCAAAGAAGAGGGAGTCAAGCTATTCTCCAAAGTACCTGAAGGCAGGACAAGGAGCAACAGATGGAAACTAATCAAGGAGAGAAGCAACTTAGAACTATTTATTTATTTATTAATCGTATTTATATACCGCCCTATCTCCCGAAGGACTCAGGGCGGTTCACAGGCAAATAAAAACACATAAATACAGATTAAAATAACAATTAAAAAACTTATTCTAAAAGGCGAATGTTTAAAACAATATAAAAATAAAACCCATTTAAAACCAATAAATTTAAAATCTAATCCAGTCCTGCGCAGATGAATAAGTGTGTTTTAAGCTCATGACGGAAGGTTCGGAGGTCCGGAAGTTGGCGAAGTCCTGGGGTAGTTCGTTCCAGAGGTGGGAGCCCCACAGAGAAGGCCCTTCCTGGGCGCCGCCAGACGACACTGCCTCGCTGGCGGCACCCTGAGGTCCCTCTCTGTGAGGCGCGGGTCGGTGAGAGGTATTCGGTAGCAGTAGGCGGTCCCGTAAATAACCCGGCCCTATGCCATGGGCGCTTTAAAGGTGGTTACCAAGACCTTGAAGCGCACCGGAAGGCCACAGGTAGCCAGTGCAGTCTGCGCAGGATAGGTGTCATACGGGAGCCACGAGGGGCTCCCTCTATCACCCGCGCAGCCGCATTCTGGACTAACTGCAGCCTCCGGATGCCCTTCAAGGGGAGCCCCATGTAGAGAGCGGTGCAGTAATCCAGGCGAGGCGTCACGAGGCGTGGTGACCGTGCATAGGGCATCCCGGTCTAGAAAGGGGCGCAACTGGCGCACCAGGCGAACCTGGTAAAAAGCTCTCCTGGAGGCGGCCGTCAAATGATCTTCCAAAGACAGCCGTCCACCCAGGAGGCCGCCCAAGTTGCCCCCCCCCTCCATCGGGGCCAATGACTCGCCCCCAACAGTCAGCCGTGGACTCAGCTGACTGTACCGGGATGCCGGCATCCACAGCCACTCTGTCTTGGAGGGATTGAGCTTGAGCCTGTTTCTCCCCATCCAGACCCGTCGGCTTCCAGACACGGGACAGCACTTGATAACCGTTGGGGTGGCCGGTGTGGAAAGTACAGCTGGGTGTCATCAGCGTACAGCTGGTACCTCACACGAAGCCACTGATGATCTCACCCAGCGGCTTCATATAGATGTTGAACAGAAGGCGAGAGATCGACCCTGCGGCACCCACAAGTGAGGCGCCTCGGGCCGACCTCTGCCCCCTGTCAACACCGTCTGCGACCGATCGGAGATAGGAGGAGAACCACCGATAAGCGGTGCCTCCACTCCCAATCCCTCCAACCGGCGCAGCAGGATACCATGGTCGATGGTATCGAAAGCCGCTGAGAGGTCTAATAGGACCAGGGCAGAGGAACAACCCCTATCCCTGGCCCTCAGAGATCATCCACCAACGCGACCAAAGCCGTCTCCGTGCTGTAACCGGGCGGAAACCGGACTGGAGCAGGTCTAGATAGACAGTTTCATCCAGGTGTAAGAAACTGATATGCCACCATACTCTCTACAACCTTCGCGAGCGGGTTGGAGACGGACGATAATTACCTAAAACAGCGGGTCAGGAAGGCTTCTTGAGGAGGGGCCTCACCACCGCCTCTTTCAAGGCGGCCGGAAAGACACCCTCCACCAAAGAAGCACTCGTAATCGCCTGGAGCCAGCCTCGTGTCACCTCCTGAGTGGCCAGCACCAGCCAGGAGGGGCACGGGTCCAGTAAACACGTGGTGGCATTCAACCTACCCAACAACCTGTCCATGTCCTTGGGAGCCACAGGGTCAAACTCATCCCAAACAATATCACCAAGACCACCCTCAGACGTCTCACCTGAGTCACCGCAATTTTGGTCCAAACCGTCCCGAAGCTGAACGATTTTATCGTATAGATAACCGTTAAACTCCTCAGCACGTCCCTGCAACGGGTCATCCCGATCCCCCTGGTGAAGGAGGGAACGAGTCACCTGAAACAGGGCGGCTGGGCGGTTATCTGCCGACGCAATGAGGGAGGAGGCGTAGCTACGCCTCGCTTCCCTCAATGCCACTAGGTAAGTCCTAGTATAGGACTTCACTAGTGTCCGATCAGCTTCTGAACGGCTAGACCTCCAGGAACTCTCTAGGCATCTTCTCCGGCGCTTCATCCCCCTCAGCTCCTCGGAAAACCAAGGAGCCGGTTGGGACCTGCGCCGGGTCAGAGGCTGCAAAGGCACGACACGGTCTAAGGCCCCTGCCGCGGCCCGTTCCCAGGCAGCAACAAGTTCCTCAGACGTGCCGTGAGCCAGACCCTCAGGAAGTGGCCCAAGCTCTGTCCGGAACCTCTCCGGGTCCATCAGGCGCCTGGGACAGAACCAACGCATCGGCTCCGTCTCCCTGCGGTGTTGGATGGTGGTCAGAAAGTCCAGGCGAAGGAGAGAGTGATCTGACCATGACAAAGGTTCAATGACTATTTCCTTCAAGTCCAGATCTCTCGACCACTGACCAGAGATAAAAATCAAGTCCAGTGTACCACCCCCAGTGTGAGTAGGGCCATCAACTACTTGAGTCAGGTCCAAGGCCGTCATGGAAGCCGTGAACTCCCGAGCTGCTGTCGACGACGAGCCGGAAGATGGCAAGTTAAAGTCCCCCATGACTAAGAGTCTGGGGGTCTCAACCACCACCCCAGCAAGCACCTCCAGGAGCTCGGGCAGGGCAGCTGTCACGCAGCAAGGAGCCAGGTACGCGACCAGCAAGCCCATCTGACATCTATGACCCCATCTCACAAGAGGATTCACACCCGGCAATCTGAGGTACAGTGGTCTCCTCGGCTCTAGACTCTCTCTAATCACAACCGCCACCCCTCCACCCCTACCCTGGGCCCTCGGTTGATGGAATGCTCGGAAACCCGGCGGGCACATTTGCACCAGGGGGACGCCCCCTTCTGCGCCCAACCAGGTCTCCGTAATGCCTATAAAGTCCGCGCACCCCTGAATAAGATCATAGATTAGGGGCCTTGTTGCACGGACCGTGCATTGCACAACATCAGCGAAGGCCCAGGCTCTGAGGTCTTGACCATCCGGGGAGCAGGAAAGTCTGAGGGCTCGGGCGCGATCGCCTGCAAGCATCGGCGCGCACCCCTTAACACGATCCGAGCCCCCACTTCCGCCATATCTGCCCCTCCCCATACCGTACAAATAGAACCACCCTTAACCAGTGGAACACAAACTCCCCCCGTGACCCTCGGACCTATTGACTTACCGCCACGAGCATGCGCAGGAACTGGACCCCCACCCGACGGGTTTCCCCCAACACCTGCCCTTTCCCTCCCACCCCTTAAAAATGCCCTATCTAAAAAACCCCAAAGGCTCTTCCTCTTCGCATGCCACCTCTGTGGGTCCCAAGACCCGTCATTGAGGCCGGCCCTTGGTAATAAAACGGGCCATTCCTGCGAGGCGGGGGCACCTCGCAGGCGCAAGAGTTCCTGTACCGAATAGCGTATACAAATCGTAACTAAGGAGGAATTTCCTGACAGTTAGAACAATCAAGAAGTGGAACAACTTGCCACCAGAAATTGTGAATGCTCCAACACTGGAAGTTTTTAAGAAGAGATTGGACAACCATTTGTCTGGAATGGTATTGGGTTTCCTGCCTGAGCAGGGGGTTGGACTAGAAGACCTTCAAGGTCCCTTCCAACTCTGTTATCCTGTTATTCTATTCTCCAAAGCACCTGAAAATAAAACAAGAAGCAATGGATGGAAACGAATCAAGGAGAGAAGCAACCTGGAACTAAGGAGGAATTTCCTGACAATGAGGACAATTAGCCAGTGGAACTACTTGCCTCTAGAAGTTGTGGGTGCTTCAACACTGGAGATTTTTAAGAAGAGATTGGACTGAAATGATATAGGGTTTCCTGCTTGAGCAAGAGGGTTGGACTAGAAGATCTCCAAGGGGCCTCTGGTGGCTCAACAGGCTAATGCAGTCTGTTATTAACAGCAGCTGCTTGCAATTACTGCAGGTTCAAGTCCCACCAGGCCCAAGGTTGACTCAGCCTTCCATCCTTTATAAGGTAGGTAAAATGAGGACCCAGATTGTTGGGGGCAATAAGTTGACTTTGTATATAATATACAAATGGATGAAGACTATTGCTTGACATAGTGTAAGCCGCCCTGAGTCTTCGGAGAAGGGCGGGATATAAATGCAAAAAAAAAAAAAAAAAAAGGTCCCTATTACTCTGTTTCCCAACCGTGGTAACTTGAAGATCTGTGGACTTCAACTCCCAGAATTCCCATTGGCTGGCTGGGGCCTTCAAGTTGCCAAAATTAATGTATGAGGAATAGAAGAAGCTATACGTTTATGGAGGTTCTTGCACGACCAAAGTGAGAAAGGAATTCGGTAGGCTGGTGTCATCAGATAGCAGAGGAAAACTAGACCATTTCTGTGTGAGTTCATGCTTGAAAAGAAGCAGAAACACTCAACGCAGGTTTTTCCAACTTAAATCAGATGTCCAAATTAGGCCGATTAGATATAATTACTCAGCTGTCCTATAGATTCACTTGGAACCTAGACTGGGGAAGACGTTGATCGATAGTTGTCTACCGTATTGGAGTGAATGAACAAGAGCCGGGGGTGGGGTGTGTGTTGGCCCTGAATCCAAACGATGTCAACGTTTTTATTAAAACTTGGACAAAGTGGTTTAGGAAAAGCTAATCAGATTTACAGATGACACGCAACTGGAGGAGTGGATAATGTCAGTGGAACAGGTTTGATGCTGAAATGAGTTAAAAACAGCAGGACATTTAAGGGAGAGCAAGACAAAATTCTTCTTTTAAGAGATACAGATACAGATGAGCAGAGTTGGAAGGGACCTTGTAGGTCATCTAGTCCAACCCCCTGCCCAAGCAGGAGACCCTGTGCCCGTCATGGCGAACCTATGGCATGGGTGCCACAGGTGGCACACAGAACCCTACCGGTGAGCATGTGAACTCAGCTCCGCCAGCTGATTTTCGGGCCTTCTGGGCCCACCGGAAGTCAGCAAACGGGCCATTTCCGGCCTCCGGAGGGCCTTCAGGTGAGAAAGTCTGTTTTCGCCCTCCCCGGGCTCCTAGAAAGGCTCTGGAGCCTGGTGGGAGAGAAAAATGGGCCTACCGGCCCCAGCGTGCCATCACATGCCAAAAGCAGGGGGTGCGCGGGGAGGGGACGTGCACGTTTGCACGGGTAAGCAGGGCGCATAGAATTATGGGTGCGGGCACACCCATGTGACACACACACACTCTGCTTTTGGCACGCAACGGCAAAAAGGTTAGCCACACTGCCCTGCACCATTCCTGACAGATGGCAGTCCAGTCTCTTCTTGAAAGCTTCCAGGGATGAAGCTCCCACAACTTCCGAAGGCAAGAAAATCAACTGTAAAGTTATAGGACGGTGCTATCTGGCTTGAGCTGTGCTTTCACTATTACCTTACTGTCCTATTCCCCTATATAACGGGTTAGCCCTCGACTTGCAACCATTTATTGAGCGACTGTTCAAAGTTAGCCCTGAAAAAGTGACATGACTTATTTTTCACACTTACGACCATTGCAGTATCCTCAGGGTCACCTGATCAAAATTCAGATGCTGCTGTCGTGTCCCACTCCTCCTCCGACGGCCGGGTCTGGGAAGTCTGTATCGAGTGTGGCCACGAAGCCTCTGCAGCTTTGCCAAATTCCTGTCAGAGTTCTCAGGGCAGGCAGGGATCCAAGGTGTGACTTCAGCAAACCAGATGAGACTTTGCCTGACTCAAGGAATGCCAAAAAGCAGATCCTTTATATAGGCCATGGGGTGTAGCTCCATGACTCAGCACTTATCCAGGCCTGCCCCTCCCTTCCTTTTGCTGACGCCTCTCAATTCTCCGGAAGCGGGGATCCATCCACTGTGTCTTTCCGTCCTCCTGGTCTGCTGCTGACAATTCTAGCACGTGGCTGGCTTCGTGCTCACACGCTGTAGGAGTGAGGTTTGTTTGTGCATTCCTGACATTCTGTCTGGGCCTGATGCCAGGGCTGGAAGCTGGAGGCAAGCCAGGCCGTTCCTCTTCATTATCAGACTCTGAATCGGATAGCAGGAGATGGGAGGGGCCCGGCTGAGGAGAGGAGGGCGGGCGAGGCACAACAGCTGTGCTCGTATTTATGACGGTTGCAATGTCCCGGGGTCATGTGCAGTCTGTTTTTGCTTTGCACAGGTCGCTTTCAGGAAGTGAGGGGAGCCGAATGTCAACTCGCAAAGCATCCCTGGCTTGGCCTCAAGTTGCCATAGGTAAGGGGGATGGGAAAACAGGGAAACAGCAGGGCAGCCAAAAACAAAAGCGCATTCCAGACATATCTCTCTCAAGGCTGGCTCCCAGGGTTACCCACAGCAGCCAGAGGGGAGTGATTTCTACAATCCGTGAAATTGCTCAGCTGGCGAATGTGACTGATGACACACCCTGGGGGGAGGGGGGAAACAGGGTCAAGAGTTTGCTTCGCTTGGAATGTGCGGACATGAAGCTCCTAATAAATGACTGGATTTCTTTTGAAGCTTGGCTCGAGACTCATGATTTAATTAGGGCATCCGTGGGAACCCTGACAGTCATAAATACAATTCAGTTGCCGAGTGTCCAAATTTTGATCACGTGACCACAGGTCGTAAGTCTGACAAAGTCACTTGTTTCATTGTAATTTCGAAAGGTCGCTAACAGAAACAGTTGTAAGTGGAGGACTACTGTAAAACCTTTGTTTTAAGGACAATTAAGGCAGATTCCAAAGGAGTATTAGGAAGAAATATTCTCACAGTATCAACAGTTCGGTAGCAGAATCAATATCCTGAGAAATGATGACCTGTTTTTTTCCCTTGGATCTATTTCAGCAGATGTTGGTAACTTCTCTGTCTGGGATACTTAAATCCAGATCCTACAACAAGGAGGAGATCAAAAAGCTAAACGACTCCTTTAGGATTCTCTGGCTTCTTAATAATTCATATTAGTTCATCTTTCTTGGAGAAGAAGAACAAAGTACTACAAAGAATCTTAAATTTCTACACGGTGATTATTACCGGTAGAAATATAATCCTGCACAGTGACACATCTATGCGCTATTTTGGACCTGTGGACAAACGCACTCGGTTGCGCATGTAAGAAATTTAGTAAGAAACTAAATGAACAGTTGTAAGTTGCGGACTACCTGTACACACTAGGAATTTGTCTCCGGTGCAGAAGCTCTCAGTGTACATGCAAAGCAATAGAATAATGATAATTATAATCATAATAAAGGTAAAGGTTCCCCTCGCACATATGTGCTAATCGTTCCCGACTCTAGGGGGCGGTGCTCATTTCCGTTTCAAAGCCGAAGAGCCAGCGCTGTCCGAAGACGTCTCCGTGGTCATGTGGCCGACATGACTCAACGCCAAAGGCGCACGGAACGCTGTTCCTTTCCCACCAAAGGTGGTCCTTTATTTTTCTACTTGCATTTTTTACCAGCTTTCGAACTGCTAGGTTGGCAGAAGCTGGGACAAGGAACGGGAGCTCACCCCATTACGCGGCACCAGGGATTCGAACCGCTGAACTGCCGACCTTTCGATCGACAAGCTCAGCGTCTTACCCACTGAGCCACTGCGTCCCTATAATCATAATAACTTGCCCCAAATCTTCTAAACTAAGATTCTTATTGTCTGTTTATGAGGAGGAAATGAACTGAGTCTTCCACAAAGCTCAAGATCTGGAGCGTCACCATAACCCATCCTGATTTCCCTTGTCCTGGCAGACAATTGATCTTCATAATATAAAAAAACACACACACACACAAATCACCAGTGTTACTTTAAATAAATCCTAGCACCTGCGCCAAAATCCCTGCTAGTTTAGCAAGCTACTCTCTGACCCATCAATCCAGAAAGCCCACGCTGAGCACATGGGCAGTGAAAAATGGCAAAACATTTCCCAGATTTGCCTTGTGGGCCAAAGGAGGAGGTTTTATAGGCCTTGCCGGCCCTGAAAACATGTTAAAGGCAAAGGAGCTAATAGCTAATTTGGGAGTTGGGAGTTTGAGTTGAAAGGAAATTAAATTCTTCTGGAAAAACTTTAAATGCTTCTGTGAAGGTTTTGGGTGCCCCTGGACCAGGAAGCAGAAAAATGGAGGTGGGAAGAATTAATAAAGAGTTTGCAAAGTCTTTGCGCCTTATTTATGCAGAGTATTAGAAAGATTGTAAATATTAGAAGAATAGTGAAACGAAGCTGATGAAAAGAAGGAGTATATGTTTTATGTCAATGTTTGTTGTGTCTTGTTGGTTTTTCAGTTTTCTTTTGTTAAAAAATAGAATAGAATAAAATAGAATTTTTTATTGGCCAAGTGTGATTGGACACACAAGGAATTTGTCTTGGTGCATATGCTCTCAGTGTACATAAAAGAAAAGATACGTTCATCAAGGTACAACATTTACAACACAATTGATGGTCAATATATCAATATAAATCATAAGGATTGCCAGCAACAAGTTATAGTCATACAGTCATAACTGGAAGGAGATGGGTGATGGGAACGATGAGAAGATTAATAGTAGTGCAGATTCAGTAAATAGTCTGACAGTGTTGAGGGAATTATTTGTTTAGCAGAGTGATGGCCTTCGGGAAAAAACTGTTCTTGTGTCTAGTTGTTCTGGTGTGCAGTGCTCTATAGCGTCGTTTTGAGGGTAGGAGTTGAAACAGTTGATGTCCAGGATGCGAGGGATCTGCAAATATTTCCACGGCCCTCTTCTTGATTCGTGCAGTATACAGGTCCTCAATGGAAGGCAGGTTGGTAGCAATTATTTTTTCTGCAGTTCTAATTATCCTCTGAAGTCTGTGTTTTTCTTGTTGGGTTGCAGAACTGAACCAGACAGTTATAAAAAATAATTTATAAATAAAAAATAATTTTAAAAAAGATTTTTTTAAATCAGCCACGGGAGAAGCGAAAATTCAGATTTCTTTCTATTTTTCCATTGTTTTTCTCCTGAAAGTTAGAACAATTTCCTGACAGTGAGAACAATTCATCCGTGGAACAGCTTGCCTCCAGACGGTGTGCGTGGTCCATTACTGGAGATTTTTAAGAAGAGGCTGGACAACCATTTGTCTGCCATGGTAGACGGTCTCCTGCTTGAGTAGGGAGCTGGACTAGAAGACCTCGGAGGTCCCTTCCAACTCAACCAAGAAGAGAACCAGCCTAGCACTAAGGAGAAATTCCCTGACACTTGGAACAAGTGAGGGATCTGTAAATATTTTCCCAGCCCTCTTTTTGACTCGTGCAGTATACAGGTCCTCAACAGAAGGCAGGTTGGTAGCCATTGTTTTTTTTATTATTATTATTACTTGGTCTACTGCGACGTCTGTATATTTGCAATGGGTAAAAACCTTTTCTTTCAGTAGTTCTTCAGCTTCTGGCATTGGTTGTTCAGCCAACTGTCCTGGGAGAGGAGCAATTGTTTTGGTCTGTTGTGCGAATCATGCCATCGCATTAAGCCACAACGCGGTTTCTTGGTAAGGCATAGCATTTCCCTAGACCAATGCAAAAATTCAAATGGTGTAATTTTGCCGGGAGAAATATCAACAACCTCAGAGATGCAGATGATAACCACTCTAATGACAGAAAGCGAAGAGGAACTAAAGAGCCTCTTGATGCGGGTGAAGGAGGAGAGTGCAAAAATTGGCTTGAAACTCAATATTAAGAAAACTAAGATCACGGCATCTGGCCCTCTCAATTCCTGGCAGATAGATGGGGAAGAAATGGAGGTAGCGACAGATTTTATTTTCCTGGGCTCCAAGATCAACGCAGATGGGGACGGCAGCCAAGAAATTAAAAGACGCTTGCTCCTGGGGAGGAAAGCCAGGGCAAATCTAGACAGCGTACTAAAAAGCAAAGACATCACCCTGCTAACAAAAGTGTGTATAGTCAAAGCGATGGTTTTCCCAGTTGCGATGGATGGCTGTGAAAGTTGGACCATAAGGAAGGCTGAGCGCCGAAGAATGGAGGCCTTTGAACTCTGGTGCTGGAGAAGACTCCTGCGAGTCCCTTGGACTGCAAGGCGAACAAACAAGTCAGTCCTAGAGGAGATCAACCCTGACTGCTCTTTAGAAGGCCAGATCCTTAAGAGGAAACTCAAATCCTTTGGCCACCTAATGAGAAGGAAGGACTGGAAAAGAGCCGAATGATGGGAATGATGGAGGGCAAAAGAAGAAGAAGGGGACGACAGAGAACGAGGTGGCTGGATGGAGTCACCGAAGCAGTCGGCGGGAGCTTAAATGGACTCCAGGGGACAGTGGAGGACAGGAAGGCCTGGAGGAAAATGGTCCATGGGGTCGCGATGGGTTGGACACGACTTCACAACTAACAACAAATATTTGCACACAAGGTTCTCCCCTGCCAAACAAGGTCATCTGGGGAGTTCTGGGAGTTGAAGTCCACAGATCTTCCAAGGTCGGAGTGGGAAATGCGTCAAGCTGGACCTGCTCTGAAGATTTTAGAACAAAGACTTGGTATTTTTGGCAGCTGAGATCTATAAATCATGCCGGGTGACAGCCAGAGCTTTGAGTTGGATGGGGCATTGACAGCTGATCCCCGCTCTCAGGCTTCCAAGAAGTTAAGAAGGATGGCTTAAGGAGGATTTGCAGGTGGGGAGGGGGGGAATAGGTTTCACAAGAGCGTCATAATTCAGCCACGCAGAGATGCTCCCTGCTATATTTCACTCTGCATCCCAGACGTGAACTTCTGACTGCTTTTCAAAAATTTATTATTTTGTCTTGGTTGGTTTTTTATACGTCTGGAGTTCTCGACGGTTTTACACGGCGTTCTTTCGCTTTTCACAGCAGGGAGATGGCTACATCCCAGTTTAGTCAGCGCAGTCTGCCTCTCCCTGTGAAACAGCTTTCCCCATCTGATCTCTCTCGCTATGCCAATCTTAATTCCCCATTCGTATGCTAGGACTGATAATGTATCCCAGTTGGGTCATAAAACGTCTGGAAGAAAGCACCCTGTTTCATGTAGAGCAGCAGTCACCAACTGGTGATCCGTGAACTACTGGTGGTCCACGAGAAAATTTTGGTGGCCCACAGAAAAATTATTTGCATTTTTAATATTGCACTAAATCAGGGGTCCTCAAACTAAGGCCCCTGGCACAGATACACCCAATGAACGTTTGTGTTGCTGCAGAGAGTCTCCCTGTTGTGACTCCAGCCCCCGAACCTGGCCCCATGCCCGAAAGTGACTCCGAGAGTGAGGGGGAAGGGCCGCTAAGGCTTACCTCGGGAGCACCGATTCCTTTGGCTCGGCTCCAGGAGCCAGAATCAGACCAGTCGGAGGACGTAATGAGGCCGTCATCCCCTGATTCCTCCCTTCCCCAGGCTACGCCTTCAGACCCAGCTGACAATAATGATAATCAAGCTTGGATTGACCCGCACTTCAGAAGATTAGAGAGGCATCATCATCAAAAGGAAGGATGGGGCAGAAGCCCCACTCCACAGGATATATAAGGAGATTTGGGACTGCTCTCACTCCACGGGAAGCAAAGTTTAGCTGATCCGTTTCAAAAAGAGCTGAAAGTCTTGCTACGTGAGTCATTTGTTTGAACTTTGGCAGGCGGCTGCGATTTCTCTGCCAGGACTGATAAGATCCGTGAATCCACTGGCTGAAGGCCAGCTCGTGGGTCTGAAGTGGGGAAGGAGACAGAAAACTCCCCCGGCATGCGCCCGGCCTCAAAAATGTGCCAAAATAGGATGACATTGAGGCAGGGCGGGGGGTGGGCCCAGGGGTGAAATCTACTTATCTTCCTTACCGGTTTGGAAGTGCACGCACTCCATGCGCGCAGACCCTCTGTGCATGCGCAAAACCTTTCTGCGCATGCGCAGAGGGTACAAAACCCAAGACAGCTGGGCGGGTGGGCAGAGCCTCGTACCACGATTGCTACCGGTTCTCCAAAACATCCTCCACAATCGCTACTGGATTGGATGAACCGATCCGAACTGGGAGCATTTCACCCCTGGACAGGTCTACCCATAATTTCCGCTACTGATTCGCCCAAACCGGACTGAACCTCTGGATCATGTGTCAAGGACAATCTGCATTTGAAGAAGAAAAAAGTTCAAAGGAAGAAATGGAAGAGTTATCCTCCTGCTAATGGCATCGCTCCAAAATGGCCGCCCTCTCGCAACCATTTTTTAACCAATTTGCATTTCTCAACGGGGGAGAGAAAAAAACTTGGACATTTCCAAAGCTCCAGGACGGAGGTCATTACATGCTTTCTTATAATGGTTTCCTGCTTTTCCACATTCCCCTCTCCCTCCTGCCCTTGAAAAACTAAAATAAAGCTGACAATGACCCATTATCATAAAATATATACAAGGGGCCGGGGAGATTCGTAATAATTGCTACCAGTTGAGTCTCATTATCACATCAGAACTGGGACACAGATCCTTTCCATTTTTGCATCCCAGGCAAGCAAGAAAATTTTTTTCCCCATCTGTGCCTTGGACTCAAATAGCCCCTGAATTAATTTTATATATATATATATATTTTCTGAAGTTTTCGCGGGTGTTTGTATGTAGGTCTTTGGTTATTCGGGTTTTCTCCCATGTAAAATTGGAAGTGTCTTGGAGACGTTTTGACGAAGTCTCATTCGTCATCTTCAGGCTGCTGTTTTCAGCTTCTTGCTTCTTGCTCCTAAATATTTGTATATTTATATTTATTTATTTATTTATTTTGGGAAGGGTTGACTTGTCCACAATCTTCCTTCAGAATAGTTAACAACAAGTTTACTTCATGTTTTCACGTCCGAGGAAAATGGAATGAAACCCCGTGGCCTCTCCATAAAGGAGCTTCGAGGATGCGGCTGCCTATTGCAAAAATTTCAAATAAATCAGATTATTCTCTCCTGGGATCAATAAGCTGTCAAATATTTCATCCGAAGGGCCAGATGCTCTGATGATTGCAATTAATCTTCTCCGAACAGGACTGATTGTCTTTTCCTGAGCCACAAATCTGGACAATTTCTTCAATTAAGGGGTGGGAAGAAGAGAGGGCATCGGGAAGGTTATTCTGGTCCCTCGGGAGGGGTGTAGGCAAGATTAGAGAAAATAAATCCGCATTTCTCAATTTTGATGACTTTGAGATACGTGGACTTCAACTCCCAGAATTCCCCAGCCAGCAAGGCTTGCTTGGGAATTCTGGAAGTTGAGGTTCACACATTTTAAAGTTACCAAGGTTGAAAAACACTAGAATAGAAATAGAATAATATAGAATAGAATAGAACAGAACAGAACAGAACAGAACAGAATAGAATAGAATAGAATAGAATAGAGTAGAGTAGAGTAGAGTAGAGTAGAGTAGAGTAGAATAGAATAGAATAGAATAGAATAGAATAGAATAGAATAGAATAGAAAATGGAATGGAATAGAATAGAATAGAATAGAATAGAATAGAATAGAACAATAGAATAGAATAGAAAATGGAATAGAATAGAATAGAATAGAATAGAATAGAACAATAGAATAGAATAGAAAATGGAATAGAATAGAATAGAATAGAATAGAATAGAATAGAATAGAATAGAATAGAATAGAATAGAATAGAAAGTATTGGCCCCAAAGGAAATGGTGCGCAACTTGGGTGTTCTCCTGGATGAACGGCTGTCGTTGGAAGATCATTTGACGGCCGTCTCCAGGAGGACTTTTCACCAGGTTCGCCTGGTTTGCCAGTTGCGCCCCTTCCTTGATCGGGATGCCCTATGCACAGTCACTCATGCTCCTCGCTTGGATTATTGCAATGCTCTGGGCTCCTTGAAGTGCACTCGGAGGCTTCAGTTAGTTCAGAATGCAGCTGCGCGGGTGATAGAGGGAGCTCCACGTAGCTCCCATATAACACCACTCCTGCGCAGACTGCACTGGCTGCCTGTGGTCTCTCGGGTGCACTTTAAGGTTTTGGTTACTACCTTTAAAGCGCTCCATGGCTTAGGGCCTGGGTACTTACGGGACCGCCTACTGTTACCTCATGCCTCCCACCGACCCGTACGCTCACACAGAGAGGGACTTCTCAGGGTGCCGTCCGCCAAACAATGTCGGCTGGCGGCCCCCAGGGGAAGATCCTTCTCTGTGGGGGCTCCTACCCTCTGGAACGAACTTCCCCCTGGTTTACGCCAAATATCTGACCTTCGGACCTTTCGCCGCGAATTGAAAACATATTTATTTATTCACGCTTAAATTTTGTTGTATTTTTAAATTTAGATTTTATATTTCTAAATTTTATATGAATTTTAATGGGTTCTTAGAATTTTAAATGTTTTAAAGTTTTCGGCCAATTGTATAATAAGTTTTTTTAATTTTGTTTTAATTGTATATTGTATTGTTTGGGTTTTATTTTGGCTGTACACCGCCCTGAGTCCTTCGGGAGAAGGACGGTATAGAAATCTAATAAATAATAATAATAATAATAATAATAATAATAATAATAATAATAATAATAATAATAATAATAATAATAATAATAATAATAAATGGAGGAGTAGAGTAGAGTGAGTAGAATAGAATAGAATAGAATAGAATAGAATAGAATAGAATAGAATAGAAAATGGAATGGAATAGAATAGAATAGAATAGAATAGAATAGAATAGAACAATAGAATAGAATAGAAAATGGAATAGAATAGAATAGAATAGAATAGAATAGAACAATAGAATAGAATAGAAAATGGAATAGAATAGAATAGAATAGAATAGAATAGAATAGAATAGAATAGAATAGAATAGAATAGAATAGAAAGTATTGGCCCCAAAGGAAATGGTGCGCAACTTGGGTGTTCTCCTGGATGAACGGCTGTCGTTGGAAGATCATTTGACGGCCGTCTCCAGGAGGACTTTTCACCAGGTTCGCCTGGTTTGCCAGTTGCGCCCCTTCCTTGATCGGGATGCCCTATGCACAGTCACTCATGCTCTCGTTACCTCTCGCTTGGATTATTGCAATGCTCTCTACATAGGGCTCCCCTTGAAGTGCACTCGGAGGCTTCAGTTAGTTCAGAATGCAGCTGCGCGGGTGATAGAGGGAGTTCCACGTAGCTCCCATATAACACCACTCCTGCGCAGACTGCACTGGCTGCCTGTGGTCTCTCGGGTACACTTTAAGGTTTTGGTTACTACCTTTAAAGCGCTCCATGGCTTAGGGCCTGGGTACTTACGGGACCGCCTACTGTTACCTCATGCCTCCCACCGACCTGTACGCTCACACAGAGAGGGACTTCTCAGGGTGCCGTCCGCCAAACAATGTCGGCTGGCGGCCCCCAGGGGAAGATCCTTCTCTGTGAGGGCTCCTACCCTCTGGAACGAACTTCCCCCTGGTTTACGCCAAATATCTGACCTTCGGACCTTTCGCAGCAAATTGAAAACGTATTTATTTATTCGCGCGGGGCTGGCTTAAATTTTGTTGTATTTTAAATTTATATTTTATATTTCTAAATTTTATATGAATTTTAATGGGTTTTAGAATTTTAAATGTTTTAAAGTTTTTCGGCCAATTGTATAATAAGTTTTTAAATTTTGTTTTAATTGTATATTGTATTGTTTGGGTTTTTATTCTGGCTGTACACCGCCCTGAGTCCTTCGGGAGAAGGGCGGTATAGAAATCTAATAAATAATAATAATAATAATAATAATAATAATAATAATAATAATAATAATAATAATAATAATAATAATAATAATAATAATAAATGGAATGGAGTAGAGTAGAGTGGAGTAGAGTAGAATAAAATAGAATAGAATAGAATGGCATAGCATAACCCTCCCTCCCTCCCTCCCTTTCTCTCTCTCTCCCTCTTTCTCTCCCTCCCTCTCCCTCTCTCTTTCTCTTTCTTCCTCTCTCTCTCCTATCAAGGGATAAATATGGACCTGACAAACTATTAAACTTGATGAGAATTTAGCAATTTTTCCAGACGACACCCTGCATATTTTCCTCCTGCGTGCCAAACCCCACTTTATACTGGGGGTCTTTCTCGCAAGAAAAGTTGGAAGGAGACTTCCTCAAACGTGAGAGGAAACCTCAGACCTTCAGCTACTCCACGGAAAAAACCAAAAAATCTCTCTGCAGAGCATGCAATAAATAAATAAATGCACACTTTTCAAGATGTCGGAGTCCTAGGCTGGAGATGAGCCACCAAGACTCCCTCAGGGCCTGGAGAAGAGATCAAAGTATTTTTTTTTACTGGACGCCAGATGTTTCTCCTCCTGATAAATCTCTTTGGGCTGGTTAGTACCTGGAGTAATAGGGCTGGAAGGACCATGGAGATCTTCTAGTCCAACCCCCTGTTCAAGCAGGAGACCCTACACCTGTTGTGGTCCGTCAGCAGCCTACGGAGCTGGCAACAGAGTCGGACAGCGATGAGGCTGAGGTGAGGCCAGGGCCATCGGGGAGTGAGGTGCGGACTCCAGAGCCTCCAGAGACTGACAGTAGAGAGGCAGAGGAACAGGAGGAGCCTGTTCCTAATGCACACATGAGAAGAGCTGCCAGAAGGCAAGAGCCACTCAAGCAAAGAGGATGACTCGGGAGTAGGGCCAAGAGATGATTGGCCCCTCCCATAAGGCTTAAAAGACCAGCAACGGCGTTTGGGCTGTTTGTCGGAAAACAACGTTGATAGCTTCATCTTCTTGCATTTGTTTCGTATCGGTGTCTTCTGAATTTTTGCCAAGAAAGGCCTTTGGCAGTTTGCCTAATTGAACCAAGATTGGTGACAGGACTGAGGAATTTGTGTTGGGAGGAATTTATTTTAGTTTAGTTGAACTATGCTGGGAATGAAGTAATTCTCAGCTGTTCGAATAAAGTTTTTTTTTTCCACGGACTGAGTTTCTTACTGCCTACTTGGGCCTGGGTCACAACACCAGCATCCTGGGCACACAGCTGTCCAATCTCTGCTTAAAAACTTCCAGCGTTGGAGCACCCACAACTTCTTGTGGCAAGCTGTTCCACTGATTAATTGTCCTCTCTGGTCAGGAAATTTCTTCTTATTTCAAAGTTGCTCCTCTTTTGGATGAGTTTCCCTCCGTTGCTTCTTGTTCCTCTCTCTGTTTGAAGACAGCAAAGTCCACATTCTGGACAGAGAGGACTGCTGGTTTGAAAGAAGGGGGGGGCGGTCAAAGAAGCCATCGATGCCGCCGTGGGATTCAAATACTTTAACAACCGGTTCTCTGCCCTATTGACCGGCAGGGTGGGCGTGGCCATGGTGGGCGTGGCCAGGGGGTGTGACAGGCAGCACTCGGCCTCCTGCACCCCCCCCCGGAGCAAAAATAGGATGCGGGGAGGGAGGATGGGGACACACCGTTCCGCCGCACCCCGTTTTGCGCCTAGTAGGCCTTCCTGCACTTCTCCTGGAAGGGGCGGGGTGGGGCGGAGCCAGCCAACAATTTAACTACCGGTTTGCTCGAACCGGCTGAATCCCATCCCTGCATCGATGTCAAAATTGAACGGCCCTTTTACGACAACATCGTCGACCTCCAATCTACGACTAGCCTTGTGGTGCAACCAAAACAATCTGGAACTGAACACACTCAAAACCGTAGAAATGGTGGTAGACTTTAGGAGAAACCCTTCCATACTTCCACCTCTCACAATACTAGACAACACAGTATCAACAGTAGAAACCTTCAAATTTCTGGGTTCTATCATATCGCAAGATCTCAAATGGACAGCTAACATCAAAAACATCATTAAAAAAGGACAACAAAGAATGTTCTTTCTGCGCCAACTCAGTAAGCTCAAACTGCCCAAGGAGCTGCTGATTCAGTTCTACAGAGGAATTATTGAGTCTGTCATTTGCACCTCTATAACTGTCTGGTTCGGTTCTGCAACCCAACAAGAAAAACACAGACTTCAGAGGATAATTAGAACTGCAGAAAAAATAATTGCTACCAACTTGCCTTCCATTGAGGACCTGTATACTGCATGAATCAAGAAGAGGGCCGTGAAAATATTTGCAGATCCCTCGCATCCTGGACATAAACTGTTTCAACTCCCACCCTCAAAACGACTCTATAGAGCACTGCACACCAGAACAACTAGACACAAGAACAGTTTTTCCCCGAAGGCCATCACTCTGCTAAACAAATAATTCCCTCAACACTGTCAGACTATTTACTGAATCTGCACTACTATTAATCGTTTCATAGTTCCCATCACCAATCTCTTTCCACTTATGACTGTATGACTATAACTTGTTGCTGGCAATCCTTATGATTTATATTGATATATTGATCATCAATTGTGTTGTAAATGTTGTACCTTGATGAAGGTATCTTTTCTTTTATGTACACTGAGAGCATATGCACCAAGACAAATTCCTTGTGTGTCCAATCACACTTGGCCAATAAAATTCTATTCTATTCTAAAAAAATACTTGCAACAGTTCCAAGAAGGCTCCGCATTCATTTGTACGGCGCAGGTGACCCTGAAGGCACAGGTAAACCTTCGAGTGGTCTCAAGGACTCTTAGAGAGAGTACTAACAACCAGAGCAGGGGTCTCCAACCTTGGCAACTTTAAGCCTGGCGGACTTCAACTCCCAGAATCCTCCAGCTGTCTGAAATGTGGTATGGGTTCCAGACAGTCGAGCTGTATTCAAGAATCGGTCTAGCAAATGTTTTATAAGCTCTGGTTAGTAGTGGTAGTGTTTCTGGAGAAGAAGCTACGCAAGATTAGGTTCTCCCTTCTTGTCTACGCTTCTCCTTTCCTCTTATTTTTTCCTACTATTTGCTTTCAGATTTTTGTTAATTTTATATGATAAAGCAATTTTTTTAAAAAAGAAGAAAAAAAACAGAGTCCGATTGATTTTGGAACAGCGCCGTTGGGATTTAAAAACGATCCCTCTCAAAGAAGCAATGTCATTGCTTTGTTGGCTACGTTGATTTTCTTTTCATCTCGGTCAAAAACGCCCCTGTCGAAAGCCTCTCTTGATGTGGGTGAGAGCTGTGAGAAGAAATTCCACAGATGGCTAGACTCACAAATTTCCCGCAAATCGCAGCTCTGCTAGGAATGCCAACAAATTGTTGCATCCTTTTCTGCCCTGTGTTTTCGGGAACGCTGAGGAAAAGAGCCAGACGTAAAATATTATGATTTGGGCAGGGCTTAAAAATCCAATCTTTTGTTTGGTTTTCCCTCATGTAGATATGGATGTTCTCTGTCCAATGTTAGTTTGAAGATGTGAGCTATACCAGGGGTCTCCAACCTTGGTCCCTTTAAGACTTGTGGACTTCAACTCCCAGAATTCCTCAGCCAGCTTTGCTGGTTGAGGGACTCTGGGAGTTGAAGTCCACAAGTCTTAAAAGAGCTTTGCTGGCTGAGGAACTCTGGGAGTTGAAGTCCACAAGTCTTAAAGGAGCTTTGCTGGTTGAGGGACTCTGGGAGTTGAAGTCCACAAGTCTTAAAGGAGCTTTGCTGGTTGAGGGACTCTGGGAGTTGAAGTCCACAAGTCTTAAAAGAGCTTTGCTGGCTGAGGGACTCTGGGAGTTGAAGTCCACAAGTCTTAAAAGAGCTTTGCTGGCTGAGGAACTCTGGGAGTTGAAGTCCACAAGTCTTAAAGGAGCTTTGCTGGTTGAGGGACTCTGGGAGTTGAAGTCCACAAGTCTTAAAAGAGCTTTGCTGGCTGAGGAACTCTGGGAGTTGAAGTCCACAAGTCTTAAAGGAGCTTTGCTGGTTGAGGGACTCTGGGAGTTGAAGTCCACAAGTCTTAAAGGGACCAAGGTTGGAGACCTCTGATCTGTACAGTAGGTAGTTCTTGACTTACGACCACAATGGAGCCCAAAATTATTTATTTATTTTTTATTTATTTTATTTGTCACAACATTATATATAAGCATAAGCATGAAATAACTATGCGATATATAAGCATATATATAACCATAAATATGTAATAACTATATGAAATTGTATACAATCAATGGGAACATTAGGACAGGGACGGTAGGCACGCTGGTGCTCTTATGCGCGCCCCTTACAGACCTCTTAGGAATAGGGTGAGGTCAATAGTAGATATTTTTTGGTTAAAGCTTTGGGGATTTTGGGATAAGATTACAGAGTCAGGTAGTTTATTCCAGGCATTAACAACTCTTGTTACTGAAGTCATATTTTCTGCAATCAAGATTGGAGTGGTTCACATTAAGCTTAAATCTATTGTGTGCTCGTGTGTTGTTGTGATTGAAGCTGAAGTAGTCTTCAACCGGAAGGACGTTGTAACAGATGATTCTATGAGTTACGCTCAGGTCAGGTTACCATGACCAAACAAGACATTCAATGAATTTTGCCCTATTTTACAACCTTTCTGTTGGTTCCCCCCCCCCTTATACTAAACTCTTAATTCTTTTAATTTTTGTGATTTTTGCCTTTGAGGTAATAGTGACAAGAATTGGAAGGGACCTTGGAGGTCATCTAGTCCGACCCCCTGCTCATGCAGGAGAACTTCAGTAGGGATTCGAACCGCTGAACTGCCGACCTTTCTGATCGACAAGCTCTTTCTTTAACTCTTCCCACGTACCACCCTTTACTGCCATGTTTGTCAACCTTGGTGACTTTAGGAAGTATGGACCTCTACTCTCAGGATTCTGGGAGTAGAAGAGCCCAACCATCTTGAAGCATGCTGACTGGGGAATTCTGGGTTGAGGGCCAGACATCTTATAGAGAAAGAGGAGGGAGGGAGGGAGGGAGGGAGGAAGTTAGGTGGGAGGAGGAAAGAAGGGAGGAAGGGAGGTGGAGGAAGTCAGGAAGTCAGGTGGGAGGAGGAGGGAGGAAGGAAGGAAAGAAGGGAGGAAAGAAGGAAGGAAGGAAGGTGGGAGGAGGAGGTAGTAAAGGAATGAGGGAGATGGAGGAAGGAAGAAAGGAAAAGAAGGAGGAGAAGGAAGGGAGAGGAAGGGAGGGAAGGAAGGAATGAAAGAAGGAAAGAAGGAAGGAGGAGGAGGGAGGAAAGAAGGAAGGAAGGAATGAGGGAGATGGAGGAAAGAAGGAAGGAAAAGGAGGAGGAGGAGGAAGGGAGAGGAAGGCAGGAAGTCAGGTGGGAGGAGGAGAAGAAAGAAGGAAGGAAGGCGGGAGGGAGGTAGGTGGAGGAAGGAAGGAAAAGAAGGAGGAGGAGGAAGGGAGAGGAAGGAAGGGAAGGAAGGAATGAAAGAAGGAAAAAAGTCAGGAGGAGGAGGGAGGAAAGAAGGAAGGAAGGAATGAGGGAGTTGGAGGAAGGAAGGAAGGAAAAGGAGGAGGAGGAGGAGGAGGGGGAAGGGAGAGGAAGGCAGGAAGACAGGTGGGAGGAGGAGGGAGGAATGAAGGAATGAAAGAATGAGGGAGATGGAGGAAGGAAGGAAAGAAAAGAAGGAGGAAGAGGGAGAGGAAGGCAGGAAGGCAGGTGGGAGGAGGAGGGAGGAAGGAAAGAAGGAAGGAAAATGCCCTGAATGTCTTTATTTGGACAGCAACTTTTAGCAATCTGATCTTCACAGGGTGACATTTTAGGATTCAGAATCCCTATGAGGTCTCGGTTCTAAATACGCTAAAAGCAGTTTAATTATTGAACGGAGACCACCAGCGCAAATCAGGGCCGTGGGCTGGTCCAGAAAGTTTTTTTTAAAAAAAGATTTGGAAGAAGGCAGTGGCAGACCTAATATCAGAAAACATTTAGGGAGGCATCCACAGGAAATGAAGCTGTCTCAAGGAATTCTTTCTTTTTGACAACTTTTGTCTAGTTATTTACACCTGGAATTCATTTAGCAAAGGCCCAAATCCTCCTTCCCCTTATATAGTCTTGAGAAAATCATCTGGGGCCTTCTGGTCAAGTAACCCCACTTCCTTTCCAATTGGGGATGACCTGAGTCAAAATACAGATAGTCAAATTCTCTCTCTCTCTTTCCCTCCCTCCCTCCCTCCCTCCATCTGTCATCTATCTACATATCTATCTATCTATCTATCTATCTATCTATCTATCTATCTATCTATCTATCTATCTACCAATCAATCATCTATCTTTCTGTCTATCTATCTATCTATCTATCTATCTATCTATCTATCTATCTATCTACCTACCTACCTACCTACCTACCAATCAATCATCTATCTATCTATCTATCTATCTATCTATCTATCTATCTATCTATCTATCTATCTACCAATCAATCAATCATCTATCTATTTATCTATCTATCTATTTATCTATCTATCTACCTACCTACCTACCTACCTACCTACCTACCTACCAATCAATCATCTATCTATCATCTATCTATCTATCTATCAATCAATCAATCAATCATCTATCGATCGATCGATCGATCGATCGATCGATCGATCGATCGATCGATCTATCTATCTATCTAACTACCTACCTACCTACCTACCAATCAATCATCTATCTATCTATCTATCTATCTATCTATCTATCTATCTACCAATCAATCAATCATCTATCTATTTATCTATCTATCTATCTATCTATCTATCTATCTATCTATCTATCTATCTATCTATCTACCTACCTACCTACCTACCTACCAATCAATCATCTATCTATCATCTATCTATCTATCTATCTATCTATCTATCTATCTATCTATCTATCTATCATCTATCTATCTATCTATCTATCTATCTATCTATCTATCTATCTATCTATCTACCTACCTACCTACCTACCTACCTACCTACCTACCTACCTACCAATCAATCATCTATCTATCTATCTATCTATCTATCTATCTATCTATCTATCTATCTATCTATCTATCTATCTATCTATCTATCTACCTACCAATCAATCATCTATCTATCTAGCCAGCCAGCCAGCCATCATCTTATGTATCTACCTACCTACCGGTTCACACTGGTTCGGGTGAACCGGTAGCGGCGGTGGCGGCGAGAGGCTCCGCCCATCTGCCCGGACCTCATCAAATACGCTCTGCGCATGCGCAGATGTGGTGCGTGCGTGAGCGAACCGGTAGCAACGGTAAGTGAACACCCCCCCCCCCTGTGTGACATGCCTCTTTGACAGATTACGGGACAAGTGGCTGTGGGTCAGAGGTAACTAAACAAGTGGCTTTCCCCCCCCTAAGCCCCCCAAAATAGGAAAGCACATCAGCAGGAAACTGCCGAGAAGACATTCTCCAAACTTCAACCTTTGTCGGCGGCTTCGATTCATCCTCCCCTCCTGCCGCTAAGCAAGCAAAGAGAAGAAGAAGGCCATAAAACCAGCTTCTTCCACCCCCCACCGCCAAGGATGAGTCGAGCGCACGGCCAAAAATTTGCACGCTTCCTCTGCAGGTTGTCCAACATTTCGGAGGCCGCGACCTTCATTCCACAAGTCACGTTTCTGCTGGTACTTCTGAGACACCTATTGGAGTCCTACTGAGATTTAAGAGGAAGGAGGCCTCCTGTGTTTTGGTTGTCCTGTGTTTCTTCAAAGCATGAAGCAGATCAAACTTTTGTGGGGGGTGGTCTGGATATGTCGCCCTCCAGGAAATGCTTGTCTTTGTAGGGCCGGCCCTCCAGGTCTGAGACCCCTGCCACCATGAACGGAAGGTCAAACAAAGAAAGTGTTGTAAGACGGCATGACCGCATGGTAGCTGCTGGAAAAGACCTATCCAGTTAGAAGATCTAAGGAGTCCTAGCAGTTTATAGATTAACGGAAGGGTCCTTGTAGGTCATCTAGTCCAACCCCCCCCCCTGCCCAGGCAGGAGACTCTACATCCTTTCTGACAGATGGCAGTCCGGTCTCTGCTTGAAAGCCTCCAGGGATGGAGCTCCCACAACTTCCGAAGACAGCTTCTGTTCCACTGGTTGATAGCTCTCATGGTCAGAAAAATTCTTCCTTATTTCCAGGTTGAATCTCTCCTTGTTCAGTTTCCATCCATCGTTCCTTGTCTGGCCTTCGGGGGCTTTGGAGAATAGGATAGGATAGGATAGGATAGGATAGGATAGGATAGGAGAGGAGAGGAGAGGATAGGAGAGGAGAGGAGAGGAGAGAAGAGAAGGGAAGGGAAGGGAAGGGAAGGGAAGGGAAGAGAAGAGAAGAGAAGAGAAGAGAAGAGAAGAGAAGAGAAGAGAAGAGAAGAGAAGAGAAACAGAGTTGGAAGGGACCTTGGAAATCTTCTAGTCTAATCCTCTACTTAGTCAGGAAATCCTATTCTAGTTCTCCTGAAATTAGGGGAAATTTCCTAATTTCTCCTTAGTTCCAGGTTGCTTCTCTCCTTGATTAATGTCCATCCATTGTTCCTTGTCAGGCCTTCAGGTGCCTTGGAGAATAGCTTGACCCCCTCCTCTCTGTGGCAGCCCCTCAAATATTGGAAGACGGCTATCCTGTCTCCCCTGGTCCTTCTCTTCACTAGACCAGCCATGCCCAGTTCCTACAACTGTTCTTCATATGTTTTATCCTCCAGTCCCCTCATCATCTTGGTTGCTCTTCTCTGCACTCTTTCTAGAGTCTCCACATCCTTTTTATAGCGTTGTGACCAAAACTGGGTGCAGTACTCTAGGTGTGATCTTAGGCCAAAGATAACAGAATGACAGAGTTGGATGGGACTTTCGAGGTCTTCTAGTCCAACCCTCTCTGCTCAAGCGGGAGACCCTATGCCGTTCCAGACAAATGGTTGTCCAATCTCTTCTTAAAAGCCTCCAATGATGTAGCACCCAAATGGTTCCAATTATGAATTGTTCAGGAAATTTATCCTTAGTTCTAGGCCTTCTGCAGTGGGTTTAATCGGTTACTCCTAGAGCCCAGAATTATGGAGTTTGGAGTTGGGAACGCATTTATTATGCAGGTTGCCGCTACTCCTTTCTTAATGACTTAATCCCCCCAGGGCAAAGAGAAAACCCCCCCCACAGATTTTTAAGGCCAACCCTTGAGGGCATTTAGACCAAGAGGCATTTCCATAAAAGTTCTAGACCGAACTGAAATGAAACTTATTATTTTGGTTCTGTTAAGCAAGGTTGATCAGATCTTGGTCCAACCTCCTAATAGTTTTCTGCTTTTTCTTTTCTTAAAAAAATAATAATGATAATATTAAGACACCTGGTTAAACAAGGTCCAGAATTCACAATTCAAACGGTTTCCAGAATGCCGTTATTGTGGCACGCAAAACGAGAGATGCCGGCCAGGGATGGTCACGGGTAGTAATTCTGTTTTGCTTTGCAAATGAGGTGGACCTCTTCCAACCTCTTGCAATATTAGCAAAGCCAGCGTGTTTCGGTGGCAACGTGGAATCCAAAAACGCTATCCTGAATTGGCTTTAGTAAGTTAACACAGGTACCGTGTTTCTCCAAAAATAAGACTGGGTCTTATTTTTTTTATCTTTGCTCCAAAAGACGCATTGGGGCTTATTTTCTGATTAGGTCCTCTTTTGGGGGAAATACGGTACTAAATGCCTCCACCTGGCTGGCAATCTTAACTGGGGCTTATTTTGGTGGTAGGGCTTATATTATGAGCATCTTGAAAAATCATGCTAGGCAGTGGTGAAATTCATTTATTTACTATTGGTTCTGTGGGTGTGGCTTGATGGATGTGATGTGGCTTGGTGGGCGTGGCTTGGGCGTGGCTTGGTGGGCGTGGCAGGGGAAAGATACTGTAAAATCACCATTCCCATCCCACTCTAGGGGAAGGATTACTGCAAAATCCCCATTTCCTCCCTATCAGCTGGGACTCGGGAGGCAGAGAATAGATGGGGGCAGGGCCAGTCAGAATTTTTACTACCAGTTCTCCGGTAGTGGCAGGGGAAGGATACTGCAAAATCCCCATTCCCTCCCACTACTTGTGGTGACCCAGGCCCAAGTAGGTAGTAGGAAACTCAGTCCATGAAACAAACAAACAAACTTTATTCGAACAGCTGAGAATTAATTCATTCCCGGCATCATTCAACTAAATTAAAGCAAATTCCTCCCAACACAAATTCCTCAGCCCTATCGCAAACCTTGGTCCGATTAGGCAAACTGCCAAAGGCCTTTCTTGGCAAATGTTCAGAAGTCACAAAAATAAATGCAAGATGTAGATGAAGCAGAAGACGAAGCTACCAACATTGTTTTCCGGCAAAGCCCAAATGCACTTGCTGGTCTGTTTTAAACCTTATGGGAGGGGCCAATCATCTCTTGGCCTTACTCCTGAGTTGTCCTCATTGCTTGAGCTGCTCTTGCCTTCTGGCAGCTCTTCTCATGCGTGCATTAGTAACAGGCTCCTCCTATTCCTCTGCCTCATTACTATCAGTCTCTGGAGGCTCTGGAGTCCGCACCTCACTTCCTGATGGCCCTGGCCTCACCTCAGCCTCATCGCGGTCCGACTCCATTGCCAGATCCACAGGCTGCTGGCGGACTACAACACTACTAGGGGAAGGATATTGCAAAATCTCCATTCCCTCCCCATTCTGGGGCCAGCCAGAGATGGTATTTGCCGGTTCTCCAAACTACTCAAAATTTCCGCTACCGGTTCACCAGAACCTGCTGGATTTCCCCCTGATGCTAGGACATACCTTCCGGTTGGGTCTTATTTTTGGGGAATCACTGCGGTTGTTAAATTAGTAACCCGGTTGTTAAGTGAATCGGGCTTCCCCTTGCTGGTTGGAAGGTCGCAAAAGGGGATCACGTGACCCCGGGACACTGCGACTGTCATAAATATGAGTCAGTTGCCATTCAGCGTCTGAATTTTGATCACGTGACCATGGGGACACTGTGCGTGATTCACTTAACAGCTGGGATCCAACTCATTTAACAACGGCCTTGGTTGGGTGGGCCGCGGTGTGGCTCAGGCTGTAAGAAGCCTGTTATTAAACACAGCTGCTTGCAATTACTGCAGGTTCGAGTCCCACCAGGCCCAAGGTTGACTCAGCCTTCCATCCTTTATAAGGTAGGTAAAATGAGGACCCAGATTGTTGGGGGCAATAAAAAGTTGACTTTGTATATAAATATACAAATAGAATGAGACTATTGCCTTACACAATGTAAGCTGCCCTGAGTCTTCGGAGAAGGGCGGGATATAAATGTAAAAAAAAAAAAAAGTTAGCAACGGAAAGTCAAAGACTACCTGTACATTGTTTTCAATTGATATAACACCTTCCTGGCCCTTATATTTTCCCAGGTCCTGAATTTATATATATATATATATCCCCATTTTTTTTAAAAAAAAAATCCACATATTTTGGCACTGTTCAACAGACGGATATTTACCTAGAAAAAGGAATTTTTGACAGCTATTTCACAGGTGCCTTCCTTTTCTCCTTCTGCGGTTCTTTCAGTTTGAAAAGCTTCATGTCTTAAATTTCTGCCTGTAAAAGATTAGGAGTAGCGGGTGTTGTAGCTACAAAACCTGGTGAGAAGTCTGGACAAGACCTCTGACTTGGGCGACATAAATTAGTCTGCAAATTCGGTTCTTTCGTTTCATCCTCCGAGAATGTTTTCAACACATTTTTTTAGCTGATAAAGAAAGAAAATAAACTCAGGGACTTTATGAACGTAACTGCACAATTCTTTCTAATTCTCTCCAGCACCGCAGGTCCTCGACTTACGACCCCAATGGAGCCCAGAAGGTAGCTTGCTAAGCGAGAAATTTGTTCAGTGCGTTTTGCCGCCACGTCACGACCTTTCATGCCACGGTTGTTAAGTGAATCACTGCAGTCGGTTAAGTTAGGAACATGGCTGTTAAGTGAATCTGTTGTGACCCAGGTTCCTGGACTCGGATTCCTGGACTCGGATGATTCAGAAAGTGAGGGAGAAGACCTGGCAAGCCCTGCTTCTCTTGAGCCCTTTCCCTCCCTGGCACCCACTCAAAGGGAGGAGGAGGGGCCGGCAAGACCTGATTCTCTGGAGCCTTCTTCTGATTTGGCAACGCCCCAAGAACAGTTTTGGAGTGATGCAAGACTGCGCAGGCGTGACCGGCGCGCGCAGCAGAAGCAGCGTTGGGATAAAGCCAAGTCATAATTGTCATTCAGTGACATCTGCAGAGACTATAAATAGGAGGCGGGATTTCCTGGTTTTTTGTCTTGGACAAAGCAATGAATTTGCGCGGGCAAACTGTATCAATGGAGGGAAGAATATATTCGTGAGTAATTCTGGCCTTATCTATAATTTCCTCGTTATCTCCAGAAACTTGGCAGGCCCGTGGGTAGACGTGGCCAGGACATCTATTTATGTAAATAAAAGGAGAAAAGGAGGCCTCTGACTGACTCTTTGCTGGGAGTATTGGGGGGAGGGAAACAGAACAGAATCCGGCTTTCCTGTTGGCTTGTAGGAAGGTCGCAAAAGGGGATTACATGACCCCCCCCCCGGGGCACTGCGACCGTCATACATGTGAGTCAGTGGCCAAGTGTCTGCATTTTGATTGTGTGACTGTGGAGATGCTGCAACAGTTGTAAATGTGAAAAACAGTCCTAAGTTGTTTTGTTCAGTGCCGTTTAACTTCGAACGGTCACTAAATGGATTGCCGTAAGTCGGGGACTACCTGTATTTTTAACCTCTGAACTTTTTGCATTTTTTTTTCCTCACAAGGTTAATTACATTATATTTCTGTAGCGCTTCTACAGGTAGCCCTCAACTTACGACCAATTACTTAATAACTATTCGAACTTACGACGGGCCCTAGAAAAAGCTACTGGTTTCGGAGTCCCGACATCTGACTCCAGCCCCAGGTTCGTAGGGCAGCGTTTTGGCTACCGGCCTGCGTTGATCGCCATTTGCAGCCTCCTCAGGTCTTGGGACCATGGCGGCCGGCAAAAGCTGCCCTGTAGCGAACGATGGATTGGCTTAACGACTGAGGCAAATAACGTCATAAAATCGGGCGTGGACCCAGGGTCTTTGCAACTTTTGTGATTTACATCTGAAATTGTAGGCTCAGTTGCTGTCAAAAGTTGAGAAATGCCTGTGTGGGAGTTTTAATTTAAAAAAAAAAATGAGCACATCAATTTTAGCAAGGACTTCCTTCCTTCCTTCCTTCCTTCCCTCCTTCCTTCCTCCTTCCTTCCCTCCCTCCCTCCCTCCCTCCTTCCTTTTCCTTGTAGCCCCCTCTTCTCCTTTCCTCTCCCTCCCCTCCTCCTTCCCTTCCTCTCCTCCCTCCTGTCTCTCCCTCCCTCCCTCCCTTCGTTTCCTTGTATCCCCCTCCCCTCCTTCCCTCCATCCCTCTCTCCTCCTCTCCTTCCTCCCTGTCTCCCTCCTCCTCCCTCCCTCCCTCCTCCTCCTTCCTCTCCTCCTCCTGTCTTTTCCTCCCTCCTCCTCCCTTCGTTTCCTTGTATCCCCTCCTCTCCTCCTCTCCTTCCTTCCCCTCCCTCCTCCCTCCTTCCTCTCCTCCCTCCTGTCTCTTCCTCCCTCCTCCTTCATTTCCTTGTATCCCCTCCTCTCTCCTTCCTCTCCTCCCTCCTCCCTCCCTCCTCCCTCCTTCCTCTCCTCCCTCCTGTCTTTTCCTCCCTCCTCCCTCCTTCATTTCCTTGTATCCCCTCCCTCCTTCCTCTCCTCCCTCCTCCCTCCCTCCTCCCTCCTTCCTCCTCCCTCCTGTCTCTTCCTCCTCCTCCCTCCTTCATTTCCTTGTATCTTCCTCCCTCCTCCCTCCTCCTTCCTTTCCTTGTAGCCCCTCTTCTCCTTCCTCTCCTCCTCCTCCTTCCTTCCTCTCCTCCCTCCTGTCTCTCCTCCCTCCCTCCCTTCGTTTCCTTGTATCCCTCCCTCCTTCCTCCATCCTCTCTCCCTCCTCTCCTTCCTCCCTCCCTCCTCCCTCCCTCCTCCCTCCTCCTCCTTCCTCTCCTCCCTCCTGTCTTTTCCTCCTCCTCCCTCCCTTCGTTTCCTTGTATCCCCTCCTCTCTCTCCTCTCCTTCCTTCCCTCCCTCCTCCCTCCTTCCTCTCCTCCCTCCTGTCTCTTCCTCCTCCTCCTCCTTCATTTCCTTGTATCCTCCTCTCTCCTTCCTCCTCCCTCCCTCCTCCCTCCTCCTCCTTCTCCTCCCTCCTGTCTTTTCCTCCCTCCTCCCTCCTTCATTTCCTTGTATCCCCTCCTCTCCTTCCTCTCCTCCTCCTCCCTCCACTCCTCCCTCCCTTCCTCTCCTCCCTCCTGTCTCTTCCTCCCTCCTCCCTCCCCTCCTTTCCTTGTATCTTCCTCCTCCTCCCTCCCTCCTTCCTTTCCTTGTAGCCCCTCTTCTCCTTCCTCTCCTCCTCCTCCTTCCTTCCTCTCCTCCCTCCTGTCTCCCTCCTCCCTCCTCCTTCGTTTCCTTGTATCCTCCCTCCTTCCCTCCATCCCTCTCTCCTCCTCTCCTCCTCCTGTCTCCCTCCTCCTCCCTCCCTCCCTCCTCCTCCTTCCTCTCCTCCTCCTGTCTTTTCCTCCTCCTCCCTCCTTCGTTTCCTTGTATTCCCTCCCTCCCTCCCTCCTTCCTTCCTCCCTCCCTCCTCCCTCCTCTCCTCCCTCCTGTCTCTTCCTCCCTCCTCCTCCTTCATTTCCTTGTATCCCCTCCTCCTCCTCTCTCCTCTCCTCCCTCTCTCCTCCTCTCCTCCTTCCTCTCCTCCCTCCTGTCTTTTCCTCCTCCTCCCTCCTTCATTTCCTTGTATCCCCTCCTCTCCTTCCTCTCCTCCTCCTCCTCCTCCTCCCTCCTTCCTCTCCTCCCTCCTGTCTCTTCCTCCTCCTCCCTCCTTCATTTCCTTGTATCTTCCTCCTCCTCCTCCTCCTTCCTTTCCTTGTAGCCCCTCTTCTCCTTTCCTCTCCTCCTCCTCCTTCCTTCCTCTCCTCCCTCCTGTCTCCCTCCTCCCTCCTCCTTCGTTTCCTTGTATCCTCCCTCCTTCCCTCCATCCCTCTCTCCTCCTCTCCTCCTCCTGTCTCCCTCCTCCTCCTCCTCCTCCTCCTCCTTCCTCTCCTCCTCCTGTCTTTTCCTCCTCCTCCCTCCTTCGTTTCCTTGTATCCCTCCTCCTCCTCCTTCCTTCCTCCCTCCTCCTCCCTCCTCTCCTCCCTCCTGTCTCTTCCTCCTCCTCCTCCTTCATTTCCTTGTATCCCCTCCTCTCCTTCCTCCCCTCCTCCTCTCTCCTCCTCTCCTCCTTCCTCTCCTCCCTCCTGTCTTTTCCTCCTCCTCCCTCCTTCATTTCCTTGTATCCCCTCCCTCCTTCCTCTCCTCCTCCTCCTCCTCCTCCTCCTTCCTTCCTCCTCCCTCCTGTCTCTTCCTCCTCCTCCCTCCTTCATTTCCTTGTATCTTCCTCCTCCTCCTCCTCCTTCCTTCCTTGTAGCCCCTCTTCTCCTTTCCTCTCCTCCCTCCTCCTTCCTTCCTCTCCTCCCTCCTCTCTCCTCCCTCCTCCTCCCTTCGTTTCCTTGTATCCCTCCTCCTTCCTCCATCCTCTCTCCTCCTCCTCCTTCCTCCTCCTCCCTCCTCCTCCTCCTCCCTCCTCCCTCCTTCCTCTCCTCCCTCCTGTCTTTTCCTCCTCCTCCTCCCTTCGTTTCCTTGTATCCCCTCCTCTCTCTCCTCTCCTTCCTTCCCTCCCTCCTCCTCCTTCCTCTCCTCCTCCTGTCTCTTCCTCCTCCTCCTCCTTCATTTCCTTGTATCCCCTCCTCTCTCCTTCCTCTCCTCCTCCTCCTCCCTCCTCCCTCCTTCCTCTCCTCCCTCCTGTCTTTTCCTCCTCCTCCCTCCTTCATTTCCTTGTATCCCCTCCTCTCTCCTTCCTCTCCTTCCTCCCTCCTCCTCCCTCCTTCCTCTCCTCCCTCCTGTCTCTTCCTCCTCCTCCCTCCGTTTCCTTGTATCTTCCTCCCTCCCTCCCTCCTTCCTTTTCCTTGTAGCCCCCTCTTCTCCTTTCCTCTCCCTCCCCTCCTCCTTCCCTTCCTCTCCTCCCTCCTGTCTCTCCCTCCCTCCCTCCCTTCGTTTCCTTGTATCCCCTCCTTCCTTTCCTCCCTCCGTCCCTCTCTCCCTCCTCCCTTTCCTTGTATCCTCCTCTCCTTCCTTCCTCCCCTCCCTCCTTCCTCTCCTCCCTCCTGTCTCTCCTCTCTCCCTCCCTTCGTTCCTTGTATCCCCTCCTCCTTCCTCCTCCTCCCTCCCTCCTCCTCCTCCTCCTCCCTCCTGTCTTTTCCTCCTCCTCCTCCCTTCGTTTCCTTGTATCTTCCTCCTCCTCCCTCCCTCCTCCTTCCTTTCCTTGTATCCCCTCCCACCCTTCCTTTTCCTTCCTCCTTTTCCTCCCTCCGTCCCTCCCTTCGTTTCCTTGTATCCCCTCCTCCTTCCTCCGTCCCTCTCTCCTCCTCCTTCCTCCTCCCTCCTCCCTCCTCCTTCCTTCCTCTCCTCCCTCCTGTCTTTTCCTCCTCCTCCTCCTTCGTTTCCTTGTATCCTCCTCCTTCCTCCTTCCTCTCCTCCTCTCCTTCCTCCTCCTCCCTCCTCCTCCTCCTCCTCCTTCCTCCTCCTCTCCTCCTGTCTTTTCCTCCTCCTCCTCCCTTCGTTTCCTTGTATCTTCCTCCTCCTCCCTCCCTCCTCCTTCCTTTCCTTGTATCCCCCTCCCTCCCTTCCTTTTTCCTTTCCCCTCCTTTTCCTCCCTCCGTCCCTCCCTTCGTTTCCTTGTATCCCCTCCTCCTTCCTCCGTCCCTCTCTCCTCCTCCTTCCTCCTCCCTCCTCCCTCCTCCTTCCTTCCTCTCCTCCCTCCTGTCTTTTCCTCCTCCGTCCCTCCCTTCGTTTCCTTGTATCCTCCTCCTTCCTCCGTCCCTCTCTCCCTCCTCTCCTTCCCTCCTCCTCCCTCCTCCTCCCTCCCTTCCCCTCCTCCCTCCTGTCTCTTCCTCCCTCCTCCCTCCCTTCGTTTCCTTGTATCTTCCTCCCTCCCTTCCTTTTTCCCTTCCCCTCCTTTTCCTCCCTCCCTCTCTCCTTCCCTCCCCAGAAACAAGTTGCTTTCCCCATCCACCCCCCATTCTCTTCAGGGCCCCAACCCGGAGAGATTTTCCACCGAGACCCCCAGTGGATAAATGGCCCTTGGCTCCAAGCCCACCACCGCTGACTGACTAAATTTGTCAATCCGACGTGAACCGGAGCCCAGTTGGTGCTGGTATCCCGAGGGCTCCGGGGCTACTCTCACTCCATCCTTTTCCCAGCTCTCTTTCAAAACGGCCCCTCGGTCTGCAGACTTTTGATTCCGGCTGATGGATGGGCATGCTGTTCCCAAGAGAGCTTTTTTGGGGGGCAATGTGAAAGAAGTCGCTTTCGGGGCTAAGACCCCTTTTCTCGCCCAGTAATTAGCAACAGCTGAAAATGTCACCAGCCGAAAGAACGTGATTCTTTCCATGTTGCCTCTCGCAGACTTTCACTCCTGCAAAACACATGGACTTGGCATGGGGAAGCGTCGTTATTCCTGTGGCTGCAGGTCCCTCTTTTCCAGGCCAAGACAGAATAACAGAATCCTTCGTGAACGTATCGTTTCTTTTATGTCCACTGAAAGATGTTTTTTTTTAAATTTATGTTGTTGTTTTTTTAAATTTTTTTTAATTTACATTTATATCCCGCCCTTCTCCGAAGACTCAGGGCGGCTTACAGTGTATAAGGCAATAGTCTCATTCTATTTGTATATTTACAAAGTCAACTTATTGCCCCCCCAACAATCTGGGTCCTCATTTTACCTACCTTGTCAATCATATATAAGGTAAAAGTATAAGATCACGTGAAGTGTTAGTACCACTTTATAATGCCTTGGTAAGGCCACACTTGGAATATTGCATCCAGTTTTGGTCGCCACGATGTAAAAAAGATGTTGAGACTCTAGAAAGAGTGCAGAGAAGAGCAACAAAGATGATTAGGGGACTGGAGGATAAAACATATGAAGAACGGTTGCAGGAACTGGGTATGTCTAGTTTAACAAAAACAAGGACTAGGGGAGACATGATAGCTGTGTTCCAATATCTCAGGGGCTGCCCCAAAGAAGAGGGAGTCAGGCTGTTCTCCAAAGCACCTGAGGGTAGAACAAGAAGCAATGGGTGGAAACTGATCAAGGAAAGAAGCAACTTAGAACTAAGGAGAAATTTCCTGACAGTTAGAACAATTAACCAGTGGAACGACTTGCCTTCAGAAGTTGTGAATGCTCCAACACTGGAAATTTTTAAGAAAATGTTGGATAACCATCTGACTGAGATGGTGTAGGGTTTCCTGCCTGGGCAGGGGGTTGGACTAGAAGGCCTCCAAGGTCCCTTCCAATTCTGTTGTTATGTTATGTTATGTTAAAGTATAATTTGGATACCTGAAAAGAGTAAGTAAAAAAAAAAGGAATATTAGGACAGGGACGGTAGGCACGCAGGTGCGCTTATGCACACCCCCTTACAGACCTCTTAGGAATAGGGTGAGGTTGAGAGTAGACAGTTTAAGCTTAAACTTTTGGGGGTTTGGGGAAGAAACTACAGGTAGTGCATTCCAACTGTTGACCACTCTGTTACTGAAGTCGTATTTTCTGCAATCCAGTTTGGAGCGGTTTACCTTGAGTTTGTATCTATTATTTGCTCGTGTATTGTTGTGGTTGAAGCTGAAGTAGTCATTGACAGGTAGGACATTGTGGTAGATAATTTTATGTACTATTTATTTATTTAAATTTATTTATTTATTTTGTCACAACATCATACAAAAAGATTATATAGTATATAAACATATATATGAGTAAATGTTAGGAGGTATAAGCATATATATATATAGGAAGAAGAAAAGAAAAACAATAGGACAGGAACGGTAGGCACGTTTGTGCGCTTATGCACGCCCCTTATGGTCCTCTTAGGAATGGGGTGAGGTCCATAGTTGAAAGTTTTTGGTTAAAGCTTTTAGGATTATGGGAAGAGACCACAGAGTCAGGTAAAGTATTCCAAGCACTGATGATTCTGTTACAGAGGTCATATTTTCTGCAATCTAGATTAAAGCGGTTAACATTAAGTTTAAATCTATTGGTTGCCCTTGTATTATTGCAATTAAAGCTGAAGTAGTCTTTAACAGGAAGGACATTACAATAGATGATTCTGTGAGTTAAACTTAGGTCTTGTCGAAGGCGACGGAGTTCCAAGTTTTCTAAGCCTAGGATTTCAAGTCTGGTGGGATAAGGTATTTTGTTGTTTTCAGAGGAATCGAGAAGTAAAATATTTCTGGACACGTTCAATTGTATTGATGTCAGAGATGTGGTGAGGGTTCCAAACAGGCGAGCTGTATTCTAGAATTGGTCTAGCAAATGTTTTATATGCTCTGGTTAGTATGCTTAGGTCAGACTGAAGTCGGCGTAGTTCTAAGTTGTCTAAGCCCAAAATTTGGAGTCTGGTGGCATCAGGTATTTTGTTTTCAGAGGAATCGAGAAGTAAAATATTTCTGGACACGTTCAATTGTATTGATGTCAGAGATGTGGTGAGGGTTCCAAACAGGCGAGCTGTATTCTAGAATTGGTCTAGCAAATGTTTTATATGCTCTGGTTAGTATGCTTAGGTCAGACTGAAGTCGGCGTAGTTCTAAGTTGTCTAAGCCCAAAATTTGGAGTCTGGTGGCATCAGGTATTTTGTTTTTCTTTTGTTTTTTGCATTTATATCCTGCCCTTCTCCGAAGACTCAGGGCGGCGTACACTATGTTAGCAATAGTCTTCATCCTATTTGTATATTTATATACAAAGTCAACTTATTGCCCCCAACAATCTGGCTCCTCATTTTACCTACCTTATAAAGGATGGAAGGCTGAGTCAACCTTGGGCCTGGTGGGACTAGAACCTGCAGTAATTGCAGGCAGCTGTGTTAATAACAGACTGTCTTACCAGTCTGAGCTGTTGCGAGCAGAGGAGTGGAGGATTCTTCTCGTAAAATATCTCTGGACTCCTTCGATTGTATTTATGTCCGATATGCAGTGTGGGTTCCAGACAGATGAGCTGTATTCAAGAATTGGTCTAGCAAAGGTTTTGTATGCTCTAGTTAGTAGTACAATATTACCAGAGAAGAAGCTACGCAAGATTAGGTTAACAACTCTTAGTGCCTTTTTGGCAATGTTATTACAATGGGCTCTGGCACTTAGATCTTTAGAAATGAGTACTCCAAGGTCCTTGACAGAGAGTCATCTACGTACCAAGACAAATTCCTTGTGTGTCCAATCACACTTGGCCGATAAAACATTCTATTCTATTCTACCAGAGAGTTGGAAGGGACCTTGGAGGTCTTCTAGTCCAACCCTCTGCTCAGGCAGGAGGAAACCCGATATCATTTCAGACAAAATGGCTGTCCAATCTCTTCTTGAAAACCCTCCTGGGATGGAGCATTTAAATTTTCTGGTGGCAAGTCATTCCACTGATTAATTATTCTCATTAGTGGGAAATTTCTCCTTAGTTGCAGGTTGCTTCTCTTCCCGGTTAATTTCCATCTGTTGCTTCTTGTTTAGCATTCAGGTGCTTTGGAGAATAGAATCGTACAATAACAGAGCTGGAAGGACCTTGGAGATCACTTAGTCCAATCCCCTACTACTCAAGTAGGCCTCTGGTGGCTCAGACTGCTCTGGTGGCCTCTGGTGGCTCAGACTGCTAAGACAGTCTGTTATTAATGGCAGCTGCTTGCAATTACTGCAGGTTCAAGCCCCACCAGGCCCAAGGTTGACTCAGCCTTCCATCCTTTATAAGGTAGGTAAAATGAGGACCCAGATTGTTGGGGGCAATAAGTTGACTTTGTATATAATATACAAATGGATGAAGACTATTGCTTGACATAGTGTAAGCCGCCCTGAATCTTCGGAGAAGGGCGGGATATAAATGCAAATAAAAATAATTTTTTTAAAAAGTAGGAAACCCTAAACCACTTCAGACAAACGGTTATCCAACCTCTTCTTAACAACTTCCAGTGTTGGAGCATTCACAACTTCTGGTGGCAAGCTGTTCCACTGATGAATTGTTCTCACCGTCGGGAAATTTCTCTTTAGTTCTAAGTTGCTTCTCTCCTTGATTAGTTTCCACCAGTGGTGAAATCCCAATTTTTTTTACTACCGGTTCTGTGGACGTGGCTTGGTGGGCGTGGTGTGGCTTGGTGGGCGTGGCAGGGGAAGGATATTGCAAAAATCCCCATTCCCTCCCCACTCCTGGGGGAAGGATATTGCAAAATCTCCATTCCTACCTCACTCTGGGGCCAGCCAGAGGTGGTATTTGCCGGTTCTCCGAACTACTTAAAATTTCCGCTACCGGTTCTCCGAACTGCTCAAAATTTCCGCTACCGGTTCTCCGGAACCTGTCAGAACCTGCTGGATTTCGCATCTGGTTTCCATTCATTGCTTCTTGTCCTGCCTTCAGGTGCTTTGGAGAATAGCTTGACTCCCTCTTCTTTGGGGCAACCCCTGAGATATTGGAACACTGCTATCATGTCTCCCCTAGTCCTTCTTTTCATTAAACTAGACATACCCAGTTCCTGCAACCGTTCTTCATATGTTCTAGCCTCCAGTCCTCTAATCCTCTTTGTTGCACTTCTCTGCACTCTTTCTAGAGTCTCCGCATCTTTTCTTTCATCGTGGCAATAAAAAGAAAAGTAGGAGAGCAGTGAAAGTCAGGAAGATGGCATTAGGTTTTGGAAATCTTTCCCTTCCTTTGCACCAAACAAACGGCAAAGCCGGAGCGAGAAGCAACCTGCGGTAGGCTGGCTTCTTTTTCCCAGCTGGCTGGCAAAGGGACAAATAGCTTGGTAGCTCGTCAAGATAATTGAAAGCTACAAGGCTTAGCTGCAAAGCCGCATCTTGAGGTTTCTTAAGAGGGGAGGCCGGGTGGGAGTCACTGCGCATAACGTATAAGGTGATTAGGGAGAGATACGGCCGTCAGCAAACACCATGACCGGTTTGACAGGCTGAATCCTTCCCTTAAGCTCCCAGGGTGGGAAAAGAGGCCAAGAGATTTCTTGTGTCTGCAAAAAGCTTTCACTTCATTTCGGAAGAGAGCAAGAAGCAATGAATACAGGTAGTCCTCGATTTACGACCCCAGCGGAGCCCAGGATTTCTGTGGCTCAGCGAAAAAAGTCATGAAGGGAGACTAGCTCCATTTTGTGCGACCTTCTTTGCCACGGTTGTTACGGTCATGGAGAGGATGGGTAGCGTCCCAGATAATCCTGCAGTCAAGCAGCAACACGTATGTGCCGTGCCCAGGTTTAGAAGGAAGGGAACATGCAATAATGTGGATGGATGGATGGATGGGATGAGTGGATAGATAGATGGATAGATAGATAGACAGATGATAGATAGATATAAGATAGCTAGATAGATATAAGAGATATAAGATAGATAGATAGATAGATATAAGATAGATAGATATAATAGAATAGAATAGAATAGAATAAAATTTTTATTGGCCAAGTGTGATTGGACACACAAGGAATTTGTCTTGGTGCAGATGCTCTCAGTGTACATAAAAGAAAAGATACGTTCATCAAAGTACAACATTTACAACATAAATTGAAAGAGGCGGTGGTGAGGCCTCTCCTCAAGAAGCCTTCCCTGGACCCAGCTGTGTTAGGTAATTATCGTCCGGTCTCCAACCTTCGCTTCGCGGTGAAGGTTGTAGAGAGTGTGGTGGCATGTCAGTTACCTCGGTACCTGGAGGAAACCGTCTATCTAGACCCGTTCCAGTCCGGTTTCCGACCCGGTTACAGCACTGAGACGGCTTTGGTCGCGTTGGTGGATGATTTCTGGAGGGCCAGGGATAGGGGTTGTTCCTCTGCCTTGGTCCTATTAGACCTCTCAGCGGCTTTTGATACCATCGACCATGGTATCCTGCTGCACCGGTTGGAGAGATTGGGAGTGGGAGGCACCGTTTATCGGTGGTTCTCCTCCTATCTCTCCGATCGGTCGCAGACGGTGTTGACGGGGGGGCAGAGGTCGGCCCCGAGGCGCCTCACTTGTGGGGTGCCTCAGGGGTCGATCCTCTCGCCCCTCTTGTTCAACATCTATATGAAGCCCCTGGGTGGGGTCATCAGTGGTTTCGGTGTGAGGTACTAGCTGTCGCTGATGACACCCAGCTGTACTTTTCCACACGGACCACCCCAGCGAAGCTATCGAGGTGCTGTCCCGGTGTCTGGAAGCCGACGGGTCGGGATGGGGAGAAACAGGCTCAAGCTCAATCCCTCCAAGACGGAGTGGCTGTGGATGCCGGCATCCCGGTACAGTCAGCTGCAGCCTCGGCTGACTGTTGGGGGCGAGTCATTGGCCCCAATGGAGAGGGTACGCAACTTGGGCGTTCTCCTGGATGGACGGCTGTCTTTCGAAGATCATTTGACGGCCGTCTCCAGGAGAGCTTTTTACCAGGTTCGCCTGGTCCGCCAGTTGCGCCCCTTTCTAGACCGGGATGCCTTATGCACGGTCACTCATGCTCTCGTGACATCTCGTCTGGACTACTGCAATGCTCTCTACATGGGGCTCCCCTTGAGGAGCACCCGGAGACTCCAGGTAGTTCAGAATGCGGCTGCGCGGGTGATAGAGGGAGCCCCTCGTGGCTCCCATGTAACACCTCTCCTGCGCAGACTGCACTGGCTACCTGTGGTTTTCCGGGTGCGCTTCAAGGTTTTGGTAATGATCTTTAAAGCGCTCCATGGCATAGGGCCGGGTTACTTACGGGACCGTCTGCTGCCACCGAATGCCTCCCACCGACCCGTGCGCTCCCACAGGGAGGGACTCCTCAGGGTGCCGTCAGCTAGGCAGTGCCGACTGGCGACGCCCAGGGGAAGGGCCTTTTCTGTGGGGCTCCCACCCTCTGGAACGAGCTTCCCCAGGACTTCGTCAACTTCCTGACCTTGGACCTTCCTGAGCTTAAGACACATCTATTTATTTGCAGGACTGGACTAGATTTTAAATTTTAATTGTTTAAATTTTAGATTTGGTTTTAACTTGGGGTTTTATTATTTATGTCTATTTTAAATATTCAGCCTATTTAATAAGTTTTTTAGATTAATGTTTTACTATGTATATTTATGTTGTTTTTAGATGGCTGTACACCGCCCTGAGTCCCTAGGGAGATAGGGCGGTATAAAAATATGAATAAATAAATAAATAAATAAATAAAAATCATAAGGATTTATAAATAATTTATAATTTATAATTATAATTTATAATATTTATAAATAGAGATAGATAGATAGATAGATAGATAGATAGATAGATAGATAGATAGATAGATAGATAGGTAGGTAGGTAGGTAGGTAGGTAGGTAGGTAGGTAGAAGGAGAGAGAGAGAGAGAGAGAGATGATAGATAGGGCAGAGAGCTAGGCCTCCATACCCAAATGAACAACTGGTTAGCCCGACAGATTTGCTTTGATATCCTATTCTGAGCATTCTTGAACTTTTGAAAGCCGCCCCCTGTCTTCCCACCAGATGTAACCCTCGCTGGGGGGGGCTGAGCCCCATCAGCCACGCTTCCCTCTTTGATCAGGAAATAACCCAGCGGGCACCGGCCCAGAGCCTCGGCTGCTGACCCCCAGCCCAGCAGGGGAGACGAACGGATGCCTAAATAAGACATCATCATTTATAGAGACCTCCTCCGTAGGGTGGATCTCCCTTAGGAATCTCTCTCAGGACTAGTCGGTCTCTTTCCCCTTCATCCTCTCCCTGGGGTTTGTGCCTTATGGAGCACGTGGTCCTCCATCACTCAGTGGGGTCTTTTCAATGTCAGGGACTCTGGCACAAGGTTTTGACCTTAGAAACAGCTGGCAATAACCAAGGCTGGGAGGGAGGAAATTGCAAAAGTCCTTAACAAAAAGCAGAAAGATGCCAATTTATGTTTTGGATCCTCTCTACAGATACAGAATAGAATAGAATAGAAGAGAAGAGAAGAGAAGAATGGAATTAGAATTAAAAGAGAAGAGAAGAGAAGAATGGAGTTAGAATTAGAAGAGAAGAGAAGAGAAGAATGGAGTTAGAATTAGAAGAGAAGAGAAGAGAGAGAAGAATGGAGTTAGAATTAGAAGAGAAGAGAAGAGAGAGAAGAAGAGAAGAGAAGAATGGAATTAGAATTAAAAGAGAAGAGAAGAGAAGAATGGAGTTAGAATTAGAAGAGAAGAGAAGAGAAGAATGGAGTAAGAATTAGAAGAGAAGAGAAGAGAAGAGAAGAGAAGAGAAGAGAAGAGAAGAGAAGAATGGAATTAGAATTAAAAGAGAAGAGAAGAGAAGAATGGAGTTAGAATTAGAAGAGAAGAGAAGAGAAGAATGGAGTTAGAATTAGAAGAGAAGAGAAGAGAAGAGAAGAATGGAATTAGAATTAAAAGAGAAGAGAAGAGAAGAGAAGAATGGAATTAGAATTAAAAGAGAAGAGAAGAGAAGAGAAGAATGGAGTTAGAATTAAAAGAGAAGAGAAGAGAAGAATGGAATTAGAATTAAAAGAGAAGAGAAGAGAAGAGAAGAATGGAATTAGAATTAAAAGAGAAGAGAAGAGAAGAGAAGAATGGAATAAGAATTAAGAGAAGAGAAGAGAAGAGAAGAGAAGAGAAGAGAAGAGAAGAATGGAATTAGAATTAGAAGAGAAAAGAAGAGAAGAGAAGAATGGAATTCGAATTAAGAGAAGAGAAGAGAAGAGAAGAGAAGAGAAGAGAAGAGAAGAATGGTTAGAATTAGAAGAGAAGAGAAGAGAAGAGAAGAATGGAATTAGAATAGAATAGAATAGAATAGAATAGAAGAAAAGAAAAGAAAAGAAAAGAAAAGAATGGAATGGAATTAGAAGAGAAGAGAAGAGAAAAATGAAATTAGAATTAGAAGAGAAGAAAAGAAAAGAAAAGAGAAGAATGAAATTAGAATAGAATAGAATAGAATAGAATAGAATAGAATAGAATTTGGTGCAGATGCTCTTGGAATACATAAAAGACAAGATACGTTCATCAAGAATCATAAGGTACAACACTTAATGATAGTCATAGGGAAACAGTCAATATAAATCGTAAGGATTGCCAGCAACAAGTTTACAGTCATGCAGTCATAAGTGGGAGGAGATGGGTGATGGGAACGATGAGAAGATTAATAGTAGTGCAGACTTAGTAAATAGTTTGACAGTGTTGAGGGAATTATTTGTTTAGCAGAGTGATGGCATTCAGGGGGAAAAAACTGTTCTGTCTAGTTGTTCTGGTGTACAGTGCTCTATAGGGGACCTGGGAGGTCATCTAGTCCAACCCCCTGCCCAAGCAGGAGACCTTACACCATTTCTGACAGATGGCAGTCCAGTTTCTTCCTGAAATCCTCCAGGGATGAAGCTCCCACAACTTCTGAAGGCAACTTCTGTTCCATCAATTGATGGCTCTCCCTGTCAGAAAATTTTTCCTTATTTCCAGGTTGAATCTCTCCTTGATCAGTTTCCATCCGTTATTCCTTGTCTGGCCTTCGGGTGCCTTGGAAAATAGCTTGACCCCCTTCCTCCTCTCTGTTGCAGCCCCTCAAATATTGGAAGACCATTATAATGTCTCCCCAGGCCCTGTGTATGCGTGTCCATTGTGACCATCTTGATTTTTTTTTTCCCCCGAAACTTGACGATTTATCTGAACTGGTATAGGATCTCCTGCTTGAGCAAGGGGCTGGACTAGAAGACCTCCAAGGTCCCTTTAAGCTCTATTCTGATTCTGATTTATTGAATTCTTATCCTGCGCGTATTGCAGATAAGTCCTTGACATACAACAGTTCATTTAGAGACCATTCCAGAGGTGAAGACCAGTGGCTGGGCCCACCCACCTGCCCCAGCGCTACTGTTGTGACCCAGGTTCCTGGACTTGGACTCATGGACTCGGATGATTCAGAAAGTGAGGGAGAAGACCTGGCAAGCCCTGCTTCTCCTGGGCCCTCTCCCTCCCTGGCACCCACTCAAAGGGAGGAGGAGGGGCCGGCAAGGCCTGATTCTCCCAGGCCTCCTTCTGATTTGGCAACGCCCCAAGAACAGTTTTGGAGTGATGCAAGACTGCGCAGACGTGACCGGCACGCGCAGCAGAGGAAGCGTTGGGACAAAGCCAAAGAATGATGGTCATGCAGTGACATCTGCAGAGACTATAAAAAGGAGGCGGAACTTCCTGGTTTTTTGTCTTGGACAAAGCAGTGAATTTGCGCGGGCAAACTGTATCAATGGAGGGAAGAATATATTCGTGAGTAACTCTGGCCTTATCTATAATTTCCTCGTTATCTCCAGAGACTTGGCAGGCCCGTGGGTAGACGTGGCCAGAACATTTATCTATGTAAATAAATTAGAAAAGGAGACCTTTGACTGACTCTTTGTTGGGAGTATTGGGGGAGGGAAACAGAACAGCTATCCCGTCCTATATAGTCGCCGTGTTTTTGAAACCGTGTGCGCACGCTCTCACATTTTCGGTGCTGGGCAAACTGGTTGTTACATTATGTGACGCCCACCTCTGGACCATTCAAAGTTACAACGGTACTGAAAAAAAGGGACTTACGACCATTCTTCGCACTTACGACCGTGGCCACATCGTCGTGACCATGGCAGCATCTCCACATGATCAAATTTCAGATGCTCGGCAGCCGACTCACATTTACGACGGTTGCAGTGTCACGGGCGCCATGGGAATCGTCTTGTGCGACGAATTCACTTTACAACCGTGTTAATGACGTAACAACGGCAGCGGCTCACTTAACGACCGTAGCAGGGAAGGTCGTAAAATGGGGCAAAATCCCTTTTTAACAACTGTCTTGCTTCGTAGTGGAAATTTTGGCCTCCGCTGTGGTCGAACGTCGAGGACAACCTGTAGAAGCAGTATAGGAGCTGAGGTGGCACAGTGGTTAGAGTGCAGTACTGCAGGATACTTTAGCTGACTGCTAGTTGTAGTTGGGCAGTTCAAATCTCACCAGCTCAAGGTTGACTCAGTCTTCCATTCTTCCGAGGTCGGCAAAATGGGGACCCAGATTGTTGGGGGCAAGAGGCTGACTCTGTAAACTGCTTAGAGAGGGCTGTGAAAGCATTGTGAATATAAGTCTAAGGGCTATTGAGAAGGAAGGAAGGGAAAGAAGGAAGGAAGGAGCTGTGGTACTACAGTGGTTAGAATGCAGAATTGCAGACAAGCTCTGCCCACAGCCAGGAGTTTGATCCTGACCAGCTCAAGGTTGACTCAGCCTTCCATCCTTCCGAGGTGGGTAAAATGAGGACCCAGATTGTTGGGGGCAAAAGGCTGACTCTGTAAACCGCTTAGAGAGGGGCTGGAAAGCACTCTGAAGCAGTATATAAATCAAAGTGCTATTGCTATTGCTCTAGCCCTTTCTTTCTTTCTTTCTTTCTTTCTTTCTTTCTTTCTTTCTTTCTTTCTTTCTTTCTTTTTCTTCCTTCCTTCCTTCCTTCCTTCCTTCCTTCCTTCCTTCCTTCCTTCCTTCCTTCCTTCCTTCCTTTCTGTCTCTGTTTCTTTCATCACTTGTTCTATATCTGGTGGCACAATGGTTAGAGTGCAGTATCGCACACTAACTTACTGCTCACTGCCACGAGTTCGATCCAGACTGGCTCAAGGTCGACTCAACCTTCCATCCTTCCGAGGTCAGTAAAATAAAGACCCAGATTGTCGCGGGCAAGAGGCTGACTCTGTAAACTGCTTAGAGAGCGCTGGAAAACACTATATAAGTCTAAGCAGTATATAAGTCTAAGCAGTATATAAGTCTAAGGGCTATTGAGAAGGAAGGAAGGAGCCGTGATACTACAGTGGTTAGAATGCAGAATTGCAGACAAGCTCTGCCCACAGCCAGGAGTTCGATCCTGACCAGCTCAAGGTTGACTCATCCTTCTGAGGTCAGTAAAATGAGGACCCAGATTGTTGGGGGCAAGAGGCTGACTCCGTAAACCACTTAGGGAGGGCTGTGAAAGCAGTGTGAAGCAGTATATAAATCCAAGTGCTATTGCTATTGCTCTACCCCTTCCTTCCTTCCTTCCTTCCTTCCTTCCTTCCTTCCTTCCTTCCTTCCTTCCTTCCTTCCTTCCTTCCTTCCTTCCTTCCTTCCTTCCTTCCTTCCTGTCTCTCTTTCTTTCATCACTTGTTCTATATCTGGTGGCACAATGGTTAGAGTGCAGTATCGCACACTAACTTACTTCTCACTGCCACGAGTTCGATCCAGACTGGCTCAAGATTGACTCGGCCTTCCATCCTTCCGAGGTGGGTAAAATGAGGACCCAGATTGTTGGGGGGCAAGAGGCTGACTCTGTAAACTGCTTAGAGAGGGCTGTGAAAGCACTGTGAAGCGGTATATAAGTCTAAGGGCTATTGAGAAGGAAGGAAGGAGCCGTGATACTACAGTGGTTAGAATGCAGAATTGCAGACAAGCTCTGCCCACAGCCAGGAGTTCGATCCTGACCAGCTCAAGGTGGATTCAGCCTTCCATCCTTCCGAGGTTGGTAAAATGAGGACCCAGATTGTTGGGGGCAAGAGGCTGACTCTATAAACTGCTTAGAGAGGGCTATAAAAGCATTGTGAAGCAGTATATAAGTCTCAGTGCTATTGAGAAGGAAGGAAGGGAAGGGAAGGAAGGAAGGAAGGGAAGGAAGGAAGGAAGGGAAGGAAGGAAGGAAGGAAGGAAGGAAGGAGCCGTGGTACTACAGTGATTAGAATGCAGAATTGCAGACAAGCTCTGCCCACAGCCAGGAGTTTGATCCTGACCAGCTCAAGGTGGATTCAGCCTTCCATCCTTCCGAGGTTGGTAAAATGAGGACCCAGATTGTTGGGGGGCAAGAGGCTGACCGTAAACCGCTTAGAGAGGGCTGGAAAGAACTGTGAAGCGGTAGATAAGTCTAAAGTGCTATGGCTATAGAAATATGATTGAAATCAAGCTTGAGAGGAAAATAACAGAAAGTTTGCCAAAAATTCCTTCGGGTGCCCCTTGTCTGCAATGCCATCCTGTAAGTAAATGTGGCTTTTAAAGCTCAGGAAAGCACGATTATCTTCTACTTGGCAGAAATTGAGCCCCCAAGAATAGAGGGGAGGGGGAGAAAATCCACCCCGTTTCTTGAAGCAATGAGGAACATCTGTTAGCAAAGATCAACACAGATTAAAGTTCGACCACATTGCTAAGAGGCGAAAGTCTTAGACAAGCCAGGCCTAAGCCTGATGTTCGTTGGGCAACTTCCAACTGGGTGGAATTTATAGCTCTGCGTTCCCAGGCTGGCTGAGGATTTCTGGGAAGTAAAATCCATCTTTCGGGGAGAGGAATCCCCGCTTAGATCTCACATGCCATCCTGGGAAATAACAGAGCCGGTATATTAAAAAAAAGAACCCCCAGGAAAAGACAAAAGACATGGCTACAGAATAGGTCTCAAACTTGATTTCATTGAGGGCCGCATCAGGATTGTGTTTGATCTTGGGGGGGGGGGGCGTGGCCGGGTGTGTGTGTGTGTGGCCAGCTCGACATCATTCGTGTCGGGGTCACCTGTGGTGGCCACGGTGGAGCTGGGAGATCCATTGTCTCCTTCCTTCCTTCCTTCCTTCCTTCCTTCCTTCCTTCCTTCCTTCCTTCCTTCCTTCCTTCCTTCCTTCCTTCCTTCTCTCCCTCCTCTCTCCCTCCCTCCTTTCCTTTCCTTTCTCCTTTCTCTCTTCGTCTTTCTTTCCTTTCCTTTAATTTCCTTTCCTTCCTTTCTCTCTTCTTCCTTCCTTCCTTCCTTTCCTTTCTATTCTCTCTCTCCTTCCTTCCTTCTTCTTTCTTTTCTTCCTTCTTTCCTTCCTCCTTCCTTCCTTATTTCCTCCTCCTCCTCCTCCTCCTCCTCCTTTCCTTTCCTTTCTCTTCTCTCTCTCTCCCTTCCTCCCTTCCTTTCTCTTCTCTCTCCTTCCTCCCTCCCTTTCTTTTCTCCTTTTCTTTCCTTTCTCTTCTCTCTCTCTCCCTTCCTCCCTTCCTTTCTCTTCTCTCTCCTTCCTTCCTTCTTTCTTTTCTTCCTTCTTTCCTTCCCTCCTTCCTTCCTTCCCTCCCTCCCTCCTCCCTCCTTTCCTTTCCTTTCCTTTCCTTTCCTTTCCTTTCCTTTCTCCTTTCTCTTTCCTTTCCTTTTCTTTCCTTTCTCCTTTCTCTATTCTTCCTTCCTTCCTTTCCTTTCTCTTCTTTCCTTCCTCCCTCCCTCCCTCCCTTTTTCTCTCCTTTCCTTTCCTTTCCTTTCCTTTCCTTTCCTTTCCTTTCCTTTCTCTTCTCTCTCTCTCCCTTCCTTCCTTCCTTCCTTCCTTTCTTCCCTCCCTCCCTCCTTTTCTTCTTTTTCTTTCCCTCTTCATTCTCCTTTCTTCCTCCTCCTCCTCCTTTTTCCTGCCTTGCTCTCTTCCCATCTTCCCTTCTTTGTTTTTTCTCTTTCCCTTTCTCCTTTCCTGTCCCTTCTCGGATGCTCAAATGCAAAAAGGGGAAACATTTCTCCTTTTGCTTGGCTTTGCTTTCAGTTTGTTTTGCTAGCCCTCTGCCAGCAAAACAGAGTTCGGTTTGTGTGTGTGTGTGTGTTTCGCTGACTGAGGGCTGCAGGAGGTGCAGAATCTGTGATTCTGGTTTTTTTTTTATTCGGTTCGGTTCAACTATCCAGTTCTGGTCACCACAAAAAAAAAAAAAGATGTGGAGACTCTAGAAAGAGTGCAGAGAAGAGCAACCAAGATGATGAGGGGACTGGAGGCTAAAACATATGAAGAACGGTTGCAGGAACTGGGTATGCCTAGTTTAAGGAAAAGAAGGACCAGGGGAGACATGATAGCAGTGTTCCAATATCTCAGGGGTTGCCCCAAAGAAGAGGGAGTTGGGCTGTTCTCCAAAGCATCAGAAGGCAGGACAAGAAGCAATGGGTGGAAACTAATCAAGGACAGAAGCAACTTAGAACTAAGGAGAAATTTCCTAACAGTGAGAACAATTAACCAGTGGAACAACTTGCCTCCAGAAGTTCTGAATGCTCCAACATTGGAGGTTTTTAAGAAGAGATTGGACAACCATTTGTCTGAAATGTTATAGGGCATGTTATAGAACCTTGATCACTTTAAGACTTGTGGACTTCAACTCCCAGAGTTCCTCAGCCAGCTTTGCCCCGCGCACCCCATATACCCTGTGCATATACCCCCGCACGCCGCACATTCATTCATGCATAGCCCCCCCATGCGTCCCACCCCCCGCGCATGCACGGCAGAGACCCAAAGACCAGCTGGCCGGCGGGAGGCATGCACACATGTGCAGTGGTCCTGAACTTGCGGCTCACTTGCCATCAGAGAAGGTGCTGTGTGCCACCACTGGCACGCGTGCCATAGGTTCGCCATCACAGGTCTCGGGGTTGGACTAGAAGATCTCTAAGATACCTGTTTTGGTCCACCAGCAGCCGGCGGAGCTGGCAACGGAATCAAACAGTGATGTGGCTGAGGAAGGACATGGGCCAGTCCTGGAGGCTGGGGAAGGCCCGGATGAGGCCTCTGCATCGGAGGCAGTGGTGGGGCCAGGGCCATCGGGGAGTGATGTGCGGACTCCGGAGCCTCCAGAGACTGACAGTAGTGAGGCAGAGGAACAGGAGGAACCTGTTCCTAATGCACGCATGAGCAGAGCTGCCAGAAGGCAAGAGCAGCTCAAGCAGAGGACAACTCGGGAGTAGGGCCAAGAGATGATTGGCCCCTCCCACAAGGCTTAAAAGACCAGCAACGGTGTTTGGGCTTTGCTGGAAAACAATGTTGATAGCTTTGTCTTGTTGCATTTGTTTCGTATCGGTGTCTTCTGAACTTTTGCCAAGAAAGGCCTTTGGCAGTTTGCCTAATTGGACCAAGGTTGGTGATAGGACTGAGGAATTTGTGTTGGGAGGAATTTGCTTTAATTTAGTTGAACGATGCTGGGAATGATTATTCGAATCTCACCTGTTCGAATAAAGTCTTTGGTTTTTTTTTCACGGACTGAGTTTCCTACTACCTACTTGGGCCTGGGTCACAACACTGGCTTCCCCATTGACTTTGCTTGTCAGAAGGTCGCAAAAGGGGATCACGTGACCCCCCACTCCGGGACACTATGACCGTCATAAATATGAGTCGGTTGCCGAGCCTCCGAATTTTGAGTATGTGACTGTGAGGGTGCTGCATTGGTCGTATGTGCTTAAAGCTGTTGTGTCTGCGCCCCCCGAGCCGGGCTTCCTGCCAGAAAGTGACTTGGACAGTGAGGGGGAAGGGCCGTCAGGACTTACCTCGGGAATACCGGCTTCCCTGGCTCAGCTCCAGGAGCCAGAGGCATGACAGGTGGAGGAGATAACAAGGCCTCCGTCCCCTGACTCTTCCCCCCCCCAGGCCACACCTTCAGACCCAGCTGATGGCAATCAGGCCTGGCTGGACCCTAGGTTTCATAGGCAGGAGAGGCGGGAACAACAGAAGCAGGGGTGGGGCAGACCTAGGAAGTGCTGAGTCATGGAGCCACACCCCACAGGATATAAAGGCAGCAAGAGCTGCTGTGCCTCTTCGTAACAGGCAAATCAACTGATTAACTAAGAGCTGCAGTTTGTTCCTGGGTGACTCACCAGTGTCGAGGGAGATAACAGAGACACTAGGCAGACTCTCGCTATTCTGCTGCCAGAGCTGATAGTGCCGGCTAATTAAGCCATCGCTCAGACGGAGGCGAAGGAGGACAGAACAAAAGCGGTCATAAGTCACTTTGTTCAGCTCCGTTGTAACTTCAAAATGGCCACTAAACGAATGGTCGAATGCCAAGGACTACCTATGTCATGTTACTCTAAAATGGTGGCGTGGGGTTAAAACATTTTCAGGCTGCGAAATCTGTTCATTAAAATTTCCCAGGACTCACGATCCAGATGCTAAGCTCCAGTGACAGAAAATTGGCTGCATTTCATTGAACGGTTTTTTTCCCCCCGTTCATCAAATTCTCCTGAAATCTTAGTATCTACAGAGTTTGGAAGGAAAAAAAAAAGAATCATGAAAGTTACCATCTTCCCAACCTTGGCTACTTTAAGACTTGTGGACTTCAACTCCCAGAATTCCTCAACCTTGGCAACTTTTAAGACTTGTGGACTTCAACTCCCAGAATTCCTCAACTTTGACTAATTTAAGACTTGTGGACTTCAACTCCCATAATTCCTCAACCTTGACTAATTTAAGACTTGTGGACTTCAACTCCCATAATTCCTCAACCTTGACTAATTTAAGACTTGTGGACTTCAACTCCCATAATTCCTCAACCTTGGCTACTTTAAGACTTGTGGACTTCAACTCCCAGAATTCCTCAACCTTGACTACTTTAAGACTTGTGGACTTCAACTCCCATAATTCCTCAACCATGGCAACTTTTAAGACTTGTGGACTTCAACTCCCAGAATTCCTCAACCTTGGCTACTTTAAGACTTGTGGACTTCAACTCCCAGAATTCCTCAACCTTGGCTACTTTAAGACTTGTGGACTTCAACTCCCAGAATTCCTCAACCTTGGCTACTTTAAGACTTGTGGACTTCAACTCCCAGAATTCCTCAACCTTGACTACTTTAAGACTTGTGGACTTCAACTCCCATAATTCCTCAACCTTGGCAACTTTTAAGACTTGTGGACTTCAACTCCCAGAATTCCTCAACCCTGGCTACTTTAAGACTTATGGACTTCAACTCCCAGAATTCCTCAATCATGGCAACTTTTAAGACTTGTGGACTTCAACTCCCAGAATTCCTCAATCTTGGCTACTTTAAGACTTGTGGACTTCAACTCCCAGAATTCCTCAACCTTGGCTACTTTAAGACTTATGGACTTCAACTCCCAGAATTCCTCAATCATGGCAACTTTTAAGACTTATGGACTTCAACTCCCAGAATTCCTCAATCATGGCAACTTTTAAGACCTTTGGATTCCCAAGCAAACAAAGTTAGACCGTGGCGACAATCGGACAGCCTTATTTGTCTGAAATGTTTTAGGGTTTCCTCCCTGAGCAGGGGGGTTGGACTAGACAACCTCCAAGGACCCTTCCAACTCTTGTTATTCTACTATTCTGAATAGAAATAGACTTTTTCCCCCCGGTTTTTATTCAATATTGGGGGGAGAAAAAGAAATTCACCGTTGAATTTTCAAAAGAGAATATTTTTTTTTAATTCAAAAAGTTTTACAAAATTTTTTTCCCCCCCTTTCCCCCCAACCCCCCTCCCTTCACTGATCCCTCCCCCCTCCCCCCTGACTTCCCGGAAGAAGCACAAGGTATAGTTAAAAATAAAACAAACATATGCTAAGAAAATTTTCCCCCAAAACTATTATACCAATTTTCCCTCTCTAGCTCTGACTTCCTCCTAACATAACCAAAATCCTTCAGAAAAAAAAAATTAACAATTAACAGTAATAAAATATATAAATAGAATAGAATAGAATAGAATTTTATTGGCCAAGTGTGATTGAACACACAAGGAATTTGTCTTGGTGCATATGCTCTCAGTGTACATAAAAGAAAAGATATGTTCATCAAGGTACAACATTTACAACACAAATGATGGTCAATATATCAATATAAATCATAAGGATTGCCAGCAACAAAGTTATAGTCATACAGTCATAAGTGGAAAGAGATTGGTGATGGGAACGATGAGAAGATTAATAGTAGTGCAGATTCAGTAAATAGTCTGACAGTGTTGAGGGAATTATTTGTTTAGCAGAGTGATGGCCTTCGGGAAAAAACTGTTCTTGTGTCTGGTTGTTCTGGTGTGCAGTGCTCTATAGCGTCGTTTTGAGGGTAGGAGTTGAAACATTTTATGTCCAGGATGTGAGGGATCTGCAAATATTTTCACGGCCCTCTTCTTGATTCGTGCAGTATACAGGTCCTCAATGGAAGGCAAGTTGGTAGCAATTATTTTTTCTGCAGTTCTAATTATCAATCAATAGAACAAATTAATCCTAAAGTATTTAAAACCAGCTAAAGCATAAAAATCCAATCCAATTCAAAGAATATCTCCCTTATAGCTTATATAACCATATAATTTTCCCCCCAGGTCTTTCTTACATAAAATCTTTCAAGAATATTCTATTTAAAATACAGTACAACACATTATGAAATTTCAATACCGAAAATTATAATATCTATTCAAATTTAGTCCTTCCTCATCAAAATCCAGTATAAATCCAAATACCTAGTCTTTTATGATAGATATAAAACATATAATCAACCCATTTCTTCCAGATCTTCCTCACATATTGTCTTTCAGGGACACTAATATTTTTGTCTGTTAATAATTCAAAACAAAAGAGAATTTTGATGTACATCGCTGTCAAACGTGACCTTTTGACGTTTATTTGGGAATTTAGTCAATGGAAGGGGTGTTAAGACAGGTTAATCCTTGTGTGTCCTAACAGTGGCAAAAAAGGGTCAGTCACACGATCGACCTGATTTTACAGATAGTCCTTGACTTACAACAGTTCATTTAGTGACCGTTACAACAGCGCTGGAAAGAAAAAGTGACTTATGACCATTTTTTTTTTTTTTTTATTAAAATAGTTTTACAACAATTAAATTTTTCCCCCCTCCCCCCCTCCCTCCTAAACCCCCCTCCCCCCCCCGGACTTCCCGGAGCAAACACAAGGTATAGTTCCTTAAACAAAACATTCATACATTAAATTTTTAAAATCTAACACAATTATAGTCTTTCTCTCTCACATAACCTGACTTCTTCCATTAAAATCAAAATAACATCCTTCATTCAAAAGCAATCCGAAATTTCTTAATCTGATATCTATTTTGAATATAATCAATCCAGTTCTTCCATTCATTTAAATATTTTTCTTGAGTACTGTCTTTCAAGAAGGCTGAGATTTTAGCCATCTCAGCCAAATTGGAAACTTTCAATATCCATTCTTCTATTGTGGGTAATTCTTTTTTCTTCCAATATTGTCCAATCAACAGTCGTGCTGCTGTTATTAAGTTCAAAATCAACTTAGTCTCAATCACTGTACAGTCCGTTGTTATTCCCAAAAGGAAAAATTGCGGTAGGAACTTTATCTTCTTCTTCAAAACATTCTGCATAATCCACCAGATTCTTATCCAAAAAGACTTAATTTTCTTACAAGTCCACCATACATGAAAATATGTAGCATCATCACAATTACATCTCCAACATTTCGCTTGCATATCTGGATACATACATGATAATTTCTTAGGATCTAAATGCCATCTATAAAACATCTTATAAAAATTTTCCCTTAAATTCTGCGCTTGCGTAAATTTAACATTTCTAACCCAAATTTTTTCCCATGTTTCCAACATTATTGGTTCTTGAATATTCTGTGCCCATTTTATCATACAATCCTTTATTAAATCTCTTTCAGAATCTATTTCTATCAACACAGTATACAATCTCTTTATATGCCCCTGAGTTTGATTTCTAATTTGTTTAACCAAATTTTCTTCATTTTGAATGATACCTATTTTCTGATCTTCTTTCCATCTAGCCTTTAACTGTCCATATTGAAACCAAGTATAATTCCTCCCTTCTTCTTTTAATGTATCCAAAGATTTTAATTGTAAATTTCCCCTCTCATTGTATAAAAGATCTTTATAAGTAATCATTTCTTGTTCCTGTTCTATATTTATATTCTCTACTGCGTGCCTAGGACATGCCCATATAGGAATTTTGTAATTTAACTTATAATAATATTTTTTCCAGACACGCAGAAGAGAAATTCTCAACACATGATTCTTAAAAGCTTTATCTACTTTCTTATCATACAATAAATATGCATGCCAACCATATAATAAATCATAACCTTCTATATTCAAAATCCTTTCCTCCGTCAAATTAAACCAATCACTTAATACCGAACTTATGACCATTTTTCACACTTACGACTGTTGCCGCATCCTCGGGGTCACGTCACGTGATCAAAATTCAGACACTTGTCAACGGATTCATATTTATGACGGTTGCACGTTTCCCCTTTTGCGACCTTCCGACAAGCAATGGGGAAGCCAGATTCACTTAACAACCATGTTACTAATTTAACAACTCATTTAACCATGTTTCTTTTTCTTGAAGTCGTAAAGGGGGACAAACGTCCCTTCACAAATATCTCGCTTAGGGGCTTCCGGTGGCGCCACCTTTCTCGCTGGGTGCTAATTTATGGCACTCTGCACTGAATATGGTAAAAGCCGGTGAAAACAGCAATGAACAGCTGTTCCCGGCTTTAATTTCCCTCTCTGGTTGAAAGAGAGAGAAAGAGCAAGGGGGGGGGAGATAGTGGTAGATTCCCCTAGGGGCTTTGTTTTTGTTATGCAAAGTCCCGAAAGGTCGAATCCCCTTGAATTCTCCCTTAATCTCCAGTATTCACTGCGCTTCTGCAAAAGCAGGAAAAGAGGAAGGTGTCCACTTCTGCTAACAACTGATTTCTTTTTGTGGATTTCTAAAAGCAGACGGAAGAAGCATGAGTGAACAATTATTGGTTTGCAAGTATTTTTGATTTCCTGACTTCCACCTTTTTTAAAAAAGAGAATTTCCCCCCCCTTCTTTTAATTGCTTAAAATGGCGTTTGAGAGCAACTGAAGGCAGAGCGATACATCAAAGGGAGCCTTGCTGTGGAATCGAAACTGAATGGAGATTTTATCTTATTGTGTTGGACTGTGGATTGTTGGATTATATTACGTTGTTTAAGTATTTCACAAGGATTCTCAGCAGGAACTTTATCTTCTTCTTCAAAACATTCTGCATAATCCACCAGATTCTTATCCAGAAAGACTTAATTTTCTTACAAGTCCACCATACATGAAAATATGTAGCATCATCACAATTACATCTCCAACATTTCGCTTGCATATCTGGATACATACATGATAATTTCTTAGGATCTAAATGCCATCTATAAAACATCTCATAAAAATTTTCCTTAAATTCTGCGCTTGCGTAAATTTAACATTTCTAACCCAAATTTTTCCCATGTTTTCCAACATTATTGGTTCTTGAATATTCTGTGCCCATTTTATCATACAATCCTTTATTAAATCTCTTTCAGAATCTATTTCTATCAACACAGTATACAATCTCTTTATATGCCCCTGAGTTTGATTTCTAATTTGTTTAACCAAATTTTCTTCATTTTGAATGATACCTATTTTCTGATCTTCTTTCCATCTAGCCTTTAACTGTCCATATTGAAACCAAGTATAATTCCTCCCTTCTTCTTTTAATGTATCCAAAGATTTTAATTGTAAATTTCCGCTCTCACTGTATAAAAGATCTTTATAAGTAATCATTTCTTGTTCCTGTTCTATATTTATATTCTCTACTGCGTGCCTAGGACATGCCCATATAGGAATTTTGTAATTTAACTTATAATAATATTTTTTCCAGACACGCAGAAGAGAAATTCTCAACACATGATTCTTAAAAGCTTTATCTACTTTCTTATCATACAATAAATATGCATGCCAACCATATAATAAATCATAACCTTCTATATTCAAAATCCTTTCCTCCGTCAAATTAAACCAATCCGATCCTCGGGGTCACGACACGTGATCAAAATTCAGACACTTGTCAACGGATTCATATTTATGACGGTTGCACGTTTCCCCTTTTGCGACCTTCCGACAAGCAATGGGGAAGCCAGATTCACTTAACAACCATGTTACTAATTTAACAACTCATTTAACCATGTTTCTTTTTCTTGAAGTCGTAAAGGGGGACAAACGTCCCTTCACAAATATCTCGCTTAGGGGCTTCCGGTGGCGCCACCTTTCTCGCTGGGTGCTAATTTATGGCACTCTGCACTGAATATGGTAAAAGCCGGTGAAAACAGCAATGAACAGCTGTTCCCGGCTTTAATTTCCCTCTCTGGTTGAAAGAGAGAGAAAGAGCAAGGGGGGGGGAGATAGTGGTAGATTCCCCTAGGGGCTTTGTTTTTGTTATGCAAAGTCCCGAAAGGTCGAATCCCCTTGAATTCTCCCTTAATCTCCAGTATTCACTGCGCTTCTGCAAAAGCAGGAAAAGAGGAAGGTGTCCACTTCTGCTAACAACTGATTTCTTTTTGTGGATTTCTAAAAGCAGACGGAAGAAGCATGAGTGAACAATTATTGGTTTGCAAGTATTTTTGATTTCCTGACTTCCACCTTTTTTAAAAAAGAGAATTTCCCCCCCCTTCTTTTAATTGCTTAAAATGGCGTTTGAGAGCAACTGAAGGCAGAGCGATACATCAAAGGGAGCCTTGCTGTGGAATCGAAACTGAATGGAGATTTTATCTTATTGTGTTGGACTGTGGATTGTTGGATTATATTACGTTGTTTAAGTATTTCACAAGGGGATTCTCAGCAGGAACTTTGTCATGAAGGTTCTTTCAGAAGAATGGATTTGTGACTTTATACAGGACTACACAGAAAGTACGTATTTAATTATTCAAAAATACGAATTGATAAAAAATGGGGACGTTTTGGATGAGAGCTTGGCGGAAATTAACCAGTGTAACCACTTGGAAAATGGAATGGAGGAGATACAAACAAAAGTGGATAAATATGAAGATATGATCGTGAATAAACAAGTTGATGTAAAGAAGTTTTTTTTAAATAGTTTGGATGAAATGCCTGAATTTGTGCTACAGGAGGCTGTTTCCCGAATCGAAAAAACTCACAGGATTAATGTTTTCCAAGAGTTCTCTTTTTGGACTGATGGAATATACGGCAGTAATTTGTGGATTCTTGGACATAAGGAACTACTAGGAAATATTGTGACTGACTTTTCAAAAGGAGTAATGAAGGAAAGACAGAGATTAATGCATCAAAAAAAATGGCAAGAGACAAAAATATTATCCTTGAAACAAGGTTTTTTTGAAATATTAACAGACAAAAATATTAGTGTCCCGGAAAGACAATTTCTAAGGAAGATCTGGAAGAAATGGGTTGATTATATGTTTTATATCTATCATAAAAGACTAGATATTTGAATCTATACTGGATTTTGACGAGGAAGGACTAAAGTTGAATAGATATTGTAATTTTCTGTATTGAAATTTTATAATGTGTTGCACTGAATTTTAAATAGAATATTCTCAAAAGATCTTACGTAAGAAGACCTGAGGGGGAAATTATATGGTTATAGAAGCTATAAGGGAGATATTTTTTGAATTGGATTGGATTTTTATGCTTTAGCTGGTTTTAAATACTTTAGGATTAATTTGTTATATTGATTTATATATTTTATTACTGTTAATTGTTAATTTATTATTATTATTATTATTTTTATTTTTATTTTTTGAAGGATTTTGGTTATGTTAGGAGGAAGTCAGAGCTAGAGAGGGAAAATTGGTATAATAGTTTTGGGGAAAAATTTTCTTAGCATATGTTTGTTTTATTTTTAACTATACCTTGTGCTTCTTCCGGGAAGTCAGGGGGGAGGGGGGAGGGTATTAGTGAAGGGAGGGGGGTTGGGGGGAAAGGGGGGGATTTTTTTTTTTGTAAAACTTTTTGAATAAAAAAAAATATCTCGCTTAGCAACATAAATTGCGGGCCAGTCGTAAGTCGAAGATTTCCTCCTACTGCAGGTTTTTTTTTGCAGGCATCTTTAAGCAAATTGCGGCGGTTGTTAAGTGAATCCCCTTCCGCAGGGGCGGAGTTCGCAGCAACAGACAGTGTGAGAGAGGAATGCAAAATAATATTTTGGATCGCGGCTCTTCGCACGCACTCTGGGAGTTGGAGTCGAACTACAAATTCTGGCAATCCATCCAAGTTTTCCAAGGCAGGACCCACCGTCAGAATATCCCTGTCTGGCTGGAAAAATGGGACAATAATAAGATAAATAAGCAGCCATCTAAGCAGCTGCTTATTTATCTTATTATTGTCCCATTTTTCCAACTGGGGCCACTTTTGCGGTCTGTCCTGTCCTTTTGCCAGGCAGTCTCTGTTTCTTGGCAAAAACCCACCATGCTCTCGGTGTGGTTTTCATGACTTCTAATTGTTTGCATGTTCTCTTCTTTCTGCATTCATCTTTATTTGTCGCGGCCGACAAATAAAAATACGGAGAAAATGTCTCCTTATTTCCAGGTTGAACCTCTCCTTGATCAGTTTAGAATAGAATAGAATAGAATTCTTTTATTGGCCAAGTGTGATTGGACCCACAAGGAATTTGTCTTTGGTGCATAAGCTCTCAGTGTACATAAAAGAAAAGATACCTTCATCAAGAATCATAAGGTACAACACTTAACGATAGTCACAGGGTAAAAATAAGCAATCAGGAAATAATATCAATATAAATCGTAAGGATACAAGCAACGAAGTTACAGTCATACAGTCATAGCGGAAAGAGATTGGTGATGGGAACGATGAGAAGATTAATAGTAGTGCAGATTTAGTCAATAGTTTGACAGCGTTGAGGGAATTATTTGTTTAGAAGAGAGATGGCATTCAGGGGGAAAAAACTGTTCTGTCTAGTTGTTCTGGTGTGCAGTGCTCTATAGGGGACCTTGCAGGTCATCTAGTCCAACCCCCCTGCCCAAGGAGGAGACCCTACACCATTTCTGACCGATGGCAGTTCAGTCTCTTCCTGAAAGCCTCCAGGGATAAAGCTCCCACAACTTCTGAAGGCAATTTCTGTTCCATCAATTGATGGCTCTCCCTGTCAGAAAATTCCTCCTTATTTCCAGGTTGAATCTCTCCTTGATCAGTTTCCATCCGTTATTCCTTGTCTGGCCTTCGGGTGCTATTTGTTTAGCAGAGTGATGGCGTTCGGGGAAAAACTGTCCTTCTGTCTAGTTGTTCTGGTGTGCAGTGCTCTATAGCATCGTTTTGAGCGTAGGAGTTTCCATCCATTATTCCTTGTCTGGCCTTCGGGTGCTATTTGTTTAGCAGAGTGATGGCATTCCTTGTGTCTAGTTGTTCTGGTGTGCGGTGCTCTGTAACGTCATTATTTATTTATTTATTTATTTATTTATTTATTTATTTATTTATTTATTTATTTATTTATTTATTTATTTATTTATTTATTTATTTATTAAATTTTTATACTGCCCTTCTCCCGAAGGACTCAGGGCGGTTCACAGCCAAATAAAAACAATAAAAGTGCACAATAAAAACAGTAATTAAAAAACTTATTAAATATAAGGCCAAATTAAAATCCATTTAAAACCATAAAACCCAATAAAATTTAAATCCAAATATTAAAAACTACTAAAAATTCTACGCCAGTCCTGCGCGAATAAATAGGTAAGTCTTCAACTCGCGGTGGAAGGTCCGACGGTCAGGCAGTTGACGGAGTCCTGGGGGAAGTTCATTCCAGAGGGTGGGAGCCCCCACAGAGAAGGCCCTTCCCCTGGGGGCCGCCAGCCGACATTGCTTGGCGGACGGCACCCTGAGGAGTCCCTCTCTGTGAGAGCGCACGGGTCGGTGGGAGGCAATCGGTAGCAGTAAGCGGTCCCGTAAGTAACCCGGGCCCTAAGCCATGGAGCGCTTTAAAGGTAGTAACCAACACCTTGAAGTGCACCCGAAAGACCACAGGTAGCCAGTGCAGGAGTTTGAGCGTAGGAGTTGAGCGTAGGAGTTTCCATCTGTTATTCCTTGTCTGACCTTCAGGTGCTTTGGAGAATAGATTGACCCCCTCCTCTCTGTGGCAGCCCCTCAAATATTGGAAGACTAAAAACACCCCCCAGTTTCCCGTTTTGGGCCTAGGTCTCGGCTTGTCAACTCCAGGTCCGTGCAGCTCCACAAAAGACCAGCAGACAAAGATGCTTCAATTGCCGAACACAACCGAAATGCAGAACAAGACAAGTAATCGGGTCAAAGTCAGGGCTGAGAATGATCTGGGGACTGAAATTCCGATTGAGTTGTGGGGAAGAGGGATGTTTTTTGAGTCATATCTGTTGGATCCCAGCCTAAGCGTGTAAGGAGGGCGGTTGAAAACGAGAGACGGTGCAGCTGAGGAGGGGTTGGGTTACTGCTCAACTGGATTTTGTGAGGATTATCTCCTTTGGAGAGCCAGTCCAGCCTTAAATGGGATCTTGGAAGGTTATGGAAGGCAGAGGTAGAAAACAGAACCAGAGTGGGCAGAATTGATCACCCATTGATCTATCTCCATCCATCCATCCATCCATCCATCCATCCATCCATCCATTCAATCTATCCATCCTCCATCCAACCCTCTATCTATCTATCTATCTATCTCATCTATCTTTTATCATCATCTGTCTATCTGTCTGTTTGTCTGTCTGTCTGTCTCTCTCGCTCTCCATCCATCCATCCATCTAATTTATCCATCCTCTATCCACCCCTATATCTATCTATCTATCTATCTATCTATCTATCTATCTATCTATCTATCTATCTATCTATCTATCTATCTATTTATCTATCTAAGGGACGCGGTGGCTCAGAGGCTAGGACGTTGAGCTTGTTGATCGAAAGGTTGACAGCTCAGCGGTTCGAATCCCTAGTGCTGCCATGTAACAGGGTGAGCTCCCCTGACTTGTCCCAGCTTCTGCCAACCTAGCAGTTTCAAAAGCACGTAAAAATGCAAGTAGAAAAAATAGGGACCACCTTTGGTGGGAAGGTCACAGTGTTCCGTGCGCCTTTGGCATTGAGTCATGCCGGCCACATGACCACGGAGACGTCTTCAGACAGCGCTGGCTCTTCGGCTTTGAAACGGAAATGAGCACCGCCCCCTAGAGTCGGCAACGACTAGCACGTATGTGCAAGGGGAACCTTTACCTTTATCTATCTATCTATCTATCTATCTATCTATCTATCTATCTATCCATCCATCTACCTACCTTTCTTCTTCTTCTTCTTCTTCTTCTTCTTCTTCTTCTTCTTCTTCTTCTTCTTCTTCTTCTTCTTCTTCTTCTTCTTCTTCTTCTTCTTCTTCTTCTTCTTCTTCTTCTTCTTCTCCTCCTCCTCCTCCTCCTCCTCCTCCTCCTCCTCCTCCTCCTCCTCCTCCTCCCGATGATTGTTGGGGGCCAAAAGCCCCTGAAGGCAGGACAAGAAGCACCTAACCAAGGAATGAAACGACCTAGAACTAAGGAGAAATTTTCTGAGAGTGAGAATAATTAATCCATGGAAGGACTTGCCTCCAGAACTTGTTGGTGCTCCATCACTAGAGGCTTTTAGAATAGAATAGAATAGAATAGAATAGAATAGAATAGAATAGAATAGAATAGAATAGAATAGAATAGAATAGAATAGAATTTTTTATTGGCCAAGTGTGATTGGACACACAAGGAATTTGTCTTGGTGCAAACGCTCTCAGTGTGCATAAAAGAAAAGATACCTTCATCAAGGTACAACATTTACAACACAAATGATGGTCATAGGGTACAATTTTTAACACTTAATGATACAACACTTAATGATAAGCATAGGGTACAAATAAGCAATCAGGAACAATCAATAATATAAATCATAAGGATTACCAGCAACAAAGTTACAGTCATACAGTCATAAGTGGGAGGAGATTGGTGATGGGAATGATGAGAAGATTAATAGTAGTGCAGATTTAGTAAATAGTTTGACAGTGTTGAGGGAATTATTTGACAGTGTTGAGGGAATTACTTTAAGAAGAGAATTAGACAACCATTTGCCTGAAATGGTCTACGGTTTCCTGATTGAGCAGGGGTTGGACTGGAAGATCTTCAAGGTCCCCTCCAACTCTATTCTATTAGTTAATTAATTAGTAAATTAGTTCCACTGGTTTTAACTCCCGTTTTGGAGGTTGGATAGGATCCCCCAGATTTTATTCCGAGGTTTGTCGTTTAATTCAATTTTCTAATTCCTCTTTCCCCATCTGGCTAGAATGATCTTGACTTGGTCTTTCTTCCAAACTATTGTGGGCCCGGTCTTCCCACAGGACCCCATTAAGAACCGCAAATAACTGCATGGTTTATTGAGAAACCGGAGTTCTTAATCAACAAGCTTTGACCATGAGCCAATCCCAAAAGAAAAGTGAAGGTCAAGTGTTTGCCAACAAACTGGATATCTTTTTTTTCCAGCGAGCTTGGGGGGTGTCAAGGCCTGCAAACAAATTCCTTGTTTCGTTTTATTTTGGGGTTTTTTTCCCCAAAGGTGAGCAAATGAAAATGCTATCTTAGAGACAACACTTTGTGACTTTCCTCTTTTGGTGATCCAGCTAGTCCTTGAGTTATAAACTCCTTCCATACTTCCACCTCTCACAATACTTGACAACACAGTATCAACAGTAGAAACCTTCAGATTTCTGGGTTCTATCATATCGCAAGATCTCAAATGGACAGCCAACATCAAAAACATCATTAAAAAAGAACAACAAAGAATGTTCTTTCTGCGCCAACTCAGTAAGCTCAAACTGCCCAAGGAGCTGCTGATCCAATTCTACAGAGGAATTATTGAGTCTGTCATTTGCACCTCTATAACTGTCTGGTTCGGTTCTGCAACCCAACAAGAAAAACACAGACTTCAGAGGATAATTAGAACTGCAGAAAAAATAATTGCTACCAACCTGCCTTCCATTGAGGACCTGTATACTGCACGAATCAAGAAGAGGGCCGTGAAAATATTTGCAGATCCCTCGCATCCTGGACATAAACTGTTTCAACTCCTACCCTCAAAACGACGCTATAGAGCACTGCACACCAGAACAACTAGACACAAGAACAGTTTTTTCCCGAAGGCCATCACTCTGCTAAACAAATAATTCCCTCAACACTGTCAGACTATTTACTGAATCTGCACTACTATTAATCGTTTCATAGTTCCCATCACCAATCTCTTTCCACTTATGACTGTATGACTATAACTTGTTGCTGGCAATCCTTATGATTTATATTGATATATTGATCATCAATTGTGTTGTAAATGTTGTACCTTGATGAACGTATCTTTTCTTTTATGTACACTGAGAGCATATGCACCAAGAAAAATTCCTTGTCCAATCACACTTGGCCAATAAAATTCTATTCTATTCTATTCAGCTAGCAACAGCTAGCAACGACTCGGTCTTCATACCATGGCTACAGTGTCCCCAGAGTCGTGTGATCAAGATTTGAACCCTGAACCTAACTTGACTGAAGGGAGTGAGACTAACATGTTCAAGGATTGATCGATCGATCGATCGATTCATTCATTCATTCATTCCCCATCTTTATTATTTTCACAAATAACTCAAGGCGGCAAACACACTTTCCTCCTTCTGTTTCCCCCACCACAACAACCCTGTGAGGTGGGTTGGGCTCAGAGACAATTATTGGCCCAAAGTCATTTAGTTGGCTTCGTGACTTGTGGGGGGTGGGGAGATAGAACTCATCATCTCCTGGTGATTGGCCCAAAGTCACCCAGCTGACCTTCATGCCTAAGCTGGGACTAGAACTCACCGTCTCCTGGTGATTGGCCCAAAGACACACAGTTGGCTTTCATGCCTAAGGCGGGACTAGAACTCACCATTTCCTGGTGATTGGCCCAAAGTCACCCAGCTGGCCTTCATGCTAAGGCGGGACTAGAACTCACCATCTCCTGGTGATTGGCCCAAAGTCACTCAGCTGGCCTTCATGCCTAAGGCGGGACTAGAACTCACCATCTCCTGGTAATTGGCCCAAAGTCACCCAGCTGGCCTTCATGCCTAAGGCGGGACTAGAACTCACCCTCTCCTGGTGATTGGCCCAAAGTCACCCAGCTGGCTTTCACGCCTAAAGAAGGAACTAAAATTCATCATCTCCTCTTGATTGGCCTAAGGTCATCTAGCCAACTTTTGTGCCTAAGGCGGGACTAGAATTCACCTGGCGATTGGGCCAACGTCACCCAGCTGGCTTTCCTGCCTAAGGCGTCACTAAAACTCACGATCTCCTGTTTATCCAAGTAGAACCAAACTGGCTCTCTTCAGGTTGTTGAAAAAGAAGCTAGAATAAGTCTGGGGAATTCTGGGAGTTGACATCCGCCTATCTTAAAGTTGCTAAGGTTGGGAAACACTGTCATGGAGGCTACTAAGCAGATATCAGATTGCTTTTTTCTGGTGGGATAGATGGGAAATGTAGTTTCCAATGCCTTCTAGCTGTATGCAATGGGGGCACCCAGCGGTGAGTTTCACATTTTGTTACTACCGGTTCGCCGTGCGTGCTCACATGCACTTTGCTCTTGCGCATGCCTTCCGCACATCCGCCCGGCCTCAAAAACATCCCGAAAGAGGACGGCATAGAGCTGTGGTGGGTGAGCGGTAGACAGACCCACCTGTGATTTCCGCTACCAGTTCGCCGGAACAGGTCCGAACCAGCTGAATGCCATTTCTCGGGCACCCGTTTTCCACTGTAGCAAATAGAATGTTAAGAAACATCTAGAGTAGACCCTAGAGTTAGTTGGCTAAGCCCAACTCGTGATAGAGAGATCTGGGTCTGTCAACTCCTGATTCTTTGGCAGCCGAAGGTGGAAGATGGATGCGTCGTTGGCGGAGGAAGTCCACCGTAACAGCCGAGACTTGTTCAAGGAGCCTCGTTCAAGGAGGGCGGTTGGAAAAAGGGAGGGGAAGAAATATTATCTGATGGAATGCTTGCCTGGGAATTTGGCCCTCCAAAAGTTTATACTCCAGGCTGTTGTGGCATGGATCTTCTCCAGGAATGAACATACACAGCTGGCCGCAAAGCAAAACCCCAATTCCGAGGAAAAATGCATAGGATAAACATCAGGCTCAGATTCTCTGTATCTCTATTCGCCTGGCTTGTACCGCTGAGTTTATCATTTCCAGAGGTGGACTTCATATACGGTATCAACTGGTTCACCCAGCACCAGAAATAGAATAGAATAGAATAGAATAGAATAGAATTTTTATTGGCCAAGTGTGATTGGACACACAAGGAATTTGTCTTGGTGCATAAGCTCTCAGCGTACATAAAAGAAAAGATACGTTCATCAAGATACAACATTTACAACACAATTGATGGTCAATATATCAATATAAATCATAAGGATTGCCAGCAACAAGTTATAGTTATACAGTCATAAGTGGAAAGAGATTGGTGATGGGAACTATGAAACGATTAATAGTATGAGCGTGCACATGCGTGCGACATCAAACAACATAGCAATTTGCACACGCATGCCATCCACACACACGTGTGACATTAAACAACATGGAAATTTGCCCATGTGTACCGTCCACACATGCGTGCAACATCAAACAACACAGCAATTCGATCACGCGCGCCGTCCTCACATGCGTGAGGCGTCACAAAACACAGCGATATAGGATGGGATTGCACGATTACCGGCTCGCCTGAATCGGTCCGAACTTCTCCATAAGTTGGGAAACAATAAAAATCAAAGACCAGCAGATCAAGACCAGCTCAATAGTAGCACCTGTGAGAGGAATCTTGGAGTCCTAGTGGACAACCATTTAGATATGAGCCAGCAGTGTGCAGCAGCTGCTAAAAAAGCCAACACAATTCTGGGCTGCAAAAACAGAGGGATAGAATCAAGATCACGTGAAGTGTTAGTGCCACTTTATAATGCCTTGGTAAGGCCACACTTGGAATATTGCATCCAGTTTTGGTCGCCACGATGTAAAAAAGATGCTGAGACTCTAGAAAGAGTGCAGAGAAGAGCAACAAAGATGATTAGGGGACTGGAGGCTAAAACATATGAAGAACGGTTGCAGGAACTCGGTATGTCTAGTTTAATAAAAAGAAGGACTAGGGGAGACATGATAGCAGTGTTCCAATATCTCAGGGGTTGCCACAAAGAAGAGGGAGTCGGGCTGTTCTCCACAGCACTTGAGGGTAGAACAAGAAGCAACGGGTGGAAACTGATCAAAGAAAGAAGCAACTTAGAGCTAAGGAGAAATTTCCTGACAGTTAGAACAATTAATAAGTGGAATGACTTGCCTGCAGAAGTTGTGAATGCTCCAACACTGGAAATTTTTAAGAAAATGTTGGATAACCATCTGTCTGAGATGGTGTAGGGTTTCCTGCCCGGGCAGGGGGTTGGACTAGAAGGCCTCCAAGGTCCCTTCCAACTCTGTTGTTATATTATATTGCATTATTAAAATTCTAACAGTATATAAGATCTGTTTTCTAAAAATCACCTGAGGACAGGTCAAGAAATAATGGGTGGAAGATTATTGAAGAGAGGTCTGATCTAGAACTACAGTAGTGGCCCAAATTGTGGAAACCTTTTGGGGAAAGTGTATTTTCTAAAACTTGCTAATAACACCCACTTTCTTTTGGGGTGTAGTACCATTAATTTATTTATTAATGGAAAGATAATTGAATCAAGAATGTCATGCAATAACTTTGATGAAGGATTTGCTATTGGAATAGCAGTTACAGTATACAGAAAAAAAACGTAGAAAAAACGAGATCTACAAAGATGATCACCGTAGAAAAAATGAGAGATGCAAAAATGATCCCCATGTCAGTTAATCCTTAGTTGGGTAAACTTTAGCCGTGAATGACGGCCTTACAACGTCTTCCCATGGAGTGAATCCAGTGGTGGGTTTCAATTTTTTTTTACTACCGATTCTGTGGGTGTGGCTTGGTGGGCGTGGCATGGCTTGGTGGGTGTGGCTTGGTGGGCGTGGCACGGGAAGGATACTGTAAGATCTCCATTCTCACCCCACTCCTAGGAGGGAAGGATACTGCAAAATCCCCATTTCCTCCCAATCAGCTGGGATTCGGGAGGCAGAGAATAGATGGGGTCGAGGCCAGTCAGAATTTTTACATCCGGTTCTCCGAACTACTCAAAATTTCTGCTACCGGTTCTCCAGAACTGGTCGGAACCTGCTGAAACCTACCTGTGGAGTGAACTAAGTCTTTTAGTTCCGCAGCTGTTATCATGTGAAACCAAGATTAAATTGATTACTTCTATTAACTTTTTTTAAAATTTGCATTTATATCCCGCCCTTCTCCGAAGACTCAGGGCGGCTTACACTATATCAAGCAATAGTCTTCATCCATTTGTATATTATATACAAAGTCAACTTTTATTGCCCCCAACAATCTGGGTCCTCCTTTTACCTACCTTATAAAGGATGGAAGGCTGAGTCAACCTTGGGCCTGGTGGGGCTTGAACCTGCAGTAATTGCAAGCAGCTGCTGTTAATAACAGACTGTCTTACCAGTCTGAGCCACAGAGGCCCATTTAAACTGGGTTTTATTGCTGGGTTGCTTCTGACTAACCAGTTTCTTTCGTCGGCTCCATAGATTTTCCATTGGGTGAAGGTCTGGGCTATTTCTAGGCCATTCCAGCACTGGAATAGGAGTATCTTGAAACTCCCTCCCAAAAAAGTGGTGTTATTAGCCATCAAACCTCAAAAATACACTTTCCCCAAAAAGTTTCCACAATTTTGGTCGCTACTGTAGGGAGAAATTTCCTGACACCGACAACAATGAACAACAGTGGGGCTGTCAGAGAGAAGAGGGGATCGACCTATCCTCCAAAGAAGAGGTCACCAACCTTTCGGATACTCAGGGACCACTAAATTCATAATTTTAAATCCCGCGGACTACTAATATGAACTGCCTAATGACCAGCTGGGTGGGCGTGGCTAGGTGGTCATGTGATTGGGTGGGCGTGGCCAACACCTCGCCTGCCCGCCCGGGCTCTTTAGCATCCCAACAGGAAGCAGTTGCTGGAGCTAAGCAGCCACCACGAGAAAGAGTTGGCAGAACAGCTCAATTCAAATTGGATCTGACCGAGAAGGAGGCTCAGCAGAAACACCTCACTGAGGACTAGGAGCATAGGCTTTCCAAGCAGAGGGAAGACTTCCGTCGCCTTCGACAAGACCTAAGTTTAACTCACAGAATCATCTATTGTAATGTCCTTCCTGTCAAAGGAAGTCGGTCACGATCACTCACGCCCTCGTCACTTCCCGCCTGGACTATTGCAATGCTCTCTACATGGGGCTCCCCTTGAAGAGCACCAGGAGGCTCCAGTTAGTCCAGAATGCGGCCGCGCGGGTGATAGAGGCAACACCGCGTTGCTCCCATATAACACCTATCCTGCGCGGCCTGCACTGGCTACCGGTAGTCTTCCGGGTGCAATTCAAGGTTTTGGTTACCACCTTTAAAGCGCTCCATGGCTTAGGACCGGGATACCTTCGAGACCGCCTTCTGCCACCGATTGCCTCCCAACGACCTGTGCGCTCCCACAGAGTGGCCCTCCTCAGGGTGCCGTCGACCAAACAATGTAGGTTGGCGACCCCCAGGGGGAGGGCCTTCTCTGTGGCGGCACCAGCCCTGTGGAATGAGCTTCCTCCAGGATTACGACAACTCCCTGACCTCCGGACCTTCAGACGTGAACTGAAGACTCTATTATTTCAGCGTGCGGGACTAGCCTAAGAACAAAATGTTTTAACTAAATTTTAATTGGGGTTTTATTGGTTCTTACTGTTTTAGTGATCAGGCTTTGATAATATTTAGTTTTAATCTGGGTTTTAAATGTTTATTTATTATATTGTTTTATATTGTTTTAATATGCCTGTGAACCGCCCTGAGTCCTACGGGAGATGGTGCGGTATATAAGTTTGATAAATAAATAAATAAATAAAGACTACTTCAGCTTCAATTGCAATAATACAAGAGCAACCAATAGATTTAAACTTAATGTCAACCGCTTTAATCTAGATTGCAGAAAATATGACTTCTGCAACAGAATCATCAGTGCTTGGAATACTTTACCTGACTCTGTGGTCTCTTCCCATAATCCCAAAAGCTTTAACCAAAAACTCTCTACTATTGACCTCACCCCATTCCTAAGGGGACCATAAGGGGCGTGCATAAGCGCACAAACGTGCCTACCGTTCCTGTCCTATTGTTTTTCTTTTCTTCTTCCTATATACATATATGCTTATACCTCCTTATATTTACTCATATATGTGTTTATATATTATATAATCTTTTTGTATGATACCTACATATATTGTTATGACAAAATAAATAAATAAATAAATAAATAAATAAATAGACGATAGATAGATAGATAGATAGATAGATAGATAGATAGATAGATAGATAGATAGATAGAGAAAGAAAGAAAGACCTCTGGGAGTGCAAGGCCAGGTACCGGCGCCTGGAGGCTCAGGGGGCTGAGATGGTCAGCCAGTTCCAGGCCATGATGCAGCCCCACTGGAACGAGGCCCTCCGGCTCTTCACCACCAGCAGCGCTTCCCTCCAGCCTTCGCCCAAAGCCCCCCACCAGGAGGCTGAAGCAGACCCCAAGTCGGAATTTCTGCCCCCCTCCGACCCACACAAAAAGACCCCGAAGGGGGAGACTCTCTGCAGCAACACAAATGTTCATTGCACATATCCGTCCCAGGGGCCATAGTTTGAGGACCTCTGATTTAGTGCAATATTAAAAATGCAAACAATTTTTCTGCGGACCACCAAAATTTTCTCGCGGACCACCAGTGGTTCACGGACCACCGGTTGGTGACCGCTGCTCCAAAGCACCTCAGGAAAGGACGAGAAGCAATGGATGGAAACGAATCAAAGAAAAACCCAAGGTAGAACAAAGGAGCAATTTCCTGACCGTGAGAACAAGGAATCAATGGAACCGATTAGATGCTACCTTTGGATGTTGTAGGACCATTAAATGTAAGTGCTCCATCGTTCCTAAGTCCCTTGTTTTCAGTGCTGTTTTTTTTTTTGTTTTTTTTTTGCAAAATTTTTTTATTTTTCCATAATAATTCCCACAATTTGACCAGTGTACAATACAATCACTTATCCAACAATCAGTCCTATACTCAAATTATACTCAGTCAGGGCTGCTCGACTGCCACTCCCCCCTTTAATCCTTTCTTCCCTTCTCATCCTTCTTAAACTTCCCCCACCACCTTCTCCTCGCTTTCCTACTCCTCTTCCCACTTCTCACTACCATCCTTTCTAACCTCTATCTTCTCCTTCTCCTCCTCCTATCCTTTCTTCTCCTCCCTTCTTTCCTCCCTACCCACCTACCTACCTACTTTCTTCCTTCTTTACTCCTCTTTCCTTACCCTTTCCTTCGGGAGTGTTTGCCGAGCAGTCCCGACATTACACCATTCCAACTTGTTTAATTCTACCATTATTCCTGTACAATGGCAACCAATCAATTTATAGTCTTCCCTTCCCGCCTCCTTCCCCGAGACTTCCCAGAACAGAATACAGGGTATTGTAACTAACAAACATAATCTAAAATATAACATAAAACATATTCCATTTCACACCATCACACTATCAATTCCCTTCTTTCTTAAACTAATACATAATAATTCCTAACTTCACTCAAAAACTAATTGATATTTTTTAATCTGATACTTATTTTGAATATAATCAATCCACTTCCTCCATTCCAATATATATTTTTCTTGTGTACAGTCTTTCAAGTAGGCAGAAATTTTTGCCATTTCTGCTAAATTTGATACTTTACTAATCCATTCTCCAATTGTAGGTAAGTCTTCTTTCTTCCAATATTGTGCAATCAATAATCTTGCAGCTAGTGCTGTTTTTTTTTTTTTTTTTTAATTTGCATTTATATCCCGCCCTTCTCCGAAGACTCAGGGCGGCTTACATTGTGTTAAGCAATAGTCTTCATCCATTTGTATATTATATACAAAGTCAACTTTATTGAACAATCTGGGTCCTCATTTTACCTACCTTATAAAGGATGGAAGGCTGAGTCAACCTTGGGCCTGGTGGGGCTTGAACCTGCAGTAATTGCAAACAGCTGCTGTTAATAACAGACTGTCTTACCAGTCTGAGCCACAGAGGCTCAGAACGGTCACTAAACGAACAGTTTTTTTTTATTTTACAGTTTTTCGTTCACCCAACCAAGTTGAAAAAAGGAGGATAGCAAAAACAGGGATAGTTTACAAGATTTGGCTAAGATTTGGAAAGGAAAACCTCTGGCGTCCGAACAGGACACCTGTACGGAAAAGAGGGAAGGGGGAGTCGTACTGTTCCCCTCACCCGCCGAGATGATGGGGTTATCCTTAGTTTGCACGAATCACGATTATTTATGACGTGGTTGATCCTCCTTGCTCAAAGCTCTTAAAAACGCTGGCGTCGTCTCAGAAAGGTGCGTGCATATCTGGTTTTTGCGTTTTTACAATGTGGAAAAAAACCCAAACCCATCCATCTTGCATACTGCATAAAATATATATATATATATATATATCAGCTTTCTTACTGAGCCTGGCTCTATCCCTGCTGATATCTTGGATACAAGTTCTCACTTGGATGATTTGTCTCCAGCAGGAACCTCCAGCTCTTCCCAAGTCATTCATGTAATCTTTTGATCCCCTTAATCTATCTTCTCTGTTCTCCTCCCCTTCTTCTGCCTTGCCAAGCCTTCTTTTTTTCCCCTCCTCATCTAGGGTCTGGTTTCATCATCTCTCCCTCCCTCCCTTTCTCTCCTTTCCCCTTTCTTTCTCCCTTTCTATCACCTTTTCCATCTCCACCTCCACCTCCATCATCTCCGTCTTATCTCCATCCTCTCTTGATCCCCAACTCCATCATTTTCATACCCACCTCCACCTTATCTCCATCATCTTCACCCCCATCTCCATCTCCAATATCTTCATCTCCATCCCCATCTTCTTCATCATCTCCCTTTCCATTCTATCTCCATCTCCATCTTCATGTCCATAATTTCCATCTCCATCTCCACCTCCACCTTATCTCCATCTCCATCTCCATCTTCATGTCCATAATTTCCATCTCCAATATCTTCATCTCCATCTTCATGTCCATAATTTCCATCTCCAATATCTTCATCTTCATCTCCATCATCTCCACCTCCATCTCCATCTCCATCTTCATATCCATCATTTCCATCTCCATTGTTTCCATCTCCATCTTCATGTCCATAATTTCCATCTCCATTTCCATCTCCAATATCTTCATCTTCATCTCCATCTCCATTGTTTCCATCTCCAATATCTTCATCTTCATCTCCATCATCTTCACCATCTCCCTCTCCCTCTCCATCTTCATATCCATCATTTCCATCTCCACCTCCATCTTATCTCCATCTCCATCTCCATTTCCACCTCCACCTCCATCATCTTCACCCCCATCTCCATCTCCATCTCCAATATCTTCATCTCCATCCCATCATCTTCACCATCTCCCTCTCCCTCTCCATCTTCATATCCATCATTTCCATCTCCACCTCCACCTCCATCTTATCTCCATCTCCATCTCCATTTCCACCTCCACCTCCATCATCTTCACTCCCATCTCCACCTCCATCTCCAATATCTTCATCTCCATCCCCATCATCTTCACCATCTCCATCTCCCTCTCCGTCTTCATATCCATCATTTCCATCTCCACCTCCACCTCCATCTCCATCTCCATTTCCACCTCCATCTTCATATCCATCATTTCCATCTCCACCTCCATCTCCAATATCTTCATCTCCATCCCATTATCTTCACCATCTCCCTCTCCCTCTCCATCTTCATATCCATCATTTCCATCTCCACCTCCACCTCCATCTTATCTCCATCTCCATCTCCATTTCCACCTCCACCTCCATCATCTTCACCCCCATCTCCACCTCCATCTCCAATATCTTCATCTCCATCTCCATCCCCATCATCTTCATCTCCCTCTCCATCTTATCTCCAGCTTCATCTCCATCACCTTCCCTCTCCATCTCTACCTCCAACATCGCCATCTTATCTCCATCCTCTCTCGATCCCCATCTCCATTGTTTCCATCTCCACCTCCATCTTATCTCCATCTCCATCTCTATCCCCATCTCCATTTCCATCTCCAATATCTTCATCTTCATCTCCATCCTCAGCTCCATCATCTCCACCTCCACCTTATCTCCCCCTTCATCTTCATCTCCATCATCTCCCTCTCCATCTTATCTCCAACTTCATCTCCATCATCTTCCCTGTCCACCTCTACCTCCAACATCTTTACCTCTACTTCCCTCTCCATTGTCTCCACCTCCACCGTCTTCTTCTCCCCCTCCATTTCCATCCTCTTTAACTCCACCGTCACCTCCATCTCCATCTGGCAACTGACTCATATTTATGACGTTTGCAGTGTCCTGGGTGGGTGGGTGTCATATGATCTCCTGTTGTGACCTTCTGACAAGCAAAGTCAATGGGGAAGCCCAATTCACTTAACAACTGTGTGGCTAACTTAACAACTGCAGTGATTCGCATAACAACATGGCAAGAAAGGTTGTAAAATAGGGCAAAAGTCAGTTAACAACTGTATTGCTTAGCAATGGAAATTTTGGTCCCTTCCGACTCTGCCGTTCTGTTCTGTTCCATTCCTCTCCCCTCTTCTCCCCTCCTCTCCTTTTTTTTCTCCTCTCCTCTCCTCTCCTTTCCTCTCCTCTCCTTTCCTCTCCTCTCCTCTCCTCTCCTCTCCTCTCCTCTCCTCTCCTCTACTCTCCTCTCCTCTACTCTACTCTACTCTACTCTCTACCTCCTTTTTCTCCTCCTCTCCTCTCTCCTCTCCCTTCCCCTCTTCTCTCTCTCTTCTCTCTCTCTTCTCTCTCTCTCTCTTCTCTCTCTCTCTCCTCTCCCTTCCCCTTCCCTCCTCCCCTTCCCTTCCCTTCCTCTCCTCTCCTCCTCCTCCTCTCCTCTTCTCCTCTTCTTCTCCTCCTCTCCTCTCCTCCTCTCTTCCTTCCTTCCTTCCTTCCTTCCCCTCTTCTCTCTTCTCTTCTCTCTTCTCTTCTCTTCTCTTCTCTTCTTCTCCTCCCTTCCCTTCCTTTTCCCCTTCCTTTTCCCCTTCCCCTCTTCTCTCTCTTCTCTCTCTCTCCTTCCTTCCTTCCTTCCCTTCCCTTCCCTTCCTCTCCTCTTTTCTCTCTTCCCTTCCCTTCCCTTCCATTCTCTGCAACAAGAACAGTTCATTCAAAATTCAGGTGGGGCTCTCAACTGCACACATGCAATGGCTGAGTTTACCTTACAGACAGCCCCCTGGTCTGTATTCCTCTCCTGATTAAAAAACCACTTGGATCTGCGGAATGGAAGAAGCACACGGGCCAAGCTTTATATCTTTTTGATCTACGTACATAAAATTTTCCACGCATTCTGCAAGAAGCTTTATTTAAATCCTGAAGTTCTTCGCTCTCTGCTTCTTGACGTATAAGTTATCACGGTAATGCTCATTCTTCGTTTTTTAAGGCAATGTTTTATCAGTTAAGAAAAATAAGAAGCAGGAGGAGGAGGAGAGTGGAAGGAAGGAAGGAAGGAAGGAAGGAAGGAAGGAAGGAAGGAAGGAAGGAAGGAAGGAAGGAAGGAAGAATGAATGGTTTCCTGCCTAAGCAAGGGGTTGGACTAGAAGACCTCCAAGGTCCCTTCCAACTCTGTTATTCTATTCTATTTTACAACATGCTGGAAGCGTGCAGTCAACTTCTCTGAACCGTGGCCATAAATCAGAAGAAAAAGGGAAAAAAAAAATGCCCTGCCTTTATTTAAACGTATACATACTGATACAATTATTAGATGCTTGATTATTATTTTTTTAAATGCACAAAGAGATTTAATTCTCTCTTTTTCTCTCTCTTTTTTTTGGCAGCCTACCAAAGACCTTAACTTAAAATTATCTGAATGGGGAGAAGTGTTTAATGGAGCCGGAGATATACAGCCCAGCGTCTGTTTCCTTTCAACAGTGTGAATATTTCTCCACCAGTGAAAAGAGTTAAGAAGGGTGATTTTCTTAAGTCATCATTTCTTCCTAAAAACCTTCATTTTCTCCTTTTTTCCCTACTCCTTCTCCTTCTTCCCTCGACTCTTCCTTTCTTTGTTTTCCTTCGGCTCCTCTGTTTCCTTTTCCTTCCTTCCTTCCTTCCTTCCTTCCTTCCTTCCATTTTTCCCTTCCCCTTTTCCCTTCTCCTCCCCTTTTCCTTTCTTCCTCCTCCTTTTCTCCTTCCTTCCTTCCTTCCTTCCTTCCTTCCTTCCTTCCTTTCCCTTTCCTTTTTTTCTTTTCCTTCTCTTCTTCCTTCCTTCCTCCCTCCTTCCTTCCTCCCCTTTTCCCTTCTTTCTCTGGTTCTCCTTTTCTTCTCCTTCTTTCCTCCCTTTCCTCTTCTTCTCCTCTTCTCCTCCTTCTCTCTCTCCTCCTTCCTTCCTTCCTCTTCTTCTTTCCTTCTCCTCCCTCCCTCCCTCTCTCCTTCCTTCCTCCCCCTTTCCTTTTTTTCTTCTTTCTCTGATTCTCCTTTTTCTTCTCCTTTCCTTCCTTCTCCTTTTTCCTTCACCTCCCCTTTTCCTTTCTTCCTCCTTAGCCTTCTCTCTCTCCCTCCCTCCTTCCCTCCCTTCCCTTCCTTCTTCTTTTCCTCCTCTCCTTCTGCTCCTTCCTTCCTGCTTCCTCTCTCCCTCCCTCCTTCCTTCCTTCTGTAATGTTCGGGAAGTAACGAGGCTGGAGACCAGGGTAGTGACAACAGCTCTTTAATATATGGTGAACCCAGCAACAGGCTGGGGGAAAAACCTCTCCTTTTATACAGTTCTGCTGGAGGCTTCGTCCAATCAGCAACGTGCTGATTTCCCGCTCAAATATTTAAAGGCACAACTGTTAATACATAACACTCCTCCCCTCCCAGAAAACACTTGGTCTTATTTACATATTTATTTACATGTTATTTTTCGACGTAGTCACGCAAATAACCATGCCTCCTAGTTCTTCTGACCTGCGCGGTTCAGTTCTGGAGGTTTTGAGCTGGTCGGAGGGGCTGTTTTCTCCTCCTTTTCCTTCTTTCTCTGGTTCTCCTTTTCCTTCTTTCTCTGGTTCTCCTTTTTCTTCCTCCTCCTTTTCCTTTCTTTGTTTTCCTTGCTGTTTCCTCGGGACCTGATGGCGCGCTGGAACTCTGGGACCTCAGCTAAGTCTTGTGCGCCCCGGTCATTGTCAGCTGTGGATTCAAAGTGGTATTGGTCATTACCTGTCTCTGTTGGTTCGGTTTGGTCAGTTATTCGCTTCTTAACTGATCTATGTGGCGCCACATTCGGTTGTCTGGTAGCTCTACCACGATTTTGGCCCTGTTACTTGTTACTTGTCCTGCGAGCCAACTAGGGCTCCCCATAGTTTCGGGCCCACACCCGGTCGCTATGCTCATTTCCCTTGTTTTTCTAGCTCCTTGTAACCCTCGGTGTGTAATGGGGTTCAAACGGTCAAGTGGGCACCGGAGTTTCTCCCCATTAGCAATTCGGCTGGGCTTTTCCAGTGGCTGTGCTTGGGGTTCTATGCTGGACGGCCAGGAAAGTCTATTTTTGTTTGCCAGTCACCTGGCTTGAGCCTGACACGCCTCCTTAGCGCCCGGACGGAACGCCTGCAAGGCCATTCGACGAGGGTGGAAAGGCAGAGAGGGCATGTCGGATGCCTTCTCTGCCAGGTACTCTTCAAACTGGGCTGCCGTGAATTGGGGCTCATTGTCGGACACCAGAGTGTCCGCAACCCGTGAGTTGCGAATAGGTGGCGCAGGGTTGCGATTACTGTTTCGCTGTGGTGGACTTCATAAGTATGATCTCTAACCATTTGGAAAATGCCCCACCACCACTAGGAATGTTTGGCCGTGAAAGGGCCAGCAAAGTCAATGTGGATTCTTGACCAAGGCCCTGGGGCTTTTCCCATTCTCTGACTGGGGCTGCTAGTAGCGGTCTGGACTCTTGGCAAGCCTGGCATTTCCCACCCTCTCAGCAATCTCTGGCCCATGAGTGGCCACCATACATAGCTTCTAGCTAACCCTTCATCCTTACGATGCCTGGGTGACCTCGTGGAGGAGGTCCAATACCTTGCCCCTTAACTTAACAGGAATTATTACACGATCACCCCATAACAGGCACCCCCTTGAGCCGAGAGCTCATCACGCTTCTTAACAAATTTTTGAACTGCTCGCCCGGCGCAGCGGGCCACCCTCTCTGTACCCAACCGAGTACAGTCCTTAACACAATGTCCCGGTATGATGCCCGAGCCACTTCCTTTGATGTGACTGGGCCAGAGTCCAAAGAGTCAATAAGGAGGATGGGTGTCCCGGAGTGGTCTCGGTCGCCCCCTGGTAGTGGGCATCGGCTCAAGCGCCTGCATGCCCCACTTCTTTCCTGGTCGATGCTGCAGCTTGTATGAGTAAGCTGCCAAAAATATAGTCCATCGAGTCAAACGTGGCGACAGTGCCACAGGTGTTGGCGGTCGCCAGCCAGTATCCCAATAACGGGTCTGTGGTCAGTCACGATTTCAAAATTCCGCCTAAAGACATACTCATGGAATTTTTGACCCTGATACAATGGCCAATGCTTCTTTGTCTAATTGGCTGTAGTTCCTCTGGGGAGGACATCGCTCTAGAGTAGAACGCTATAGGGGCTTCTGTGCCGCTTTGAAGTCTATGGCTGAGTACAGCCCCCACCCCATAAGGGACGATCGCAAACCAGCACTAGGGGTAGTGAGTCGTGATATTGGATGAGCAGGCTATCACTTGAGAGCAGGTTCTTTACTGCTTCAAAGCCCTATTTTCTGACTTTCCCCAAGACCAAACAGTATTTTTCCTAAGAGCCTATGCAGCGGTTCCAAGAACGTTGCTTTGTTCTTTAAAAGACCGTAAAAATTAACCAATCCCAGGAATGCCTGCAGCTCTGCTTTGTTTTTGGGCGCTGGAGCCTTCCTAATTGCCTTAACCTTGCTCTCAGTAGGGTGAATTCTTCTTGTCTATCCGTAGCCCAAGAAATCGACGATTCGACCCCTATCTGACATTTATTTGTCTTGACTTTTAATCCGCTGTCCGAAAATGCTCAAGACCTTTCTTAACCGCCTCCCAATTCCTCCATGTTTTCCCTGAAATTAGGACATCATCAAGTAGGAACTACCCTGGGAGCCCTTGCAGTAGTCGTTCCATCAGGTTTTGAACAGCCCTGGTGCCACACTAACCCCAAATTGCAATCGGTGCACTTGAATGCCCCCTGTGCGCCACAATCGCTTGGGCTTCGGCCAGCGGGCGTCACTGGCAGTTGTTGGTAGGCTTGGGCCAAGTCTAACTTTGCAAAGACTTGCCCTTGCCCCAAGGAGTGCAATAAATGTTGCACCACGGAACCGGTACGCGCGCTTTTCTGTAAGGCTTTGTTGCGCCGCCTTGTAGTCAGCGCAAATTCTAATTGACCCGTCCGACTTTATTGGGTGACGATTACGCCTCCCACTTTGCGTGATCGACTGGCACCAAAACCCCTGATTTATGAGCTTGTCCAGCTCCTTATCAATTTTGGTTTTAGGGCAAAGGACCTCCTCGCCTTAAGCCTAATGGGGCTACCTGGGGTCTAAGTTGAAGGAAATAGGGGTCCCTTGTACTTGCCCAGGCAGTCCTTGAAGACATCTTCGAACTCGTTAAAGAGAATGTCTTTCAAATTGCAGTCACTTCTGTAGATGCTAGTCACTCCCATGCCCAGGGCACTAAACCAGTCTAGTCCCAACAGACTGGGCAGAGTTCCTTCGACGATCGTGATGGGCAGGGTCTTTTGTGAGGGTTACTCGACTCGGACGGAGGTGGTCCCTAACAGGGATGCGATTCCCTGGTAGTCGTGCACTCGTAGCCGCTGTGCTTGCAAATGGCGCTCGCGACGGACGGCAGTGACTTCGCCAGTGTCCCAGGACATGATGGTGATCGCTGATCCGTGTCTACTTCAAGCCTGCACCGCATCTCTATCTTGGGCTTTGGAAAATCTTCTTCCACTTTGGTTGAGGCGCCGCCTATAATGACAGTCGCTTGGTTAGACCGCGCTTTTCTTGTTTGAACCAAACGGGTCATATATGTTCCCATTTCTCCTGCCCGGGTTGTACGGTGCGGGTGGCGTGTTTGCCATTTCCGCTTCTGCCCTGAGTTTGCTGGGTTCGAACTGCGTGCTTCAGCTCGGTTCTGGTTCTCCTTAGCCTCGAGATCCCACCTCGCCGCCAATGTAATTCTGGAAGTAACGAGGCTGGAGACCAGGGTAGTGACAACAGCTCTTTAATATAGGGTGAACCCAGCAACAGGCTGGGGGAAAAACCTCTCCTTTTATACAGTTCTGCTGGAGGCTTCGTCCAATCAGCAACGTGCTGATTTCCCGCTCAAATATTTAAAGGCACAACTGTTAATACATAACACCTTCCTTCCTTCTCCCTTCCCCTTCTTCCCCTCCTTCCCTCCTTCCCTCCCTCTTTTCCTCTTTTCCTCTTTTCCTCTTTTCCTCTTTTCCTCTTTTCCTCTTTTCCTCTTTTCCTTCTCATTCCTCCCTCCCATTTTCTTTTCTTCCTCCTCCTTCTTCTACCACCTTTTTTCCTTAGTTTCCATCCATTGCTTCTTGGCTCGGAGGGATGATTTACAGAGAAAGTTTTTTTTTTTTTTAATCTGATCCATGGCCCATAATTCTCAAAATTATGGCTTCACCAGAGCCCTGTTCTCTCAGAGCAAAAATCAAGCTTCGTATAACAGACAAGAGTTTGAATTATGAATGGAGGCATCGTAAATTATACCAGAATGCATTACGCTGGATCACGCTCCTTTAGGCTAATGCTCTGAATGACCAGAAAACTCACAGCGTTAAATGGGAGGCAACAGCCCTCCAGTGTGGCTCCTTAGACTTTTTTTTAAAATTTATTTTTGTCACAACATTATATACAAGCACATATAATGAAAGAAAAACAATAGGACAGGAACGGTAGGCACTTTTGTGCTCTTATGCACGCCCCTTATAGTCCTCTTAGGAATGGGGTGAGGTCAATAGTAGACAGTTTTTGGTTGAAGCTTTGGGGATTTTGAGTAGAGACTATGGAGTCAGGTAATGAGTTCCAAGCGTTAACAACTCTGTTTCTGAAGTCATATTTTCTGCAATCAAGATTGAAGCGGTTAACATTAAGTTTGAATCTATTGTTTGCTCTTGTATTATTGCGATTGAAGCTGAAGTAGTCTTTAACAGGAAGGACATTGAAATAGATGATTTTGTGTGTTAAACACAGGTCTTGTCGGAGTCGGCAGAGTTGTAAGTTTTCTAATCCCAGGATTTCAAGTCTGGTGGCATAAGGTATTTTGTTGTTTACAGAGGAGCGGAGAACTCTTCTTGTAAAATATTTCTGGACTCGTTCAATTGTATTAATGTCAGAGATGTGGTATGGGGTTTTGTTGTAAAATGGTACATTTTGTTGTTATTGTTGTTATTATTATATGACATTTGTCTCTGCCTACACCAGTGAACTTTTCCGGACTGAGTGCCCAAAGCACCTGCGCACACCAGAACTCCCAAAATACAAAGCTCGCGTGGGCCCCGCACATGTGCTCCACCCCTTGTGCATGCGTGCACGGGCCACTGCGTGAGCCACCCCCCACTCATGCATGCCTGCCCCCCCGCACCAGGGGTTAAATGCTCCCAGTTCGGACCGGATCACCTGATCCAGTAGCGATGACAGGTGGCGGTTCGGAGAACCAGTAGCAAAAACCCCTGCCCCGCCCCTATGCCCAGCTGAGCCGCACGATCATCAGAAGATTTTTTTCTTAACTTTTTTTTTTTAATTCAAAAAGTTTTGCAGACATTTTTTTCCCCCTTTCCCCCCACCTCCCCTCCCCCCTCCCCTCCGACTTCCCGGAATGAGCACAAGGTATAGTTAAAAATAAAACAAACATATGCTAAAAAAATTTCGTCCCAACTTAATTATACCCCTACAATCATCAATTCCTAACTTCCCCCGAAAACAATCAAAAATAATACATCATTTATTTATTTATTTATTTTGTCACAACATCATACAAAAAGATTATATAGCATATAAACATATATATGAGTAAATATTAGGAGGTATAAGCATATATATATATATATAGGAAGAAGAAAAGAAAAACAATAGGACAGGAACGGTAGGCACGTTTGTGCTCTTATGCACGCCCCTTATGGTCCTCTTAGGAATGGGGTGAGGTCAATAGTTTTTGGTTAAAGCTTTTAGGATTATGGGAAGAGACCACAGAGTCAGGTAAAGTATTCCAAGCACTGATGATTCTGTTACAGAAGTCATATTTTCTGCAATCAAGATTAAAGCGGTTAACATTAAGTTTAAATCTATTGGTTGCCCTTGTATTATTGCAATTAAAGCTGAAGTAGTCTTTGACAGGAAGGACATTACAATAGATTATTCTGTGAGTTAAACAGTCTGATAACTCTTAGTCTGATATCTACTTTGAATATAGTCAATCCATTTTTCCCATTCCTTTAAGTATCTTTCTTGCGTATTGTCTTTCAAAAAGGCTGATATCTTCGCCATCTCAGCCAAATTGGCCACTTTCAATATCCATTCTTCTATTGTAGGTAGTTCTTTTTTCTTCCAGTACTGTCCTATTAGTAATCTTGCTGCTGTTATTAGAATCAATTTAGTCTCAATTACTGTACAGTCCGTAATAATTCCCAACAGAAATTATTACTTTTTCTTCGGCTGAAAAAATGCTTTTAAAAGTAAAAAAAAAAAGAGCCTCTGATGATCGAGTGGCTCAGCTGGGATCATCAAAGCCTTGTAAAAGCATTTTTTTAACAAACCCTTTGGCCAAAGAGGTTGTTAAAAAAAAAGTCTTTTAAAAGGCTCCTCTGACGATCCCAGCTGAGTTGCCGGATCGCCAGAACCTTTTAAAAGCATTTTTTTCTACAACCTCTACAAGTTACGAGGGCATCGAAAAAAGTGACTTAGGGCCATTTTTCACACTTATGACCATTGCAGCATCCCCCATGGTCATGTGATCAAAATCCAGATGCTTGGCAACTGACTCGCATTTATGACGGTCGCAGTGTCCCTGACTCGTATTTATGACGGTCGCGATCCCTTTTTGCGGCCTTCTGACGGAGAAGGAGAAGCCAGATTCGCTGAACAACCATGAGACTCACTTAACAACGGCCGTGATTCACTTAACAAACGTGGCAGGAAAGATTGTAAAATGGTACATTTAACGCATTTCTCACTTAGCACCCGAAATTTGGGGCTCACTTGTGGCCATAAGTCGAGGGCTACCTGTTCGTTATTAAGAAGGATCGGAAAAACAATCAAAAGTAATCCTCAAATCACCTGAAAATATCCTGAATCCACTCTACCACCCTCTTTTCCTTATTTTTATTCTTCTTCTTCTTCTCCTCTCTATGACAATATTTTGAAACCTGGGTTGCTTGACGACCTGTGGACTTCAACTCCCAGAATTCCCTAGCTAGCCATAGGGAATTCTGGGAGTTGAAGTCCATAGATCTTCAAGGGGCCCAATTTATGAAACGCTGCTTAAAGTACAGGGATATATTTATTTCATTTCATTTATTAAACAGATGTATGTAGTGTTGTGTCTTGCCCGCCCTCAGAGCAGCCGGGGCCTTCTTATCTGCTCCCGAACACAGAGGAATGTATGCCTCCCGGCCCCAGTCCTGGCTCCATGCCCAGACAAACTGCAGAAGAAGGAGCACCTCCCGGCCCCAGCCCTGACTCCATGCCCAGGCAAACGGAGCAGCTAGACCCCTCCCCCTCCTCCACAGCATGTGAGCCTGAGGAAAGTTTATTTCCAACAGCTGCTGATTGGAGTGACCCTCGCATCAGAAGACTGGATAGGCGGAGGCAACAGAAGGAAGGGAGGGGCAGGCCTTAATGAGTGCTGAGTCATGGAGCCACACCCCATGGCCTATATAAAGGATCTGCTTTCTGGCAGTCTCTGAGTCAGGCAAAGTCGAACTTATCTTGCTGAAATCACTTTCTGGTCTCCTGCCTGCTCTGAGGACTTTGCTAGGACTTTGGGCAGAGCTGCAGAGGCAAGCCTGATTCGGATTTCCCTGATCCGGCCGTCAGTGGAGGAGTGGGACACGACATGTAGCCACCCAGCGCAGCAAATCCTGGCAGCAGATAGGATGTGTGTGTCTCTGCATATTGTATAATATTTACGTTGAACTGCATTCTGGTGTGCAGATTTGTTTGTGTTTTTTTTTTTAATTGCTACCATTTGATTCTGGTGTCATCTGTTTTAAATTAGGAATAAGTCAGAACCTTGTGCTGTTTATCTGTGTGTTTATGGAGTTCAGCCTCGGAAAAACACTTCCTTTCTGCTTGCGAACGATATTCACAAACCGTGCTATGGTTTGAGACGCGTTTGTTCCTGTGTTTAAGATTATAATTCACCCAGAGAATGGCAAGAGATACACGAGAAGATGGTGCAAGTGAAGCCAGAAAATTGATAAAGCCAGAAGATTGAGGCAAGAAAAACCAAATGAACAGGCACAGTGTATGTAGTACCTCGCTCGATAGTAGTAACTGCAAGAGGGATTTTGCCGTCCTATTGGACAATCCCTTAAATTTTTAAGAAGTTTTAAAGAAGAGATTGGATAACCCTTTTTCTGAAGTGGTCTCGGGTTTCCCTCCTAAGCAGGGGGTTGGACTAGAAGACCTCCAAGGTCCCTTCTGTTAAGGGTAATCTGGGACAGTTGAGCAGAGTACCCTAGGCATGAAAACGACTGAGACTGGTTGTATACAATAAGAGTCACTTGCAGACAAACTGGGGTTTGATATTCCTTTACTTTTAGGGAAAAGGCAAAGTCATAGTCCAAAAACAATTCCAGGTCATACACATATAAAGCCAGTCTTCTTACCAACGTAGACATGCACAACAAACAAGGTCTATTTTCAGTTCGACAAAACACAGCTCAATTCACAACAGTCAGTATCTTGAGGAATCGGTAACTAGCCATGATCAAGCAACGATCATAAAGCTCAAATATACAGTTGCAGCATGTCATTAGGTTACAATGCTGTAGCATCCCTGTAGATTCCCCACAAGCCATAATTTAGGAGTCCTTTTATACATTGGCTACAGAGCTCAGCCAATCAGGATGCTTGCAATGATGCAGCACAGCCTTAAAGCAATATCATGCCTATCTATAAACATACATAGTTAGTTTATATATTGCCTGGCCAACGAGTTAGGCAAATAACAATTTTCTGACACCTTCCAACTCCGTTATTCTATTCTATTTGCAACATGCTGGAAGCATGCAGTCAAATTTATTTATTTATTTATTTATTTATTTATTTATTTATTTATTTTGTCACAACAATATATATAAGTATCATACAGAAAAGATTATATAGTGTATAAACATATGTAAGAGTAAATATTAGGAGGAATAAGCATATATATATATATATACATATATATATATATATATATATATATATATATATATATATATATATATATATGTTTTCTGAGGTTTCATGGTGTTTGTATGTAGGTCTTTGGTTATTCGGGTTTCTCCGCGTAAAATTGGAAGTGTCTTGTTTCGTAAGTCTCATTCGTCATCTTCAGGCTTCAGCTTCGTGCTTCTTGGAGCAATGTGTGATTGCAGCTGTTTCTTCCTTTTTAACTGCTAGTGGGGGTTTGAACTGATTGGGTGGGAGCTTGGCTGTGCTCTGATTGGATGGGGGAGGTTGTGCTCTGATTGGATGGGTGTGTGTCCTGTTTGGGTGGGGGCTTGGTTGTGCTCAGATTAGTCTGAGTTGCAGGGGGATTTGAGCTGGTGAGCTGCATTGCTGTTGTTTGGCTTCGTGTTCGTGGTCGTGCTACATCTTCGTAGTGGGTGTCAGTCTGCTGCATGTATGGATTGGAGGGGTTTGAAATGGCTAATGTTGTAGTTGACAGAGTTGATACACATATATATATATAGGTCTTTGGTTATTTTACGTATTCCTTTACTTTTACGTATGTAGGTCTTTGGTTATTTTGTGCTCTTATGCACGCCCCTTATGGTCCTCTTAGGAATGGGGTGAGGTCAATAGTAGAAAGTTTTTGGTTAAAGCTTTTAGGATTATGGGAAGAGACCACAGAGTCAGGTAAAGTATTCCAAGCACTGATGATTCTGTTACAGAAGTCATATTTTCTGCAATCTAGATTGAAGCGGTTAACATTAGGTTTAATTTAATTAATTTTAATTTACTTCTCTGTTCTGTTCAAATATGAGCCAGCTGTGTGCTGCAGCTGCCAAAAAAGCCAATGCAATCCTAGGCTGCATTAACAGAGGGATAGAATTAAGATCACCGGAAGTGTTAATAGCACTTTATAAGGCCTTGGTAAGGCCACACCTAGATTCCTGCATTCAGTTTTGGTCTCCACGATATAAAGAAGATGTGGAGACTCTAGAAAGAGTGCAGAGAAGAGCAACCAAGATGATTAGGGGACTGGAGGCTAAATACATATATAAAGAACCCAAGAAATTGGGTATGTGTAGTTCGATGAAAAGAAGGACTAAATAGCAGTCTTCCAATATCTCAGGGGCGGCCACAAAGAAGAGGGAGTCAGTCTATGCTCCAAAGCACCGGTAGGACAAGAAGCAATGGATGGAAACTAATCAAGGAGAGAAGCAACCGGGAATTAAGGCAGAATTTAGAGTTAGAGTTTACAGTGAGAGCAGTTAACCCGTGGAACAGCTTGCCACCAGAAGTTGTGAATGCTCCATCACTGGAGACTTTTAAAAAGAGACTGGACAGCCATTTGTCTGGAATGGTATAGGGTCTCCTACTTGAGCAGGGGGTTGGACTAGATGACCGCCGAGGTCCCTTCCAACTCTGTTATTCCGATTGTGACTAATGATCCAGAAAGTCTCGAAATAACGTGCGGAAAAAAAGATGAAGACCCTGAGATTTTTTTCCATCTCCGATATACATGGAAAATGTCCTCCAGCTGCTTCTAACAGCTGGAGTCGTCTGATTTACGAATTCTCCCTGTCCCTGATGTTGGTACATCTGGAAATCTTTTTTTTTTAAAAATAATTTTTTAAATTTTATTTTAATACAAACATTTCATCTTTCATTAAACAGTGTGTCGTCTGGGTACAAATATTTGGTGCCATAACAATTAAAATCTACAGCCGTGTTTTTATATTTTGTCTATTCTTAACTTAATATTAAGTTAAGTTGATACCTAATATACCTAGTGTTATAACGATCCCCTTCTCAGCTTGTTTAAACTTTGTTAAAACGTTTTCCATATTTCACTTCTCTGCTTTTCTTTGATACACCTGGAAATCTAAGGGCATGAGGATATCCTTAAAGATTGAGGCCCCGCTTCCAATCTTGCTTAGAAATATAGTTGAAGATGCCTTAAATTCAGTTTCCCTCCGGTTCCTTTTGGAAAAGGAAAAACGAAGGAGATGAATAATGCAAGGAGAAAGAATGCATGTGACGGAGACAAAGAGAAAACGATGACTTATTGGGAAATAGTTCTGCAGACACGTTAGCCCAGATGGATCTGGCCAAAAGCAGGTTCTTGCATTGTTTGGGCCGTCCCAGAGGTCTCACACCCAGCTGGGGAAGTGAATAACAGGTGGGGCATTCAACCATGAGTCAGGGTCTGCTTGCAAGCATCCATGATGGAAGGTCTCCAAAGGAGTTACTATAAGCCAAGTGCTTCCCTTCGCTTGTCTGGTCAAAAAAAAAAAAGAAACACGTCATTTTGTGGAAACAAGAGAATTGCGTTAGGCCATCCAGCAGCTGAGAACCTGAAGTGACTTAGATGCTGCTAAACTACATTTCCCAGCATGCTGAGGAAGGAATGGGCCAACTCACCACAGCCAACTCGCTGCGAGACAATTTAACAATTCAATTTAATTATTTAAAATTTAAAAAAAATTAATTTCTGTCATTCAGAGTTCGTTCTGTCCCTCCTTTTACATCCTCTCTTTAATGATTCTATTCCACCGTTTCTTTGATATTAGGGTAACTCTTGTACTGCAGCGAGTTGTCCCTGGCGAGTTGTCCACGGCGAGTTGTCCATGGCAAGTTGTCTATGGTGAGTTGTACGTGGTGAGTTGTACGTGGTGAGTTGGCCATGGTGAGTTGAACTGGCCATGGCGAGTTAGCTGTGGCAAGCTGGCCATGGCGAGCTGGCAATGGCAAGTTGGCCATGGCGAGTTGGATGTGGAGAGTTGGCCATGGTTAGTTGAGTTGGCCATGGCGAGTTGGCCATGGTGAGTTAGCTGTGGCAAGTTGGCCATGGCGAGTTGGATGTGGAGAGTTGGCCATGGTTAGTTGAGTTGGCCATGGCGAGTTGGCCGTGGCGAGTTAGCTGTGGCAAGTTGGCCATGGAGAGTTGGATGTGGAGAGTTGGATGTGGTGAGTTGGCCATGGCGAGTTGGCCATGGCGAGCTGGCCATGGCGAGTTGGCCATGGAGAGTTGGATATGGAGAGTTGGCCATGGTTAGTTGAGTTGGCCATGGCGAGTTGGCCATGGTGAGTTAGCTGTGGCAAGTTGGCCATGGCGAGTTGGATGTGGTGAGTTGGCCATGGTTAGTTGAGTTGGCCATGGCGAGTTGGCCATGGTGAGTTAGCTGTGGCAAGTTGGCCATGGCGAGTTGGATGTGGTGAGTTGGCCATGGTTAGTTGAGTTGGCCATGGCGAGTTGGCCATGGCGAGTTAGCCGTGGTGAGTTGGCCAAAATCTTGATGTTATTTGGACCTTCAACCGATTGATGCCCAGATTGAGCCAAGAGCCAGGACAAAAATGGTCAGATCTGCAGAAAATCATTAAAAAAAACTACAACCACCACTAGGTTTTTCTGGCCCAGGTTTCATCAGTCTTACCTTTCATTCACCCCAGGAGCATATAAAACCAATCCAAGGCTTATGGGAGTCCAGGAAGGTTGTTATCCCTGGATCGCTGGAGATGTAAACAAGGCCCTTCTTGGTGGCTTAATTTGCTGGACCACCAGCAACGCACATCTGTCCTAAGGTAAATAGACGGCTTTGATGCAGACGCTGCTCAAATTATGAAAAACCCAGAACGATTTCCTTTTCATCCGGTGATTCTCTCTCTAGCCTCCGTCTGCAACCTGCCTGGGAAAGTCTCAGTTTCTAGAACAGTGAGAAGTTCTGAATAACAGAACGAAGCCTTTTCATCTCTAACTGGATGGTGGGGGAATGAAAGGATTGATTCTCCTTGCAGACAGAGCTGGTCATTTGCATCCTTTTTAGAGAGTCTTTGAGGCCACTTGGAGGTTTGTCTGTGTCCTCAGGGTCACCTGAGTTTAGAATTCAGAATAACAAGAGTTGGAAGGGACCTTGGAGGTCTTCTAGTCCAACCCTCTGCTTAGGCAGGAAACCCTACACCACTTAAGGCATATGGTTATCCAGCACCTTCTTAAAAACTTCCAGTATTGCAGCATTCGCAACTTCTGGAGGCAAGTGGTTCTAATGATTAATTGTTCTAACTAACAATCAGGAAATTTGTCCTTAGTTCTAGGTTGCTTCTCTCCTTGATCACTTCCCATCTGTTGCTTCTTGTCCTACCACTCTCTGCCAAGATACTCTTCTTGTCCTACTAAGATACTCTGCTGGTATTTTGGCTAGGGCGGGCCTGGTGGAGGTAGACGCTTCCTCCATCTGTGAGGGATTCCTGAACCAAAGAATCTGAGCCAATCTTCCATTCCTTCCCTCCTCCTCCTCCTATTCCCCTTCCCTTCTCTTTCTCTCCTTCCTCCTTCCTTCCTTCCTTCCTTCCTTCCCTCCCTCCTTCTCACCTTCTCCTTCTATCCCTTTCCCTTTCTCTCCTTCCTCCCTCCCTCCTTCTATCTTCCTTCCCTTTCTCTCCTTCCTTCTTCCTTCCTCTCTCCCTCCATTTCCTTTCTTCGCTTCCTCCCCATTTCCTTCCCTCCCTCCCTCTCTTTCCTTCTTTCCCCTTCTATCCCCCTTTCCTCTTCCTTCCTTCCTCCTCCTCTCCTTCCTTCCTTCCTTCCTTCCTTCCCTCCTTCTCCTTCTATCCCCCTTCCCTTTCTCTCCTTCCTCCTTCCTTCCTTCCATTCCTTCCTTCCTTCCTCTCTCCTTCCTCCTCCTTCTATCTCCTCCTTCCTTCCTCCTTCCTCCTCCCTCCTCCCTCCCTCCTTCTATCTTCCTTCCTTCCTTTCTCTCCTTCCTCCTTCCTTCCTTCCCATTTCCTTCCTTCATTCCTCCTCCCTCCCACCTTCTCCTTCTATCCCCTTCCCTTTCTCTCCTTCCTTCCTCCCTCCCTCCCTCCTTCTATCTTCCTTCCTCTCTCCTTCCTTCCTTCCTTCCTCTCCTCCTTCCTTCCTTCCTCCCCATTTCCTTCCTCCTCCTCTCCTTCCTTCCTTCTCCTTCTATCTCCTTCCTTCCTCTTCCTTCCTTCTTCCTTCGTTCCTTCCTTCGTTCCTTCCCTCCCTCCTTCTATCTCCCTTCCCTTTCTCTCCTTCCTTCCCTCTTCTTTCCTTCCTACCTCCCTCTCCTTCCTTCCTTCCTTCCCTCCTTCTCCTTCTATCCCCCTTCCCTTTCTCTCCTTCCTCCCTTCCTCCCTCCCTCCCTCCCATTGTATGACAGGCATCCTAAAACCATTTGCAAAGCTACTTCCTGTCTTGAAGCCTCTTTCTAAATGTTCCCACATGGTTTATATCATCGGAGGCTGCCAGAGTAATAGCACATCGTTAGGGAGCTCAGAGGGGAGGCAGAGATGCGAAATGGAGTTACAGGCCTCCCAAAGCTATTCTCGGCCTTAATTACAGCTGGGCTGGGAATGGTGGACTCAGGGTAAAGAGATCTTGTAGCATAGGAGCAGAGGCAGCAGAGGAAGGAGAAGTCAGTTGTGATTAGTAACTGCTCCTTGGGTGCCTAAGGAAAGCCCTTCCTCTTGTATGGAAAAGCATTGCTTTGCATTTGGGTCCCGGTAATCCTGAAACTGCCTGACCAGTTTTAGGTTACGGCGTGGTCCATGGCAAAAGTCAGAATAATGGAGAGCAACAGCAAATATCAAAACAAATGGTTAGGAGAAACAAAACAGGTCAAAGGTTTGGACTTTTAAAGAAGTATTTGTTTGCTGCCTTTATTTAACAAAAAAAAAATAAAGAGAAAGGAAGGAAGGAAAGAAGGAAAGAAGGAAGGAAGGAAGGAAGGAAGGAAGGAAGGAAGGAAAGAAGCAAGCAAGCAAGCAAGCAAGCAAGCAGGGGGTGGACTAGAAGACCTCCAAGGTCTCTTCCAACTCTGTTGTTCTATTCTGCTCTAAAGAAAGAAGGAAGAAGGAAGGGAAAGAGAAAGAGAAAAGGGAAAAGGAAAAAAGAACAGAAGGAAGAAAGAAGAAGGAAGGAAGGAAGGAAAAGAAAGAAGGAAGGAAAGAAAGAAGAAGGAAGGAAGGAAGAAGAGAGGAGGAGGAGGAGGAGAGGAAGGTTTGGAAAGTAAAAGAAGGTAGAAGAGGGAAGAGTATTAAAAAGGGTGGTGGTGACTGGGCAAGCCCGACTAATTGTATATAACTGTACATTGGATGAATTATTTGATATGATTGTAAAAATAAAACTTTTTATAAAAAAAAAAAAAAAGAAAGAAAGAGGAAGGAAGGAAGGAGAAAGCAAGCAAGCTTAAAACTTATATGGGCTTCTATGAGAACCTTGTGAACCTGGATTAGGAAAGGCCCAGATTCTCATCCAGCTGCAGCCATCGAGGCTCTACCTGTGAGCCGATGACTACCTGTCACCTCTTAGGAAATGATTTCTCTGCGGAGCCAGATAATGGTCAATGTATAGGAACGGAATCTCGACTTAAATGGGTTCCATTCCCACCATTGTCATCCAAAACCTGAAACACTTTCCATGCCTTTCCGTGGCCTGGTGACACCACCTTGACGGATATTAATTGTTCTAATAACCGGTGACCCCGGATGGGGTTGTCTTAGCTTTTTCCAAACTTTTAACCTGTCTCAGAACTTTTGATCGCAGATCCGTGCACTGGCGGTCTTCCTGACAAGCTAAATATGAACAGATTTTTTTCAATGGGCAAGGAGGAAGGATCCGCCGTAATTCCGTTGGCTTTGCACCGTTTGTCTGGGAAAGGGAAATGGTTTAGAGACGATTCACGGGCCGTTTTAGGGGGACATCGGTTCCCACTATCGTCCTATTCTGTCTCAGCTTTGGGGGGTTGCCCCCACCCTTGCTAAAAAATAAGAAAAGACTGGGGACATTTTGATATATATAGAAGAAGAAGAAAACTTAAAGGTTTCAGGAAGAGAACAGAAGGCCACCAAATCTGCCAATAAAAGAAAATATTTGTAGCACAGGGTGGAACTGTGGGGTGCTTGGTGCTCTCTGAGCTTGGTTGTTTTCTTCTAGACGTTTCATGACCCAACTAGGGAACATCATCAGTGCTAGAAGGGTGTGGGGTTTGCAGAGAGGAGGAGGAGGAGGAGGAAGAGGAGGAGGAGGAGTAGTAGTAGTAAGAGAACTAGGGTCCTTGGTGCTCTCTGAGCTTGGTTGTTTTCTTGTAGACGTTTCATGACCCAACTAGGGAATATCATCAGTGTTGGAAGGGTGTGGGATTTGCAGAGAGGAGGAGGAGGAGGAGGAAGAGGAGGAGGAGGAGGAAGAGAACTAGGGTCCTTGGTGCTCTCGGAGCTTGGTTGTTTTCTTGTAGACGTTTCATGACCCAACTAGGGAACATCATCAGTGTTGGAAGGGAGGGGGGAGTTGTGGAAAGGAGGAGGAGGAGGAGGAGGAGGAATTCCGGTTCAGGAATTCTGGGAGTTGAAGTCCACAAGTCATAAAGGGGCCACCGTGTTCCGTATCACTGACCTAGACCAAGCCGTGATCTCGGAGGCTCAAAGTACCCTACATGGTTACAATCTCACGCCCATTAAAAAAGAGAAAATTCTGAGGAGGAAGGATTGCAAAGGAATAACCCGCACCCCAAATGTTTTATTCCTCTCCAGAGTAAATATTATATATCCCCCATGGCTGTATAAAAAAGAGAATTATACATATAGAACCATACGTATAATCGTATAACCGTAGGGGGAACAATAGACTGGCTCAGAAACACACGTTTGTAATTTATCCAATCGGGGCAATTACACCGTTGGGTTTAATATGAATGCAGAGGGAAAAGAAATGTCATGTCCTATTTCCGTAATTGTTGGTTGCTATTATCCTTTAGGCTGATCAGATGCAAAACCACGATTTGTAAGTAGAAAAATATCCACATGCAAAGGTAGAATTGGACTTTGTTTTAACTCGGAAAGGTAATTCCTGACTTACAACCGTTCATTGAAGGACCAAGGTTATAACAGGACTGGAAAAAGTAGCTTACAACTGGTAGTTGTGGTCCAGGAGTTGCTACTCACTGTAGTATTTCATAGGAGGTTGCAACGCCAGAGAAAAATAGTTTTTTTTTTTCTCCCCACAAGAGAGAAAAAGCAAGAACCAATTTATTTGTTTTTATTTAGATTTCTTTTTGGCCAGGAATTGATTATATCATAATTCAAACCACGCTCTGAAACTTTCCAAATATTTAATAAAAAGATACCAGGCAACAAACAGGTATGAGACCCAGTTCTCATACCTGTTTGTTGCCAGAAAGCAGGAGATCGGGAGTTCTAGTCCTGTCTTAGGCATGAAAAACCAGCTGGGTGATTTTCAATTAATCTCTTTGGGCCAATCACCAGGAGACAGTGAGTTCTAGTTTCCCCCTAAGGCATGAAAGCCAGCTGGGTGACTTTGGATCAGTCACCAGGAGACTGGGAGTTCTAGTCCTGCCTTAGGTTTGAAAAGTTGGCTGGGTAACATTGGGCCAATCACCAGGAGACGGTGAGTTCTAGTCCCGCCTTAGGCATGGAAGCCAGCTGGCTGACTTTGGGCCATTCACCAGGAGACGGTGAGTTCTAGTCCTGCTTTAGGCATGAAAGCCAGCTGGCTGACTTTGGCCAATCACCAGGAGACGGTGAGTTCTAGTCCCACCTTAGGCATGGAAGCCAGCTGGGTGACTTTGGTTCAGTCACCAGGAGACTGGGAGTTCTAGTCCTGCCTTAGGTTTGAAAAATTGGCTGGGTAACATTGGGCCAATCACCAGGAGACGGTGAGTTCTAGTCCCATCTTAGACATGAAAAGTCAGCTGGGTGACTTTGGGCCAGTCACCAGGAGACTGTGAATTCTAGTCCCACATCCCTAGGCATGAAACTAACTGGGTGACTTTGGGCCAATCACCAGAAAATAATGAGTTCTAGTCCCGCCTTAGCAATGAAAGCTGGCTGGATGATTCTGGATTCTAATCATCAGGAGGCGGTGAATTCTAGTCCCGCTTTAGACACGAAAGACATCTCGGTGGGCTCGTCTCTCCTCACAAGGTTGTTGCTGTGGAGCAAACAGGAGGCGGAAGGAGGATTAGATCCGTTCGCTCCCCCCCCCCTTTAGTTATTGATACTAATAATAAAGGTGGGGTCGAAATCTACTAAATAAAATGAACAGTAATTCCAAAGTTGACCTGGAACTGAGCGCGGAGCGAACGAAAGCAACAGGAGAAGCAGAAATGCCAATATTTCTTTTTCGCCCAAGAAGAGGACGAAATTTCTCAGCAATCTTGACAAGCCAGAACTGCAAAGTTACATTAAGCAGAAACAGCCCATTAAGGTGAAAGGACTTCAATATGTACTTATGCCTGTCAGGGCGAATCCTAGCCGAAAACCGCAGAAATAGGCTTGGGAAGAGGTGGGCTCTTTAGCCGGTCTTTATAATCTCTTCTGCCGTCAATCCCGGTGATGCGAGATAAATGCCTGTGGAGCATTCTCCATCATCCAGGTCGTGGTTGTCCCAAAAGTGCCTTTTTTTCCGAGAGGCAGCTGGACTTTCTGGGTTTTTTTCCTCTGAAGACGTTTCGCTTCTCATCCAAGAAGCTTCTTCAGTTCTGACCGGATGGTGGGGAAGGGAAGGATCGATACTCCTTGCAGACGGCTGGTCATTTGCATCCTTTTTTAGAGAGTCATTGAGGCCACTTGGAGGTTTGTCTGTGTCCTCAGAGTCACCTGAGTTTAGAATTTAGAATAACAAGAGTTGGAAGGGACCTTGGAGGTCTTCTAGTCCAACCCGCTGCTTAGGCAGGAAACCTTACACCACTTCAGACAAATGGTCCTTCCTTCCTTCTTTCCCTCCTTCCCTCCCTTCCTTCCTGCCTTCCTTCCTGCCTTCCATCGAATCGAATTGAATTGAATCGAATCGAATCGAATCGAATAGAATAGAATAGAATAGAATAGAATAGAATAGAATAGAATAACAGAGTTGGAAGGGACCTTGGAGGTCTTCTAGTCCAACCCCCTGCTTAGGCAGGTAACCCTACACCACTGCAGACAAATGGCTGTCCAATTTCTTCATAAAAACTTCCAGCGTTGGAGCATTCGCAACTTTCGGAGGCAAGTTGTTCCACTTATTGATTGTTCTAACAGTCAGGAAACTCCTCCTTAGTTCTAAGTTGCTTCTCTCCTTGATTAGTTTCCATCCGTTGCTTCTTGTCCTGCCTTCAGGTGCTTTGGAGAATAGCTTGACTCCCTCTTCTTTGGGGCAGCCCCTGAGATATTGGAAGACTGCTATCATGTCTCCCCTGGTCCTTCTTTTCATCAAACTAGACATACCCAGTTCCAGCAACCGTTCTTTGTATGTTCTTCTAATCCAACCCTCTGCTCAAACAAGAAACCCTATATCCATGATGGCAAACCTATGGCACATAGCCATATCGGTGGGCGTGCAAGCTCAGCTCCGCCAGCTGATTTTCAGGCCTTCTGGGCCTACCAGAAGTAAGGAAAGAGGCTGCGTGGTGGGGAAGGCCTGTTTTTCTCTCTCCCAAAGCTCCAGAGCCTTTCTAGGAGTCTGGGGAGGGCGAAAAAAGCCTGTCCACCCCCAGAGGCCCTGTGGAGGTCAAAAACGGCTCATTTGCCAACTTCCGGTCAGGTTGTGGAGGAACATGGGTCAGTCCTGGAGTCTGAGGAAGGCTCGGACGTGGGCTCTGGGTCGGAGGCAGAGATGGGGCCAGGGCCATCTGGGAGTTATTTGCTGACTTTGGAGCCTCCAGAGTCTGAATCAGAGGAACAGGGGGAGCCTGTTCCCAGTGCGCGCATCCGCAGAGATTCCAGAAGGCAAGAACAGTTAAGACAAAAGGGGCGACTCAGGAGTAAGGCTTGGAGATGATTGGCCCCTCCCATTAAGACATAAAGGAGGAGCAAAAGGACATGAGCCTTTGCAGGAAGCAACTTTGTTCGTTCTGGTCGGTTTAAATTCTGAAGCTCCGTTTTTGACTCTGTGCTCCGTGTGGCCTCGCAAAGCTAATGGCCAATGAGGTCTTTGGCAGCGCGTCAAGGGAGAGAAAAGGTGGGTGCTTATCAGCTCTTATCGCGAAGGAGTGTGGCAGACTTCGGTCGGACTCTTTACCAACTATTTGTGACTCCTCACGGGCTGGGAATGAACAGAATTCACAGCCGTTGAAATAAATATTTACAGATCCCTCACACCCAGGACATAAACTGTTTCAACTCCTACCCTCAAAACGATGCTATAGAGCACTGCACACCAGAACAACTAGACACAAGGACAGTTTTTTCCCGAAGGCCATCACTCTGCTAAACAAATAATTCCATCAACACTGTCAAACTATTTACTGAATCTGCACTACTATTAATCTTCTCATCGTTCCCATCACCAATCTCTTTCCATTTATGACTGTATGACTGTAACTTTGTTGCTGGCAATACTTATGATTTATATTGATATATTGACCATCAATTGTGTTATAAATGTTGTACCTTGATGAAGGTATCTTTTCTTTTATGTACACTGAGAGCTTATGCACCAAGACAAATTCCTTGTGTGTCCAATCACACTTGGTCAATAAAATTCTATTCCATTCTATTCTATTCTATTCTATTCTATTCTATTCTATTCTATTCTATTCTGTTCCTTTCTGTTCTATTAAAATTCTATTGTATTCCTATTCCTATTCCTATTCCTATTCCTATTCCTATTCCTATTCCTATTCTACTCTACTCTACTCTACTCTATTCCTATTCCTATTCCCATTCCCATTCCCATTCCCATTCCCATTCCCTCTACTCTACTCTACTCTACTCTACTCTACTCTACTCTACTCTACTCTAGTCTAGTCTAGTCTAGTCTATTCTACTCTATTCCTATTCCTATTCCTATTCCTATTCCTATTCTGTTCTGTTCAAATTCTATTCTATTCTATTCTATTCTATTCTATTCTATTCTATTCTATTCTATTCTATTCTATTCTATTCTATTCTAAAAAGAAGGTTTTTGGGACTAATCGTGTGCATTTCATTGCCTCAGGAAGCCTAGGTCAGAACATTTTACATCCTGCAAAGCAGGGGAAGGATGGCATATGGAGAAACAATGCTGAGGGGGCAAGAGAGAGAGAGAGGGGGAAAATGTCATTTTCCCAAAGATATGTGAGCATGCCCCCCTCCCGCCCCTCCCGCCCCGCAGTTCTGTTTTCTAACAGGAAACAGGGCTGTTCCCTCTGGAAAACCTCGATCCCTTCGCTAATGAAACCACGGTTAATTGCAGCCAGGCTGTCAGGTCCTCCTCCACCCCACTGACCCCTCACCTGAGTAACCCCCCAACTCCCCCTCCCCAGCTTCATCTACAGCAGCTTCAAGTTAAAAAAACAACAACAACACGAGTTCTGCTTTGGCCCAAACCAGCACAAAGTCAAGGCAGTTTTGGACGTACAGATACAGATTAATCAAGTTGGGAGGGACCTTGAAGGTCATCTAGTCCAGCCCCCCACCCAAGCAGGAGACCCTACACCATTTCTCATAGATGGCAGTCCAGTTTCTTCTTGAAAGCCTCCAGGGGTGAAGCTCCCACAACTTCCGAAGGCAACTTCTGTTCCGTTGGTTGATTGTCCTCACTGTCAGAAATTTCTCCTTATTTCCAGGTTGAATCTCTCCTTGTTCAATTTCCACCTCTCACAATACTAGACAACACAGTATCAACAGTAGAAACCTTCAAATTTCTAGGTTGTACCATATTGCAAGATCTAAAGTGGATAGCTAACATCAAAAACATCATCATAAAAGCGCAACAAAGAATGTTCTTTCTACGCCAACCCAGAAAGCTCAAACTGCTCAAGGAGCTGATGATCCAGTTCTACAGAGGAATTATTGAGTCTGTCATCTGCACCTCCATAACTGTCTGGTTCGGTTCTGCAACCCAACAAGAAAGACACAGACTTCAGAGGATAATTAGAATTGCAGAAAAAACAATGGCTGCCAACCTGCTTTCCATGGAGGACCTGTATACTGCACAAGTCAAAAAGAGGGCTGAGAAAATATTTACAGACACCTCACATCCAGGACATAAACTGTTTCAACTCCTACCCTCAAAACAACGCTATAGAGCACTGCACACCAGAACAACTAGACACAAGAACAGTTTTTTCCCTAAAGCCATCACTCTGCTAAACAAATAATTCCCTCAACACTCTCAAACTATTTACTAAATCTGCACTACTATTAATCTTCTCATCATTCCCATCACCCATGTCCTCCCACTTACGACTGCATGACTGTAATTTTGCAGCTTATATCCTTACGATTTATATTGATATTGATTGTTTCCTGATTGCTTATTTTTATCCTTTGACTATCACTAAGTGTTGTACCTCATGATTCTTGATGTTCTTTTCTTTTATGTACACTGAGAGCATATGCACCAAAGACAAATTCCTTGTGTGTCCAATCACATTTGGCCAATGAAGAATTCTATTCTATTCTATTCTATTCTATTCTATTCTATTCTATTCTATTCTATTCTATTCTATTCTATTCTATTCTATTCTTAATTCAGTTCTATTCTATTCTATTCTATTCTATTCTATTCTATTCTATTCTATTCTATTAATTCAATTCAATTCAATTCAATTCAATTCAATTCTATTCTATTCTATTCTATTCTATTCTATTCTATTCTATTCTATTCTATTCCATTCCATTCCATTCCATTCCATTAATTCTATTCTATTCTATTCTATTCCATTCCATTCTATTCTGTATTCTATTCCATTCCATTCCATTCCATTCTATTCTATTCCATCTGTTATTCTTTGTTCTTTGTTGACTTTGTGAAGGGGTTGAGTTTCTCCAACGGACAGGAGACCTTATCCCTGCAGAGCAGATGTGGGAAAATGTCAGAAGAGGACCTGAAGGATTTATGGGCCAGGAGAACAGAAATGGAAAGTTATCATCAGTCTTCCAATTTTGTCCCAAAGGTGCTTTTTGAAGGGGGAAAAGGGACTTCCTGGTTTTTCTCTGAAGACGTTTCGCTTCCCATCCAAGAAGCTTCTTCAGCGGTGACTTCCCCACCATCCAGTCAGAGCTGAAGAAGCTTTACAGATCAACAGGGTGGGAAGGGATCTTGTAGGTCATCCAATCCAACCCCCACTTCCCAAGCACCCTACACCCGTTATGGCGAACCTATGGCACAGGTGCCACAGGTGGCATGCGGAGCCATATTGGTAGGCACGCGAGCGTTGCCCTAGCTTAGCTCCAGTGCGCATCTGCGTGCCGGACAACTGATTTTCGGGCCTTCCGGACTCACCGGAAGTCAGGAAACAGGCTGTTTTCAGCCTCCGGAGGGTGGGGAAAACCGATTTCGCCCTCCCCAGGCTCCTAGAAAGGCTCTGGAGCCTGGGAAGGGCGAAAAATGGGCCACTGTGCCATCGTGTGCCAAAAGCGGGAGTTGCGTGCGGGTGTGTGTGTGTCGTGCGCATACATGCGTGGGCAGGTGGGGCACATTAAATTATGGGTGTGGGCACGTGCGCGCGTGACCCCTCCATGCTCCCCTCGCTTTTGGCACGCGACGGCAAAAAGTTTAGCCATCACTGCCTTACACCATTTCTGACAGACGGTTTTGTCTTGAAAGCTTCTTGGATGAGAGGCGAAACGTTCTTGAAAGGAAAACCAGAAAGTGCCCACCAAGGCATGCTACGCCCACCAAGCCACACCCACAGAACTGGTAGCAAAAAAATTTGAAGCCCATCACTGGTACCAAGACAGACTTGGTGCATAATGGGGGGTCCTCCTGGATTTGTTGCACAGATTCATCTTTATGACAATTTATTTATTTAGAAACTGGACTAGATTTTTAAATTTTGAATTGGTTTTAATTGGGGATTTTATTATGTGTATTGCTATTTTAATTATTCGGCCATTTAGAATAAGTTTTTTAATGTATGTTTTATCCTGTATTTATATGTATTTTATCTGGCTGTGAACCGCCCTGAGTCCCTAGGGAGATAGGGCGGTATAAAAATACGAAAAATAAATAAATAAATAAATAAATAATAAATAAAGTCCAGTTGCCTCTTCAAAAGGCACTTATGGGACAACGGCGACCTGGGATGACGGAGAATCTCCATAGACATTCAATCTTCTAATATTTGAGGGGCTGCCCCAAAGAAGAGGGCGTCAACCTATTCTCCAAAACACCCAAAGGCAGAAGAAGAAGCAACAGGTGGAAATTAATCAAGGAGAGAAGCAACCAAGAATTAAGGAGGAATTTCCTGAGAGTGAGAACAATTAATCAGCGGAACAACTTGCCACTAGATATTGTGGGTGCTCCATCATTGGAGGTTTTTAAGAGAAGAGATTGCACAGCCATTTGTCCAGAATGATAGAGTCTCCTACTTGAGCAGGGGGTTAGACTAGAAGACCTCCAAGGTCCCTTCCAACTCTGTTTTCCATATTCTGTTCTTAACACTGGGTTAAGTTTGATTCCCAAAGTATCTGTGTGGTACAGCTAGCCCTGAATAAGCAGAGTCCTTGAATTATGACCACAACTGAGCCCAAAAGTACGTTACCATGTGAGACATTTATTAAGTGAATTTTGCCCCATTTTATGGCCATTCAGGCCACGGTCGTTAAGTGAATCACTGCAGTTGTTAAGTCAATCACACAGCTGTTAAATAAATCTGGTTTCCCCCCCTTGACTTGGCTTGTCAGAAGTCCGGAAAAGATGATCACGTGACCCCAGGACACTACGACCGTCGTAAATATGAATCAGTTGCCAAGCGTCTGAATTTTGATCACGTGCTTACCCAGGATGGTACAACGGTCATAAGTGTGAAAAATGGTCATACGCCGCTTTGTTCAGTGCTGGTGTAACTTTGAACGGTCACTAAATGAAGTGTTGTAACTTGAGGATCCCCTGTAATACGGCTAGGCCCAGATTGTCGTTATAAACTAGGTTTAATTAGCAGGAAGTAAAGTCCTGGAGCCCAATCTTACATGGTTTGAATCAGGTCACCCTGACAAGGTTTAAGTGCAAGTTTCCTGATATGTAAACCTATAAGGTACTCAGGAGTCAGGGGTGAAATCCAGCAGGTTCTGACAGGTTCTGGAAAGCCCGTAGCGGAAATTTTGAGTAGTTTGGAGAACTGGCAAATACCACCTTCGGCTGGCCCCAGAGTGGGGTGGGAATGGGGATTTTGCAGTATCCTTCCCCCTGGATTGAGGTGGGAATGGGGATTTTGCAGTATCCTTCCCCCTGGAGTGGGGTGGGAATGAGGATTTTGCAGTATCCTTTCCCTGGAGTGGGGTGGGAATGGGGATTTTGCAGTATCCTTCCCCCTGGATTGGGGTGGGAATGAGGATTTTGCAGTATCCTTTCTCTGGATTGGGGTGGGAATGGGGATTTTGCAGTATCCTTCCACCTGGAGTGGGGTGGGAATGGGGATTTTGCAGTGTCCTTCCCCCTGGAGTGCGGTGGGAATGGGGATTTTGCAGTATCCTTCCGTATCCTTTCCCTGGATTGGGGTGGGAATGGGGATTTTGCAGTATCCTTCCCCCTGGAGTGGGGTGGGAATGGGGATTTTGCAGTATCCTTCCCCCTGGAGTGGGACGGAAATGGAGATTTTGCAGTATCCTTCCCCAGGAGTGGGGTGGGAATGGGGATTTTGCAGTATCCTTCCCCTGGGGTGGGGAGGGAATGGGGATTTTGCAGCATCCTTCCCCAGGAGTGGAGAGGGAATGGGGATTTTGCAGTATCCTTCCCCAGGGGTGGAGAGGGAATGGGGATTTTGCAGTATCCTTCCCTGGGAGGGAATGGGGATTTTGCAGTATCCTTCCCCAGGAGTGGGGTGGGAATGGGGATTTTGCAGCATCCTTCCCCAGGAGTGGAGAGGGAATGGGGATTTTGCAGTATTCTTCCCCTGGGGTGGGGAGGGAATGGGGATTTTGCAGCATCCTTCCCCAGGAGTGGAGAGGGAATGGGGATTTTGCAGTATCCTTCCCCTGGGGTGGGGAGGGAATGGGGATTTTGCAGCATCCTTCCCCAGGAGTGGAGAGGGAATGGGGATTTTGCAGCATCTTTCCCCTGCCATGCCCACCAAGCCACGCCCACCGAGCCAGTAGTAAAAAAAATTGGATTTCACCACTGCCAGGAGTGATACATCTTATATCTGTCCCAGAGCTCTGCCAACTCCTGGTAATCATGATCAAACTTTAGGTGTCTCCAGATTCTGGCTACTGCGTTGCACATCAAGTCTGAGATTTGATCCTGGATGAGCGAGCCGACCCGGTGGGTGTCCCTGAGATATGAAAGTGGAAGAACTGTCGTCTTTCTCTGAAATGGATTAATTATTGATTTGGCTCTATGGCTTTGAAGCTGGCAAACGTCACCTGGAATTGGACCCTGAAGCAAATCAGGGAGAGAGGAAGGAAGGAAGGAAGGAAGGAAGGAGGGAGGGAGGGAGGGAGGGAGGGAAGGAAGGAAATAGTAGAGGGAGGGAGAAGAGAAATAGAGGGAGAGAGGAAAGAGTGATAGAAGAAAGGAAGGAAGGAAGGAAATAGTAGAGGGAGGGAGGGGAGAAATAGAGGGAGAGAGGAAAGAGAGAAGAAAGGAAGAAAGGAAATAGTAGAGGGAGGGAGGGGAGAAAGAGGGAGGGAAGAAAGAAAGATATAAAGGAAGGAAGGAAGAAAGAAAATAGTAGAGGGAGGGAGAAGAGAAATAGAGGGAGGGAGGAAAGAGAAGGAAGGAAGGAAGGAAGGAAGGAAGGAAGGAAGGAAGGAAGGAAGGAAGGAAGGAAGGAAATAGTAGAGGGAGGGAGGAAAGAGAGAGAAGGAAGGAAGGAAGGAAATAGTAGAGGGAGGGAGGGGAGAAATAGAGGGAGGGAGGAAAGAGAAATAGAAGGAAGGAAGGAAGGAAGGAAGGAAGGAAGGAAGGAAGGAAGGAAGGAAATAGTAGAGGAGGAGAGAAATAGAGGGAGGGAGGAAAGAGAGAGAAGGAAGGAAGGAAGGAAGGAAGGAAGGAAGGAAGGAAGGAAGGAAGGAAGGAAGGAAGGAAATAGTAGAGGAGGGAGGAAGAGAGAGAAGGAAGGAAGGAAGGAAATAGTAGAGGAGGGAGGAGAAATAGAGGAGGGAGGAGAGAAATAGAAGGAAGGAAGGAAGGAAGGAAGGAAGGAAGGAAGGAAGGAAGGAAATAGTAGAGGGAGGGAGAGGAGAAAGAAGGAGGGAGGAAAGAAAGATATGAAGGAAGGAAGGAAGGAAGGAAGGAAGGAAGGAAGGAAGAAAATAGTAGGAGGGAGAGGAGAAATAGAGGGAGGGAGGAAAGAGAGATAGAAGAAAGGAAGGAAGGAAGGAAGGAAGGAAGGAAGGAAATAGTAGAGGGAGGGAGGGGAGAAATAGAATGAGGGAGGAAAGAGAGATAGAAGAAAGGAAGGAAGGAAGGAAATAGTAGAGGGAGGGAGGTGAGAAATAGAGGGAGGGAGGAAAGAGAGATATAAGGAAGGAAGGAAAGTAAGGAAGGAAGGAAGGAAGGGAGAGAAATAAAGGGAGAGAGAGATAAAAGGAAGGAAGAAGGAAAGGGAGTGATATATGGACAGAAGGAAGGGAGGGAGGGAGGGATATATGGAAGGAAGGAATGGAGGGAGGGAGGAATGGAGGGATATGTGGACAGAAGGAGAGGAAGGAAGGTATAGCTTTTCTGTACTACCTGGATCCATGGCTAGATGTAACAAGAGACCAATAAAGGAAAATATTTGAACCTCGGGGTTCAAATGAGGGGTCCTTAGTTCTCTCGGAGCTTGGCTGTTTTCTTGCCGACGTTTCATTACCAAAGTAGGTAACACCATCAGTGTTAGCGTCATCACAACATCACTAGAAATGATGATGTTACCTACTTTGGGTCATGAAACGTCTGCAAGAAAACCACCTAAGCTCAGAGAGCTCCAAGGACTCCCACAGTTCTCCTCCTCCTTCTCTTCCTCAAACAATCCTACTCCCTTCTAGCACTGATGGCATTACCTAGTTGGGTCGTGAGACGTTTACAAGAAAACAGCCAAGCTCAGAGACCACCAAGAATGCCAATTTCATTGTGGCAGGAGACACAGGAAGCATTACCAATGTGATTATCCATGGATTTTTTTCCTGGTTTTTTTTTTTAAAAAGGATTATTTTTTAATAAATGAAAGGAGCCAAACAGCTGGTCAGCTGCGGAGCGAATCCACAGCCTTTAGCATCATATTTATTTGCCATAAAGCTTTGAAGCCCCTTGAAAAAAAGATTTCACCAAAAACAGAAGTGAAGGTCCTTGATCAGACGGGAAACCGGCCTCGGTCTGTAACATCAGCCATATTGTGAGCGCGCCCACCACATAGTCTCCAAAGTCCAGAAGTTTCTCTGATCCCCTCCTTCCCAAAAAAAAAATAGCCATACCCTCTGTCTCTGCAGCCTCTTTCATATGCAAAATCACCGGATATGAGGAACACAAAAGGAGGGGGAAGAGTTTTCCAGCAAAAATCAAATGTTGGCAAGAATTTAAAAAAAACAAACACATACAACCAAACAGAACATTTTAAGGATTGGGCATTTTCATTTGGTCTTTCCAAGCAATGCTGCCAGTTTTAAGGGGGAAAAAACCAGACGGGGAAGAATGGAGATGTTGTTTCAAGGATGAAGAGAAACAAAGCTAGAAGATAAGCCATTCCAGGGTGGAAAAAGTTCAACAAACTTTTTTTGAGTGGGGGAGAACCGAACATCATTCTATAGGTGTTGTGGCCCGCTGGTGGCCAGTGGAGTTGGCAGCAGAGTCGGAGAGTGAGGAGGTTGGGGAGGAACTTGGGCCAGTCCTGGGGGCTGGGGAAAGCTCGGACGAGGGCTCTGCGTCGGAAGCAGAGCGGGAGATAGACAACAGCAAGGCAGAGGAGCAGCTGGGGCCTGTTCCCAGTGTGCGCATGCGCAGAGCTGCCAGAAGACAAGAACAAATTCAGAAAGCAGGGTCGACTCGGGAGTAAAGCCACACCTTGGAGGTGATTGGCCCCTCCCACAGGAAACACAAGAGGAGAGAACGGGGAGGGGGGCTTTCGCAGGAAACAATTCGGTTCGTCCCGCGACTCTGAGAGACTCTGCGCCTAGTTTTGCCTCGTACTGCGGTTGGAAACCAGTTACGTGGCAGCTCGCCAAGCGAGACGAGGTCTGTGCTTGAGAAATATTCCTTTGAAAAACTGTTTGGACAAACTTTGCTGACTGTGAATGAACGCGGAATTCGCAGCTGTGTAAATAGAAGAAGTTTTTCTGGGACCAATTCCTGCCTCCGGCTTGTTAAGGGAGCCTAGGTCACAACAATAGGTGTTGTGTCTTGCCCGCTCTCACCGCAGCCGGGGCCTTCTTATCTGCTTCCGAACGCTGAGGAATGTCCTAGTATGCCTCCCGGCCCCAGCCCTGGTTCCATGCCCAGACAGGCTGAGGAGGAGGAAGCACCTCCCGGCCCCAGCCCTGGCTCCATGCCCAGACAGGCTGAGGAGGAGGAAGCACCTCCCGGCCCCAGCCCTGGCTCCATGCCCAGACAGGCTGAGGAGGAGGAAGCACCTCCCGGCCCCAGCCCTGGCTCCATGCCCAGGCAAACGGAGCAACTAGACCCCTCCCCCTCCCCCACAGCATGTGAGCCTGAGGGAGGTCAATTACCAACAGCTGCCGACTGGAGTGACCCTCGCGTCAGAAGAATTGATAGGCGGCAGCGTCAGAAGGAAGGGAGGGGCAGGCCTGGATAAGTGCTGAGTCATGGAGCCACACCCCATGGCCTATATAAAGGATCTGCTTTCTGGCATTCTCTGAGTCAGGCAAAGTCTAAACATATCTTGCTGAAGTCACTTTCTGGTCTGCCTGCCTGCCTTGAGGACTTTGCTAGGACTTTGGGCAGAGCTGCAGAGGCACGCCTGATTCGGATTTCCCTGACCCGGCCGTCAGCGGAGGAGTGGGACACGACAATAGGTTGTGCCCTTTATTACTGCGTCAGGGGCATGCATTTTAGGAAAAGGTGTTTTCGATTCCCCCAAACACGTTATGAGTTAACCCACACAAGACCACCGACAGTCGAGATCCCAAAGGGCGAAGGTGGGGTGGCCGTGATCAAACCCACGATTCCTCGTTTCCCTGACCGAGATTTCTCACAAACGACAGCGCCTTCTCGAGTCAGTTCAAAGTCCTCGCTTTCAGAGTTCTCACGAGCCGGCGTTGAAATCGTCGACGGCGAGCGATTGTTCGAAAAGATCCTCGAAGGAGACAATCTCTGTTGGCCGAAGATCAGGGGCCGGTTTCTTTGGATTAAACCCAGATTTCCTTCGTAAGGCAGTTTGCGTTTTCTCCCCCTCCCTCCTTCTTTTTGAGGGTCCCGTGGAGGGGCGGGGCGGGCGGGGGGGAAGCAGCGGAGAGGCGTGGACAAGACGCTTCATTTGCACACGTACTTCTCAACCGTCCGCTCGCACTTCTTGCAGGTAACGTAGCAACACCAGTGATACTTGCAGTTGCATCTCTCCACCACCGTGTCCATGTAAGGATTGTAGCCACGGCCGCAGCACATCAAGTCACAACTGTCACTGCCGATGGAAGTTTTGTTACATTGCCTGGGGGGAAAAAAAGAAGAAGAAACGACAGCCAGTGAGGGTAGGCCAAGGTTTTGATAGCAGCCTTCCAGTCTTCGTGGCAGCAGAGAGGGGCTGCCCCAAAGAAGAGGGAGTCAAGCTATCCTCCAAAGCCCTTGAAGGCAGGACAAGAAGCAACGGGTGGAAACTCATCGAGGACCGAAGCGACCTGGAACTAAGGAGAAAGTCATTTTTTTCCCCCCCAGCGCCGTTGTAACTTCAAATGGTCACTAAACAGATGGTTTTAAGTTGAGGATTAGATGTAATAAGCAATCACATCAAAGACGGTTAGTTTAATTTAACTCCTTAAGTCAAGTCACCTTTAATTCAAGCTTGATTCCTGTTGAATTCAGGGCTGTTGTTTTTTTTATTTATTTACATTTATATCCCACCCTTCTCCGAAGACTCAGGGCGGCTTACAGTGTGTAAGGCAATAGTCTCATTCTATTTGTATATTTACAAAGTCAACTTATTGCCCCCCCAACAATCTGGGTCCTCATTTTACCTGCCTTATAAAGGATGGAAGGCTGAGTCAACCTTGGACCTGGTGGGACTAGAACCTGCAGTAATTGCAGGCAGCTGTGAAGTATACTTGAAACAGCTAAAAATGGCTTTTCCCAATCTAGCCCCCTCCGTTCTGGGTTTCTCCAGGGTTCCCATCCAAGCAATCTTTTCATCTCATCCTGTTCATTTCCCCAAGTTTAGCCAAGATTAGATAAAGGAGATACAGATTCTTCCCTTCCCTTCCCTTTCGTCTTCCCTTTCTCCTTTCCTTTCCTCTTTTCTCTTCCTTCCTTTCCCTTCCCTTCTCTTCCCTCTCCTCTTTTTTCTTCCTTTCCTTTTCTTTCCTTCCCTCTCCTCTCCTTCCCTCTCCTCTCCTCTTTTCTCTTTCTTTCCTCTCCTTCCCTTCCCTCTTCTCTTCCTCTCCTTCCCTTCCCTTCCCTCTCCTCTCCTCTTTCCTTTCCTTTCCTTCCCTTCCCTTCCTCTCCTCTCCTTTTCTCTTCCTTTCCTTTCCTTTCCTTTCCTTCCTTCCTCTCCTCTCCTTTCCTTTCCTCTCTTTCTCTTCCTTCCCTTCTTCCTTCCCTTCCTTCCTCCTCTCTCTCCTCTCCTCTTTTCTCTTTCTTTCCTCTCCTTCCCTTCCCTTCCCTCTTCTCTTCCTTTCCTTTTTTTCCTTCCCTCTCCTCTCCTTTCCTTTCCTCTCTTTTCTCTTCCTTCCCTTCCTCCTTCCTCCTTCCCTTCCCTCTCCTCTCCTCTCCTCTCCTCTCCTCTCCTCTCCTCTCCTCTCCTCTCCTCTCCTCTCCTCTCCTCTCTCCTTTCCTTTCCCTTCCTTTCCTTTCCTTTCCTTTCCTTTCCTTTCCTTTCCTTTCCTTTCCTCCCTCCCTCCCTCTCCTCTCCTCTCCTTTCCTTTCCTTTCCTTTCCTTCTCTTTCTCTTTCTCCTTTTTTCTCTTCCTTTCCTTTCCTCTCCTTTTACTATTCCTTTCCTTTCCTTCTCTTCCTCCTTCCTCTCCCCTCCCCTTCTCCGCCAAACCCTTGCCTCTCTTTCCCCAAATGTACAGCCAAGGGGCTGCTTTGCCCAAAGCCATCCTTTACGGCCCAATCAAGGCTGGTAAGGAAAATGGGGGGGGGGGACTGCTCTCACTGCAGACCCCTCCTCGGGAAGGGGAGGAAAGGAAAGGAATCCAGCCAGATTTATGGGAGCAGCCCCCCACCCCCCGCCCCCGCCATCGCTCTGGGATTGATGAAGTGCTGAGACCTTGTTCCAGGTCTGCCCCGTGTATTATTCCTGATTCCGCTGGGCCCCTGTTTGTTATTCCAGATCTCAGCTCTCCAGGTTCAAGCCCCGTCTCTCCCACACCCCCAGGCCTGTCCCCTCCCTCTCTTAAGCCCCCCCTTTTTTTGGCAGAGCAGGTCTGGGAAGATGGGTAAATATTTAGAAGTCCTTGAGAAGCCTGGAGGCGTCCTGAGTCAGCGCCAAGGGTGTTTGTCAGGGATGGGCCCTGAGAGTTGTTGTCTGCACATTGTGAGTGTCAGGGTGCCCCAGCCACCCCCACACCCCCTAGAAAATGGGGAAAAAAGACCCCTCCTTCGTCACAACCTCTCTTCTCGTCTTTGCCAATCGGTATGATTGGCAAAGACGAGAAGCAAGGACAAAAATCACAGAAAAATCGCAGATCCGGAAGGGACCGTGGAGGTCTTCTAGTCCCCCCCCCAGGACAACCCCCCCCAGACCCAGCTGATGGCAATCAGGCCTGGCTGGACCCTAGGTTTCGTAGGCAGGAGAGGCGGGAACAACAGAAGCAGCGGTGGGGCAGGCCTAGGAAGTGTTGAGTCACGGAGCCACACCCCACAGGATATAAAGGCAGCGAGAACTGCTGTGTCTCTTCGTAGCAGGCAAATCAACTGCTTAACTAAGAGCTGAAGTACTGTTTGACTTATCAGCTTCGAGGGAGATAATGGAGCCACTTGGCAGACGCTGGCTCTTTTGCTGCCAGGGCTGATAGTGCCAGCTAATTAAGCCATCGCTCGGACGGAGCGGTGGGGGGACAGAACAGATACATAGATACCTAGACTGACTAGGTGGCTCAATGGCTAAGACACATTTCCTCCCGACCAGCTGGGACTCAGGAGGCAGAGAATAGATGGGAGCGGGCCCAGTCAAAATTTTTACTACCAGTTCTCCGAACTACTCAAAATTTCCGCTACCGGTTCTCCAGAACTGGTCAGAACCTGTTGAAACCCACCTCTGGCTACAGGTAATTCTTAACTCATGACTGTAATAATAATCCCAGAACCCACTTAATCATCCTTCTAAGAACATAGAATAAAACATAGAATAACAGAATTAGAAGGGACCTCGGAGGTCTTCTAATCCAACCCGCTGCTCAGGCAGGAAACCCTATACCAGTGATAGTTAACCTTTTTGGAGCCGAGTGCTCAAAGCGCCACCCCCAATGCAACACGAGCAGCCCCCCCCATGCATGTGACCCACCCTCGTGCATGCGACCCACCACTGCACATGTGTGTGAGCCGCCCCGCACGCCCCTCGCCCCCATGCATGTACATGTGTCCCCGTGCATGCCCCTCGCCCCCACCCATGGACCCGTCCCCTGCGTATGCGCGGCAGAGACCTGAAGACCATCTGAGTGGCGGGAGGTGCGCACACATGCGCAGTGGAGCTGGGCTGGGCCGACGGCTGGTGTGCCCGCAGAAAGGGCTGTGTGTGCTACCTATGGCACGCATGCCATAGATTCGCCATCATGGCTCTATACCATTTCAGATAAATGGTTGTTCAATCTCTTCTTAAAAGCCTCCAGCGATGGAGTATCCACAACTTCTGGTGGCAAGTCGTTCCACTGGTTAATTGTTCAGGAAATTTCTCCTTAATTCCAGGTTGCTTCTCTCCTTGATTAGTTTCTATCCATCCTTCTTGTCCTGCCTCTTGGTGCTTGACAAACCAAGAAACCAAGAGCATACAAAACATTTGCTAGACCTATTCTTGAATACAGCTCACCTGTCTGGAACCCATACCACATCTCTGACATCAATACAATTGAGCGTGTCCAGAAATATTTTACAAGAAGAGTTCTCTGCTCCTCTGATTACAACAAAATACCTTACACCACCAGACTTGAAATCCTGGAATTAGAAAATTTAGAACTCTGCCAACTCCGACAAGACCTGTGTTTAATACACAGAATCATGATTCTACTGCAATGTCCTTCCTGTTAAAGACTACTTCAGCTTCAATCGCAATAATACAAGAGCAAACAATAGATTGAAACTTAATGTTAACCGCTTCAATCTTGATTGCAGAAAATATGACTTTTGTAACACAGTTGTTAACGCTTGGAATGCACTACCTGACTCTATGGTCTCTTCTCAAAATCCCAAAATCTTCAACCAAAAACTGTCTACTGTTGACCTCACCCAGTGGTGGGATTCAAGTAATTTAACAACCGGTTCTCTGCCCTAATGATTTCTTCCAGCAACCAGTTTGCCAAACTGCTCAGACAGTTAACAACCGGTTCTCCCAAAGTGGTGCGAACTGACTGAATCCCACCACTGACCTCACCCCATTCCTAAGAGGACCATAAGGGTCGTGCATAAGAGCACAAAAGTACCTACCGTTCCTGTCCTATTGTTCCCTTTCATTATTATTATTTATTTATTTATTTTATTTGATTTTTATACCGCCCTTCTCCCGAAGGACTCAGGGCGGTGTACAGGCATAATAATAATAAAAAAAAAAAACCGACAATACAATATACAAATTTAAAATACGATTTAAAAAACTTATTTAAATTAGCCCAGTGATTAAAATTTACCATACTAAAACCCCGTTTAAAATTAATAAATTTAAAATTAAAATCCCGATTTAAGCCAGCCCCGCGCGGATAAAAAGGTGAGTCTTGAGTTCGCGACGAAATGTCCGAAGGTCAGGTATTTGGCGTAAACCCGGGGGAAGCTCGTTCCAGAGTGTGGGAGCCCCCACAGAGAAGGCCCTTCCCCTGGGGGCCGCCAGCCGACATTGTTTGGCGGACGGCACCCTGAGAAGTCCCTCTCTGTGGGAGCGTACGGGTCGGTGGGAGGCGTATGGTAACAGCAGGCGGTCCCGTAAGTACCCAGGTCCTAATTAATCAAATTAATATAGTTGTTGCATACTTTTGCTTATATATATGTTTATATGATGTGTTGTTGTTTTATGTTGATGGTTGTGTATACTGTTGTGACAAAATAAAATAAATTAAATAAAATAAATAAAGCACACACTTTTCTGCGCTCAACAAGATCGTAACCTTTATCTTTCCTTCTCCCTTCCTCTCAATTCTTCTTTTGAGATCATTTTTTGCAAACCTTAGTCTGGAAAAACAGCCCTCCATCTCGCTGCAGATCGAATTAAATGGATTAAACAAGTATCTTCCTTTCCAACATGGATCCATCCACAGCCTTGCTTATTCCTTTTCGGAATAAACCACATTATGCAGAGCGCAGAAGAAGAAGACGACAAGAAAAAGTCCCTAGGGTTACAACAATTCATTTAGTGACTATTCAAAAGTTACAACGGCACTGAAAAAAGTGACTTATGACCGTTTTTCACACTTACGACCGTTGCAGTATCCTCATGGTCATGTGATCAAAATTCAGGCACTTGGTAACTGACTCATATTTATGACGGTTGCAGTGTCCTGGGCAATAGTGGGTTTCATATCCTGTCGCTACCAGTTCACGCCTCCTGCCGCCACCGCTACCGGCTTGCCCGAACCGGAGCGAACCGGTAGCAACCCACCACTGGTCCCAGTCATGTGATCCCTTTTTGCGACCTTCTGGCAAGCCAAGTCGATTGGGAAGCCGGATTCACTTAACAACCGGGTTCCTAACTTAACAACTGCAATGATTCACTTAACGACAGTGGCAGGAAAGGTCGTACAATGGGACAAAACTTACTTAACAACTATCTCGCTTAGCAGCAGAAGTTTTGGGCTCAATTATGGTCGTAAATTGAGGGCTACCTGTATTTAACATATATTCATATTATATAAAGGTAAAGATAAAGACTCCCCTCGCACATATGTGCTAGCCGTTCCCGACTCTAGGGGGCGGTGCTCATCTCCATTTCAAAGCCGAAGAGCCAGCGCTGTCTGAAGACGTCTCCATGATCATGTAGCTGGCATGACTCAATGCCAAAGGCGCACGGAACCCTGTTACCTTCCCACCAAAGGTGGTCCCTATTTTTTCAACTTGCATTTTTTACCTGCTTTCGAACTGCTAGGTTGACAGAAGCTGGGACAAGTAACGGGAGCTCACCCCATTATGCAGCACGAGGGTTTCGAACCACTGAACTGCCGACCTTTCGATCGACAAGCTCAGTGTCTTACCCACTAAGCCATCATCTCCCTCATTCATATTATATATGAACATACATAATGTTCATGTAACAAAAAGGGGAATCGAAAGAAAAAGAAAACTGAAGCTAAGAAATGTATAAGTGATTTTGGATCTTCTTTTCAACAGATTTGTAGTGCAACTCCTTCCTAAATATTTTGCAAATCCTTTCAGCCCCTCGCTTAATCTCCATCTTTCTTAATCTTCAAGCTATAAATCATCCATTTATTTTTTTACTTCTTTCAGCAAAAAATCCATATATGGTTTTCAGCCTTTCCAAAAAAAAATTCCACCATAAATATGGTTTGTTCTTTGACAGGTCAATTCTGCCATTTCTGCAAATTTTGATGTTTTCACAAAGTCAATTTGGAAACTGGATTCACTTAAAAACAACTGTGTTACTCATTTAACAACTTTAACAGAGTTAATAATTTAATACATTTAACAGCTTTAGCAGCAGAAATTTTGGATTCCGTTGTGGTCGTAGGTCGAGGACTATCTGCAGGGGTGGGGCTGCTAGGGGTTCGCAGGGGTTCGGGAGAACCTCTAGCTAAGATTCTGTGCAGTTTGGAGAATCCAAACTACATAATCCAAACTACATAATAATAATACAATACAATAATAATAATAATAATACAAACTACATACAATAATAATAATAATAATACAAACTACATAGCAAAAAAGGCTCTAAGAGTTGTAAACCTAATTTTACGCAGCTTCTTTTCTAAAAACTCTACACTACTAACTAGAGCATACAAAACATTTGCCAGACCTATTCTTGAATACAGCTCATCCGTCTGGAACTCTCACCACATCTCTGACATAAATACAATAGAAAGAGTCCAGAAATATTTTACTAGAAGAGTTCTTCACTCCTCCGAAAACAACAAAATACCTTATACCAACAAGACTTGAAATCCTGGGATTAGAAAACTTAGAACTCCGTCGACTTCGACATGACCTGTGTTTAACACACAAAATCATCTATTGCAATATCCTTCCTGTAAAAGACTACTTCAGCTTCAATCGCAATATTACAAGAGCAAAAAATAGATTCAAGCTAAATGTCAAATGCTTCAAACTTGATTGCAGAAAATATGACTTCTGTAACAGAGTTGTTAATGCTTGGAACTCATTACCTGACTCCATAGTCTCTACTCAAAATCCCAAAATCTTCAACCAAAAACTGTCTACTATTGACCTCACCCCATTCCTAAGAGGACTATAAGGGGCGTGCATAAGAGCACAAAAGTGCCTACCGTTCCTGTCCTATTGTTCCCTTTATTATATCTAATTAATATAGCTAATGCATATTTTTTTTACATATATGTATATATTTTCTTCAAAATATGTTGTTTTATCTATGACAATTGTTTGTGTATTCTGTTGTGACAAAAAGAAATTGAAAAAAATAAATAAATCCCCAAATGCTATTCCGGGCCACCCCTCCCCTCTCTTCCCAGGAGTCCCCATGTGGTCCATTTGGATGCAGGCAAGTGCAGGGCACACTCAGAGGCTCGAGGAGGGCGAAAAACAGGCCTATCGGAAATTCCGGAAGAAGGCCTCCGGAGCCTGGGGAGGGCAAAAATGCTCCCCCCCTCGCCATTTATTTATATTTATTTTCGCATTTTTTATTTTTCGCATTTTTATACCGCCCTATCTCCCTAGGGACTCAAGGCGGTTCACAGCCAGATGAAATATACATATAAATACAAAATAAAACATCAATTAAAAAAACTTATTACATAAGGCCGAATAATTAAAAATAGCAATACAAATAATAAAACCCCATTAAAACCAAATTCAAAATTTAAAATTCTAGTCCAGTCCTGCGTAGATAAATAGATGTGTCTTAAGCTCGCGGCGAAAGGTTTGAAGGTCAGGAAGTTGGCGGAGTCCTGGGGGAAGTTCATTCCAGAGGGTGGGAGCCCCCACAGAGAAGGCCCTTCCCCTGGGTGTCGCCAGTCGGCACTGCCTGGCCGACGGCACTCTGAGGAGTCCCTCTCTGTGAGAGCGCACGGGTCGGTGAGAGGCATTCAGTAGCAGCAGATGGTCCCGTAAGTAACCCGGCCCTATGCCATGGAGCGCTTTGAAGATAGTTACCAAAACCTTGAAGCGCACCCGAAAGGCCACAGGTAGCCAGTGCAGTCTGCGCAGGAGAGGTGTCACATGGGAACCACGAGGGGCTCCCTCTATCACCCGCGCAGCCGCATTCTGAACTAACTGGAGCATCCGGGTGCTCCTCAAGGGGAGCCCCATGTAGAGAGCATTGCAGTAATCCAGACGAGATGTCACGAGAGCGTTAGTGACCGTGCATAGGCCATCCCGGTCTAGAAAGGGGCGCAACTGGTGAACCAGGCGGAACCTGGTTAAAAGCTCTCCTGGAGATGGCCGCCAAATGATCTTCAAAGGACAGCCGTCCATCCAGGAGAACGCCCAAGGTGCACACTCTCTCTATTGGGGCCAATGACTCGCCCCAACTAGGCCATGCCCATCATGGCCACACCCACCCAGCAACCGGACAGAGAACTCCTTGCTAAAAATTTTGAAGCCCACCCCTGACTACTTGGAATGAAAAGGAAGGGAAAAGAAGTCAGAGCTAAATCTTTCCTTCCCTGATCACTGATTTATCACGATTCCTATCTCCTTTTTTTTTTTTTTGACCTTCAAATTTCTCAGCGATCTTTTTAAATGCCGCAACTTACTTTGAAGGTTCTCCTGACCTGTGCATTCTCACGTTCTTATTCCCCGCGGGCAGGAAATAAAACACGACTGTTTTTTGCTTCTTTTGACAAACGGTTCATTTCCCCGCGATCGATCACATTCTAGCTATTCGGACGCCGCTGCGATTAAATGAGGTTTATTTATTTTTTTTAAATTAGTTTATAATGTAGCATGCAAAGAAGATACAAAAGTAAATAAAAACAGGGAGGGGAAAAGGGAGGGAAAGAAACAGGAGTAAATGAAGGAAAAGGCATTGATTTCCAACTCTCTTCAATGCAGTTAGAATCAAGCATTAACATCAAACCAGAGATCATATTCAGCTGGTTCCGACCAGTTTGAGCGAACTAGTAGTAAAAATCGCGGGTGGGACCGCCTTCGCCCCCTGCCCCAGCTCTATGCTGTCCTATTTAGGCACGCTTTTGAGTCTGGGCGTATGTGCATAAAGCAAGTGCACGAGCGAAGCGAATGCACAGAAGGCCGGGCGCATGCGCGGAGGTGCGTTCACTATTTTCGACGCTGGGTGAACCGGTAGGTAAATTATGTGAATCCCACCTTTGCATCCAACCTCAGCTTTTTACTTTTACATATTTGTTTAAATTAGCCATTTCTATAACAACAAACCTATCTAATCGGTCAAACCCAAAATCAAAGTTTCATTTTTTTTCCCCACCTCAAGCATAAAGTCCAGAAGCGGTTTCCAGGTACCGGTAGAAATAGAAGTATTTGATTTTTTTTTCTCTTTAATCAAAGCATTCTATTTAACCATCTCCGCTCACTCCATCAATTTCTGCAGCCATCCGTCCATTGTGGGAGTCGAGGTGATTAAAGAAAAGATCTGGATCAATTTTAATCTCTGCTCGGAAAGAGTTGCAGAAAAATCAGAGCAAGGATAGGAGTTGGGATTTCGGGGAGAAACCGAAAGAAATGGAATGTCGATTATTGGAATGATAGGAGTTTATAAAAATGTCACGGACAAATGTTAACTTGTTAAATGTTAAATGTTAACCGTTGGACGTGTTTCTGTTGTTCATAGCTATCAAAGGAAGTTGGAAGTTATTATTTCTATTTTTCTTTTCTTTCTTTCTCACTACAGATAGTCCTCAATGTGCGACAGTTCATTTAGTGACCGTTTGAAGTTGCAACATCGCTGAGAAAAAGTGACTTGCGACCGTTTTTCACACTTACGACTATTACAGCATCCTTGTGATCAGGTAAACAAAATTGGGACCCTTGGCAACTGACTCATATTTATGACGGTTGCAGTGTCATGTGATCCCCGTTTGCGACCTTCTGAGAAGCTGTTGTGGTCCGCCAGCAGCCTGCGGAGCTGGCAACGGAGTCGGACAGCGATGAGGCTGAGGAAGAACATGGGCCAGTCCTGGAGGCTGGGGAAGGCCCGGATGAGGGCTCTGCGTCGGAGGCAGAGGTGGGGCCAGGGCCATCGGGGAGTGACGTGCGGACTCCGGAGCCTCCAGAGACTGATAGTAGTGAGGCAGAGGAACAGGAGGAACCTGTTCCTAATGCACTCATGAGAAGAGCTGCCAGAAGGCAAGAGCAGCTAAAGCAAAGTGGACGACTCAGGAGTAGGGCCAAGAGATTATTGGCCCCTCCCATAAGGCTTAAAAGACCAGCAACAGTGTTTGGGCTTTTTGCCGGAAAACAACATTGATAGCCTTGCTCTTTGTCTTGCTGCATTTATTTCTTGTCGGCGTCTTCTGCTTTTGAACTTTTGCCAAGAAAAGCCTTTGGCTGTTTGCCTAATTAGACCAAGGTTGGTGATAAGACTGAAGAATGGTGTTCTGAAGAATTTGCTTTGATTTAGTTTGGAATACGCTGAGAATGAGTTAGTGGTTCTAATAAAGTCTGTGTGTTTTTGAACTGTCTGTGTCTACTACTACCTATTTGGGCCTGGGTCACAACAGTAGCAAAGACAATGGGGAATCCAGATTCATTTAACAACCGTGTTATTCATTGAACAAGTCCCTTAAAATTTTTTGATCATGTGACCTGCAACAGTTGCAAGTGTGAAAAACGGTTGTGAGTCACTTTTTACCAGGGCCGTCGTATCTTTGAACGGTCACTAAGTGAATGGCTGTAAGTCGAGGACTATCTCTAGACCAGGGGTCTCCAACCTTGGCCACTTTAAGCCTTGCTGGCTGGGGAATTCTGGGAGATGAAGTCCCCCAGGCTTAAAGTGGCCAAGGTTGGAGACCCCTGGTATAGAGCAGGGGTCTCCAACCTTGGTCCTTGGTCAGCAAAGCTGGCTGAGGAACTCTGGGAGTTGAAGTCCGCAAGTCTTAAAGGGACCAAGGTTGGAGACCCCTGCTCTAGGCTATTCATAAGGACGAGACAAATGGTTTCAGAGCCTGCCTCCTGCAAGCAATTTTAAAAGCAAATTGCGGGAATAAAACCTGGGAATACTTTGACAGGTGTGATTAATCGATCCCAGCTCTCTGCAATATTCTGCTGTGTCTGTATTCCAGCCATAAATCTATTAACTGCCCCACTGAAATATTGAAGGGAACCGAGCAGATGGAAACAGGAAGACAAGGGAGGGTTGGAGAGGGAGGGGGAGGGCATCTTCTGGCAGCGTCCTTGCTCGGACACCCCGACTTAAGGGCTCCCCCAGGCCACCTTTGCAGAAAGCTTCAAAAGAGGAAAAGCCAGGTTGTTCAGCTGCCAGGCAGAAGGGAGAGCCAATGAGAGAGAGAGAGAGAGAGAGAGAGAGAGAGAGAGAGAGAGAGAGAGAGAAAGGCAGAAAGGAGGGAGGGAGGATTAGAGAGGAAGGAAGGAATAGAGAGGAAGTGTGGAAGGAAGGAAGGAAGGAAGGAAGGAAGGAAGGAAGGAAGGAAGGAAGGAGGGGAGGGAAATGGAAAGGAGGGAGGGAAGGAGGAAGGAGACATAAGGATGGATGGAAGGGAGAGAGAGACAGAGAGGAAGAGAGGGAGGGAGGGGGAAGGAAGGAAGGAAGGAAGGCAGGAAGGAAGGACACATAAGGATGGATGGAAGGGAGATAGAGACAGAGAGGAAGAGAGGGAGGGAGGGGGAAGGAAGGAAGGAAGGAAGGAAGGAAGGCAGGAAGGAAGGAAGGAAGGACACATAAGGATGGAAGGAAGGAAGGAAGGAAGGAAGGAAGGAAGGAAGGAAGGAAGGAAGGAAGGAAGGAAGGAAGGACACATAAGGATGGATGGGAGAGAGAGAGAGAGAAGAGAGAGGAGGAGGGGAAGGAAGGAAGGAAGGAAGGAAGAAGGAAGGAAATGGAAGGAAGGACATAAGGATGGATGGAAGGAAGGAAGGAGGAGGGAGGAGGAGGGAGGAGGAGGAGGAGGGAAATGGAAAGGAGGGAGGAGGAAGGAGAGAGACAGAGAGAGAGAGGCAGAGGAACAGGAGGAACCTGTTCCTAATGCACTCATGAGAAGAGCTGCCAGAAGGCAAGAGCAGCTAAAGCAAAGAGGACAACTCGGGAGTAGGGCCAAGAGATTATTGGCCCCTCCCATAAGGCTTAAAAGACCAGCAACAGTGTTTGAGCTTTTTGCCGGAAAACAACATTGATAGTCTTGCTGCATTTATTTCTTGTGGGCGTCTTCTGCTTTTGAACTTTTGCCAAGAAAAGCCTTTGGCTGTTTGCCTAATTAGACCAAGGTTGGTGATAAGACTGAAGAATGGTGTTCTGAAGAGTTTGCTTTGATTTAGTTCGGAATACGCTGAGAATGAGTTAATTCTCAGCGGTTCTAATAAAGTCTGTGTGTTTTTGAACTGTCTGTGTCTACTACTACCTATTTGGGCCTGGGTCACAACAGTAGCAAAGACAATGGGGAATCCAGATTCATTTAACAACCGTGTTATTCATTGAACAAGTCCCTTAAAATTTTTTGATCACGTGACCTGCAACAGTCGCAAGTGTGAAAAACGGTCGTGAGTCACTTTTTACCAGGGCCGTCGTATCTTTGAACGGTCACTAAGTGAATGGCTGTAGGTCGAGGACTATCTCTAGACCAGGGGTCTCCAACCTCGGCCACTTTAAGCCTTGCTGGCTGGGGAATTCTGGGAGTTGAAGTCCCCCAGGCTTAAAGTGGCCAAGGTTGGAGACCCCTGGTATAAACAGGGTCTCAACCTTGGTCCTTGGTCAGCAAAGCTGGCTGAGGAACTCTGGGAGTTGAAGTCCGCAAGTCTTAAAGGGACCAAGGTTGGAGACCCCTGCTCTAGGCTATTCATAAGGACGAGACAAATGGTTTCGGAGCCTGCCTCCTGCAAGCAATTTTAAAAGCAAATTGCGGGAATAAAACCTGGGAATACTTTGACAGGTGTGATTAATCGATCCCAGCTCTCTGCAATATTCTGCTGTGTCTGTATTCCAGCCATAAATCTATTAACTGCCCCACTGAAATATTGAAGGGAACCGAGCAGATGGAAACAGGAAGACAAGGGAGGGTTGGAGAGGGAGAGGGAGGGCATCTTCTGGCAGAGTCCTTGCTCGGACACCCCGACTTAAGGGCTCCCCCAGGCCACCTTTGCAGAAAGCTTCAAAAGAGGAAAAGCCAGGTTGTTCAGCTGCCAGGCAGAAGAGAGAGCCAAAGAGAGAGAGAGAGAGAGAGAGATAGAGAGAGAGAGAGAGAGAGAGAGAGAGAGGAAGAAGGAAGGAGGAAGGAAGGAGGGAGGATTAGAGAGGAAGGAAGAAGGAAGGAAGGAAGGAAGGAAAGGAAGGAAGGAGGAGGAAATGGAAAGGAGGAAGGAGAGAGACAGAGAGGAGAGAGAGAGAGAGAAGAGAGGAGGAAGGAGGAAGGAAGAGAGAGAGAGGAGGAAGGAGAGAGGAAGGAAGAAGGAAGGAGGAGGAAGGAAGGACACAAGGATGGATGGAAGGAGATAGAGACAGAGAAAGAGAGGAGGAAGGAGGAAGGAAGGCAGGAAGGAAGGAAGAGAGGAGAGAGAGAGGAAGGACACATAGGATGGATGGAAGGAGATAGAGACAGAGAGAGAGAGAGAGGAAGGAGAGAGACAGAGGAAGAGAGACAGAGAGGAAGGAAGGACACATAGGATGGATGGAAGGAAGAGAGAGACAGAGAGGAAGGAAGGCAGGAAGGCAGGAAGGAAGGAAGGACACAAGGATGGATGGAAGAGAGAGACAGAGAGGAAGGAAGGAAAGGAAGGAAGGATGGAAGGAAGAAGGAAGGAAGAAGGAAGGAAGGAAGGAAGGAAGGAAAGGAAGGAAGAAGGAAGGACACATAAGGATGGATGGAAAGAGAGGAAGAGAGGAGGAGGGAAGGAAGGAAGAGGAAGGAGGAAGGAAGGACACATAGGATGGATGGAAGGAAGAGAGACAGAGGAAGAGAGAGGAGGAAGGAAGGAAGGAAGGAAGGAAGGAAGGAAGGAAGGAAGGAAGGACACATAGGATGGATGGAAGGAGAGAGACAGAGAGGAAGGAAGGAAGGAAGGAAGGGAGGGAGGGAGGGAGGAAGGAAGGAAAGAAAGAGAGAAAGAAAGAGGAAAAATGAAGGAAGGAAGGAAGGAAGGAAGGAAGGAAGGAAGGAAGGAAGGAAGGAAGAAGGAAGGAAGAAGGAAGGACACATAAGGATGGATGGAAGGGAGAGAGAGACAGAGAGGAGGAGGGAGGGGAAAGGAAGGAAGGACACATAAGGATGGATGGAAGGAGAGAGAGAGAGAGGAAGGAAGGAAGGAAGGAAGGAAGGAAGGAAGGAAGGAAGGCAGGAAGGAAGGACACATAAGGATGGATGGAAGGGAGAGAGAGACAGAGAGGAAGAGAGGGAGGGAGGGAGGGGGAAGGAAGGAAGGAAGGAAGGACACATAAGGATGGATGGAAGGGAGATAGAGACAGAGAGGAAGAGAGGGAGGGAGGGGGAAGGAAGGAAGGAAGGAAGGAAGGAAGGACACATAAGGAGGGATGGAAGGGAGAAAGAGAGAGAGAGGAAGAGAGAGAGGGAGGGGGAAGGAAGGAAGGAAGGAAGGAAGGAAGGAAGGAAGGAAGGAAGGAAGGAAGGACACATAAGGATGGATGGAAGGAGAGAGACAGAGAGGAAGGAGGAGGGGAAGGAAGGAAGGAGGAAGGAAGGAAGGAAGGAGGAGGGAAATGGAAAGGAGGGAGGAAGGAGACATAAGGATGGTTGGAAGGAGAGAAAGGGGAGGGGAAAGGAGGAAGGAAAGGAGGGAGGAGGGAGGAAGGAGAGGGAAATGGAAAGAAGGGAGGGAGGGAGGAATAGAGAGGAAGGAGGGAATAGAGAGGAAGTATGTAAGTAAGTGTGGAAGGAAGGAAGGAAGGAAGGAAGGAAGGAAGGAAGGAAGGAAGGAAGGAAGGAAGGAAGGAAGGAAGGAAGGAAGGAGATGGGAATGGAAAGAGAGGGAAGGAGGGAGGGAGGAATGAAGGCTAAAAACCAAGAGACAGTGAATTTTAGACCTGCCTTAAGCATGAAAGTCGGGTAGGTGACTTTGGGCCAATCACCAGGAGATGGTGAGTTCTAGTCCTACCTCCTTAGGCACGAAAGCTGGCTTTGGTCACCTTGGGCTCAAAGCTTGCCGCTTTGAGTCATTTCTCAAAATAATAAAGGCAGGATACCAATAAATAAATAAATAAGAAGAAATAGGAGAAGGAAAGGAGGGAGGGGAAGGGAGAACAAGGCAAGGCCAAACAGAAGGGGAAAAGGAAGGAAAAACAAGCTCGGATCAAAATTTGGAATTATTTAACGATTCTTTTGGCCAAACACAGGCCTATTAACAGCCGAAACAACCTTTTGTGAAAGTGGAAATTTTAACAGCACAAAATACCGGAAGAGCCTGAGGGATTGGTTAAACCGGTTGGAAAATATCCACACGCACGTTGTGTTTTTACATCTGGGAAGTGTGAACATCTATATTTTGCACAGCCTCGCGCTTTTGTCTCGACCTTCTGCTTGAAGTAAGGCTTGCTCATCCTTTACACAAAGTGATTTGGCCAGACGTAAAAAAAAATAAAAAAAATAATCTTGGTTTATCAAGTCAGATATATTCTGATCTGTGTTCGAATCCAGCCTGACCCCCCCTAGCTACGTCGCAAAGCGAATCGTCGCTTTGTGGAGAGGTAATGTAATCCATTCTCAAAATCATTTCTGGGCTCTGGAAGTCCCGTTTGTAATCAGTGAGATATGACTTATAGAATTGGGCTGTCCATCTCTACACCTCGCTGTTGTGTCTCGTCCGATCTCACCACAGCCGGGGTCTTCTTATCTGCTTCCGAACACGGAGGAATGTCCTAGTATGCCTCCCGGCCCCAGCCCTGGCTCCATGCCCAGACAGGCTGAAGAGGAGGAAATACCTCCAGCCCCCAGCTCTGGCTCCATGCCCAGGCAAACGGAGCAACTAGACCCCTCCCCCTCCCCCACAGCATGTCAGCCTGAGGGAGGTCAATTGCCAACAGCTGCAGACTGGAGTGACCCTCGCGTCAGAAGACTTGATAGGCGGAGGCAACAGAAGGAAGGGAGGGGCAGGCCTGGATAAGTGCTGAGTCATGGAGCCACACCCCATGGCCTATATAAAGGACCTGCTTTCTGGCATTCTCTGAGTCAGGCAAAGTCGAACATATCTTGCTGAAGTCACTTACTGGTCTCCTGCCTGCCCTGAGGACTTTGCTAGGACTTTGGCAAAGCTGCAGAGGCAAGCCTGATTCGGATTTCCCTGACCCGGCCGTCAGCGGAGGAGTGGGACACGACACTCGCATTTGCAAACGAAGTTCTATCAACTAAATCAGTTTAAAAGGTAAAGGTAAAGGTTCCCTTTGCACATATGTGCTAGTTGTTCCTGACTCTAGGGGGCGGTGCTCATCTCCGTTTCAAAGCCGAAGAGCCAGCGCTGTCCGAAGACGTCTCCGTGGTCATGTGGCCGGCATGGCTCAACGCCAAAGGCGCACGGAACGCTGTTACCTTCAGTTTACATTAATGCAAAGGTCTAATCCAGGGGTCTCCAACCTTGGTCCCTTTAAGACTTGTGGACTTCAACTCCCAGAGTTCCTCAGCCAGCTTTGCTGGCTGAGGGACTCTGGGATTTGAAGTCCACAAGTCTTAAAGGGACCAAGGTTGGAGACCCCTGGTCTAGGCCATTATTCTGACTGCACTTGCTTCTTATTCCTACGCATGATGTTCTCTAAATTTATTTTGCAAGCTCCATGTGGTAACCAAGGCCCGTGACTTACTAAACACAATTCAGTCCTCAACAAACTTAGCTTATTAAAACAGCTGAGAATTCATTCATTCGCAGCTTCGTCCAAAGCAAAATTCTTAATAACCAATCCATCGGCCTTATCACCAACCTTTGATGTTTTTGGTGACCTGCCAAAGGCTTTTCTTAGCAAAACCCCCACAAAGTTCAAGAGACGCTGACAAGAAATCAACGTTGCTTTTCTACAAAGAACCCGACGGTTCATTGCTGGTCTTTTAAGCCTTATGGGAGGGGCCAAATCATCCCCTGGCCTTACTCCCTAGTTGGGGAAGACCCGGATGAGGGCTCTGCCTCAGAGGCTGAGGAGGGGCCAGGGCCATCGGGGAATGATGCGCGGACTCCAGAGCCTTTAGAGGCTGACAATAGTGAGGCAGAGGAACAGGAGGAGCCTGTTTCTAATGCACACATGAGAAGAGCTGCCAGAAGGCAAGAGCAGCTCAAGCAAAGAGGACGACTCGGGAGTAGGGCCAGGAGATGACTGGCCCCTCCCATAAGGCTTAAAAGACCAGCAATGGCATTTGGGCTTTGCCGGAAAACAACATTGGTAGCTTCGTCTTGTTGCATTTATTTTGTATCGGCGTCTTCTGAACTTTTGCCAAGAAAGGCCTTTGGCAGTTTGCCTAATTAAGACCAAACTTTGTGATGAGGCTAAGGAATTGTGTTGGGAGGAATTTTCTTTCATTTAGTTTGGACTACGCTGAGAATGAGTTAATTCTCAGCTGTGCTAATAAAGTTGGTTTGTTTTTACATTGACTGAGTTTCCTACTACCTACTTGGGCCTGGGTCACAACACCTGTATTGGATTTACTAAAGAGGCTTAGATGATATTTCTTGGCCTAGCTAGCCCACCTCGAAGGGCTGGTGGGAGACTTCCTTGGTGTGACCTCTAGCCACGCCAACACATCAGCTTAACTGAGGGAAGCCGTGATCCAAGCCGACAACTCTGCAAAGCCGCATTTCCACAGAAGGAAATTTCACCCGGGGACCATATAGATTCAAAACAAATAAACGTGCATTGAGAGATCTCGGATAGTCTGAATCCAGAGTGCCTCAGAATGTAAACGGTTCTGTTGGACCCCTTCCAGGCCAGCTGGACCCCTGCCTATTCGCCGTGGGGCTGCTCCACTTCTAAGGTTTTTGTTTGGCCAAAGGCGAGGAGCGTTTATCTAAACCGAAAAATCTTCCGGAAGAAAAGCAAAATATTAAGACAATTGGCAGGATGGTTGGGGAACCGTGCCTTAGGACATAATTCTACCTAAGCATCAGCCTCAGGCAGCTGCCTTCCAGATGTTTACAAATTATCCGAGTTGGAAGGGACCTTGGAGGTCATCTAGCCCAACCCCACGCCCAAGCAGGAGACCCTGCACCATTTCTGACAGAGGGCAGTCCAGTCTCTTCTTGAAAGCTTCCAGCGATGAAGCTCCCACAACTTCTGAAGGCAACTTCTGTTGCATGGGTTGATTGTTCTCACTGTCAGAAAATTTCTCGGTTGAATCTCTCCTTGATTAGCTTCCATCCATTATTCCTTGTCTGGCCTTCAGGTGCCTTGGAAAATAGCTTGACCCCCCCCCCTTCCTCCTCTCTGTGGCAGCCCCTCAAATATTGGAAGATGCTCTCATGTCTCCCCTGGTCCTTCTCTTCACTAGGCTAGCCATGCCCAGTTCCTGCAACCGTTCTCCGTATGTTTTAGCCTCCAGTCCCCTCATCATCCTGGTTGTTCTTCTCTGCGCTTTTTCTAGAGTCTCAATATCGTTTTTTATAGTGCGGTGACCAAAACTGGATGCAGTACTCTAGGTGTGGTCTTACTAGGGCATTATAGAGTGGTATTAGTACCTCCCTTGATCTTGATTGTATCCCTCTGTTAATGCAATTTAGGATTGCATTGGCTTATTTTGGCGGCCACTGCACACTGCTGGCTCATATTTAACCGGTTGTGTTGGATGTCAGCTCCCATCAACGCCATTCAACGTTGGGGATGATGGAATGGTGGTTGTTGGGAAACGTCCAGCCAGGCAGGGAGGAGGAGTTAAGTGGGGAAGTAGCCTTGCATCGTTGCGCAGCTGCAAAAGTTCCAGGCCTGATCTCTCCTAAGCTTCATGTAACCGTATCTATTTATTTATTTTATACCACTTAACAATATTACTTTTTTTAAAAAAAAGGATGTAAAATGAAGCCAGTTCTGTGACAACTCATTTATGATCGACACAATAGTACAAACAGTGGTGAAATTCAAAGAAATTTCCCTACCCTTTCCGTGGGTGTGGCTTGGTGGGTGTGGCTTGGTGGTCATGTGACTGGGTGGGTGTGGCTGCACAACTGCACAATGAAAAAGCAGCTGGACTTCACGCAAAATGGCCCCTGCAAGAAGCAGGAACCTCACAGACCATCAGGCACAGCTGATTTTCTCACAGCTGATTGGTAGTAAAAAAAAGGCTTAAAAAAAAAAGTTAAAAAAAACTTCCGACATTGCCAGGCAGAGCTAATTGTCGCACAGCTGATCGTTGTAACTTTTCTTTTTTACTTTTGAAAGTATTTTTTTACTACGGTTTGGGCGAATAGGTAGTAAAAAAAATGCTTTAAAAAAGTTTTTAAAAAGTTCCAATGGTTGCACGGCACAACTGATTGTCATACCTTTTTTTAAAGCATTTTGTTCTGTCCCCCTTCGCCTCCGTCCGAGCGTTGGCTTAATTAGCCGGCACTATCAGCTCTGGCAGCAAAACAGCGAGCGTCTGCCAAGTGTCTCTGTTATCTCCCTAGACGCCGATGAGTCATCCAGGAACGAATAGTACTTCAGCTCTCAGTTAGCAGTTAATCAGTTGATTTGCCTGCTACGAAGAGGCACAGCAGCTCTTGCTGCCTTTATATCCTGTGGGGTGTGGCTCCATGACTCAGCACTTCCTAGGCCTGCCCCACCCCTGCTTCTGTTGTTCCAACCTCTCCTGCCTACGAAACCTAGGGTCCAGCCAGGCCTGATTGCCATCAGCTGGGTCTGGAGGTGTGGCCTGGGGGGGAAAGAGTCAGGGGAGGGAGGCCTCGTTATCTCCTCCACCAGGCCTGCCTCTGGCTCCTGGAGCTGAGCCAGGGAAGCCGGTGCTCCCGAGGTAAGTCCTGCTGGCCCTTCCCCCTCATTTTCCAAGTCACTTTCTGGCAGGGGGCCCGGCTCGGGGAGTGCAGACACAACACATTTTTTTACTACCGGTTGGGGCGAATCGGGCCGAACCGATAGCATTTCACCCTTGGGTACAACTATATAATTCTGAGCTCAGTTATGGTCGTAACTCAAGAACTACCCTTAAACTGGGCTCGAGAAAATACATTTTTCCTCAGCTATCAAAAGCAGCCACCCGCAAAGGGGTCCAAAATTCAGAATCCATGCCCACACCTGGACACTCCTTACCTGTCCTGCGTCCCGTAAGAGCCCACTTTCTCATTCTTCATGCAAAAATCCGGAGAACTCTGCAGGTAAACCAGCTCGGATTCCTTGACTGGACGGATGTCCAGTTCCTTGGGTACCAGATGCTTGCGAGTGCCCATGGGCCGATGGACAACTTTGGTGGCCGAAAGATATCTGTTCTTTAAATCCAGGGCGACGTCCTTCAAGTCTTGAAGCCCCTTCCAACAAGTCTTGATGGAACAGGAACCGGACACTCCATGGCACTTGCATTTCATCTCCAAAGAGGCTTTTAGGGACTGTGTGGGAAAAACAGCAACACAAGAACGTTGAAGGAACCATCCCTCTTTCTGCCGACATCCAACATAATTGGTGACACGCCTGCCCGGGAACCCTGGATGGTGCATAAGTTTCTGTCTTCAGGGTGAATAGAATTCTAGAGCTGGAAGGGACCTCGGAGGTCTTCCATTTCAACCCGCTGCTCAAGGCATAGACCAATGATGGCGAACCTTTTCGGTACCAAATGCCGAAAAGGGAGCATGCATGTACCCGTCTGGGCCGCGACCCGGAAGGTACTGGTGGGTTTCAATTTTTTTTATTACTGGTTCTGTGGGTGTGGCCTGGTGGGCGTGGCATGGTTTGGTGGGCGTGGCAGGGGAAGGATACTGTAAAATCTCCATTCCGGCCCCACTCCAGGGGAAGGTTACTGCAAAATCTCCATTTCCTCCCGATCAGCTGGGACTCGGGAGGCAGAGAATAGATGGTGGCGGGGCCAAGTCAGAAGTTTTATTACCGGTTCTCTGAACTACTCAAAAGTTCCGCTACCGGTTCTCCAGAACTAGTCAGAACCTGCTGAAACCCACCTCTGCTGGGAGACGAGCTGCCTAGCTGAAACTTCCAGTTTCAGCTACTGAACGTCCGATTTCAGCCAGCTACTCTTCCGAGTTTCTGCTGTGCATGTACACACAATGATCAGCTGGCTCATGCAGGAAAATGGACGACCAACTCTTCTAGTTTCCAGCACTAGGCAAAAAGGCCAGCTGATCGTCACACATGCGCACCAGAAACCCGGAAGAGGAACGGGCGACACTGTGCATGCCAGGCGACATAGCTCCATGTGCCACGTCAGGCAATGCGTGCCATAGGTTCACCATCATGGGCATCGACCATACAGCCTTAGACCAACCCAGTCAAATGTTATTCAATCCGTGGAACGACTTGCCTCCAGAAGTTGTGAACGCTCCAACACTGGAAGTTTTTAAGAAGATGTTGGATAACCACTTGTCTGAAATGGTGTAGGGTTTCCTGCCTGAGCAGGGGGCTGGACTAGAAGACCTCCAAGGTCCCTTCCAACTCTGTTATTCATTCTGTTATTCGACGATGGAGAACCCACAACTTCTGGAGGCAAGTCGTTCCACTGATCAATTGTTCTAATTGTCAGGGAATTTCTCCTTAGTTCTAAGTTGCTTCTCTCCTTGATTAGTTTCTACCAGTTGCTTCTTGTCCTGCCCTCAGGTGCTTTGGAGAATGGGTTGACCCCCTTTTGTCTGGGGCAGTCCCTCAAATATTGGAAGACTGCTATCATGTCCCCCCCAGTCCTTCTCTTCAAAGTCTAGACGTATCTAACTCCCTGAAATGTTTGCCACATGATTTAGCCTCCAGAGTCAGGGGTGTCAAACTCCCGGCCTGCGGCCCTGATGCATCACACGCTGGCGACCCCCAACCCTGTTTTAGCGAAGGGGGGGCCGGCGGAAAGTCATGATACGTCACGTGACAAGAATGTGACGACGCAAGTTTGACATCCCTGCTCCAGACTCTTTATCATCTTTGTTGCTCTTCTCTACAAACTTTGTAGGATCTCACGGTTTGGTCCAAAAGTCACTGAGCGTGGCTGGGTGGGCTCTGAGCTGGCTGGGTGTGAACTGCTTGTTTTTATACACACAGCCCACGTGCAAGATTTGGTCACAACCACTGACGATCTCTTGGACCAAGCCCCGTGGCCACCTCTGTCTTAAGAGACTTTTGCAGGCACGGGCCTCTGCAACAAGCAAGGAAATTTACACGAGCTTTGCATTCCATTTCTTCCCCAAGGGGTTAGCTCTGTTCTGTTAGAGGTGGACCTCCATTTACAATCATTTAGTGACCGCCGAAAGTTAGAATGGCACGGGGAAAAAAGTGCCCTTTGGTCTCTTTCTAAGTGACTCTAAGGCAGGGTGTTGTTCTGTCCTCCCTGCCTCTGTCCGAACGTAATTAGCCGACTCTTATCAGCTCTGGCAGCAAAAGAATCAGCGTCTGCCAAGAGCCCTTGTTAGCTGCCAAGACGCTGGTGAGTCACAACCTTCAGCTCTAGTCAATCGGTGGATTTGCCTGATACAAAGAGACCCACCAGCTCTTGCTGCCTTTTATATCCTGTGGGGTGTGGCTCCATGACTCAGCACTTCCTAGGCCTGCCTCACCCCTGCTTCTGTTGTTCCCTCCTCTCCTGCCTATGAAACCTAGGGTCCAGCCAGGCCTGATTGCCATCAGCTGGGTCTGCAGGCGTGGCCTGGGGGGGGGGGAAAGAGTCAGGAGAAGGAGGCCTCGTTATCTCTTCCACCTGGTCTGTTTCTGGCTCCTGAAGCTGAGCCAGGGAAGCCGGTGCTCCCGAGGCAAGTCCTGATGGACCTTCCCCCTCACTGTCCAAATCATTTTCTGGCAGCAGGCCCGGCTCCAAGGCATTTCCGGGCATGGGGCCAGGTTTGGGGGCGGGAGCCACAACAGGTGTCAAACTGTATTTCATTGAGGGACGCATCAGGGTTGTATTTGACTGTGGGTGTGGCCAGCTCGACATCACTCATGTCAGGGGGCACCTGTGGTGGCCCAGGCAGGGCTGGGAGAATCCTCCTGCAGCCCTCTGCCAGTGAAAACGGAGCCGCACACGGCTCTCCCGAGCTCCATCTTCGTTGGCACAGGAACCATGGGCTGCTCCTCTGCTATTTCCAGGGAGGCTGCACGGGCCAGATCTAAGTACCCCGCGGGCCTTGAGTTTTACACCCCTGCTCTAAGGCACCGGAAAAAACGAGCAACCAAAATGAGTCCTCCCACTTACAACCATTACAGCAACCCCCACCCACCCCCAGGGTCACCTGATCAAAATTCAGGGGCTTGGCAACTGGCATGTACTTATGATGGTTGCAGCATCCCAGGGTCGCGTGATTGCTATATGCGAACCTTCCCTGCTGGTTTCTAAGCCGGCAGCTTAATCACTACACGAAACTATTCATGTGTTCAACCCGCCCCAATCTGATGATTGCACAATGATAACAACCCTCTTGGATCGGTTACCTGTCTCCCTACTTCACTGTTGTGTAGATGCATCAGCTTATTGGCTTGTGATCCTGATTTTTTCATCTTCATGGGAGCATCTGAAAATTTGGACCCCATGACAAGACCATAGTTGAGGTTGTCAGCACATCCTCCCCAGCGATACCCAGGTCCAGGTGTCTCACCTGGGATGGGACCACAGGAGCAGCCAGGGAGATCCCCGGTGGTGCAGGCTCGGGCGATGGTGTGGCTGATGGCTGCGGCCGAGAGAGCGTACACAAAAGCAGACTCCCTGGTACCTGGAAAAAGATACGGACAACATCACACACCGTTCGGTAGACCAGCGGTCCCCAACCGTTCCAACTTGGCAGCCAGGCCTGGCCTAGTATCAGTGTGTGTGTGTGTGAGAGAGAGAGATGTGTGAGTGGCAGGCACCATTGTCCGCACGCATCTCCATTTGTGCAAGCGGCAGGCGTATGCGCCCTTCACTTACACAATTGAAGCTTTGCGTGCCTGTGGAGAATGCTTGCACTTGTGGGTAACTCTCCACTCGCACGGCCGACAGGCACTTGTATTTGCGCACGAAGTTACTCTCGCACGAGCAGGGGGTGTTTGAGCGGAGGGCACTTCTGCTCACATGCAAAGCTCCGTTCACGCGAGTGGAAGCTCGCGTGCGAGGGCAAGCGCCCTCTGCTTCTGCGAGTCCAAGTGCCCTTTGCTCGCACGAGTGGAGCTTCACACACGAGTGCTTGCCCATGTCTCCCATGGCCTGGTTTCGAACAAGTTGCAGCTCAAGAGATTGGGGACCCCTGCTGTAGACCTTCTAAGCTAACCAGCTTCCCCAGAATGCTTTCCACTAGAAAATCCTAAACCAGTCTTGCTAGTAATACTTTGAAACCTCCTCCCAGAGGGGAGCAACAGAAACAGACCATAAAGTGGGTGTGTGGGGTCTCTAACTATGCTTTGAGCTCACATAGCAGGGGTGAAATCCAGCAGGTTCTAACAGGTTCTGGAGAACTGGTAGCGGAAATTTTGAGTAGTTCGGAGAACCGGCAAAATACCACTTCTGGTTGGCCTCAGAGTGGGGTGGGAATGGAGATTTTGCAGTATCCTTCCCCTGGAGTCGGGTGGGAATGGAGATTTTGCAATATCCTTCCCCTGCCACACCTACCAAGCCACACCCACAGAACCGGTAGGGAAAAATTTTGGATTTCACCCCTGTCACAGAGTGCTTCTAAGCAGTATCCTGAATAACACGACGTGAGCTTCCTATAATCTTCTCCACTGTCCTCACCACTCTCTGTAGGGACTTTCTACCTGAGGCGCTGTGGCCACCAAACCAAACAGGGATGCAGTTTGTTAAAACGCTCTCAATCACGCCTCTGTAAAAAGTGGTCAGGACAGAAGGAGGGAGATAAGCTCGCCTCATCCGATGCAGGAAATGCAGACACTGGTCTACACGCTTCACTAAGGATGACGTGGGGCGAGACCACTTCAGATTGTTAGTTATCTGCACCTTCAGATACTTAATACTCTCAACTACCTCTACAGCTGCATCCTTGATACTGAGTGGGGTATAACCATGCCAGCTCTTTCTAAAGTATTTTAATCCTTGGCCGAAGCTGGCTAGGAAGGTCACAAATGGTAATCCCATGACCCCGGGGTGCTGCAACTCTCATAAATACAGGTAGTCCTCAATTTACGACCACAACTGAGCCCCAAATTTCCATCCGTAAGCGAGAGGTTCTTGAGTTTTGCTCCATTTCATGACCTTTCTGGCTATGGGTTGTTTTTTTTTATTTGCATTTATATCCTGCCCTTCTCCGAAGACTCAGGGTGGCTTACACTATGTCAAGCAATATTCATCCATTTGTATATTATATTACAAAGTCAACTTATTGCCCCCAACAATCTGGGTCCTCATTTTACCTACCTTATAAAGGATGGAAGGCTGAGTCGACCTTGGGCCTGGTGGGGCTTGAACCTGCAGTAATTGCAAGCAGCTGCTGTTAATAACAGACTGTCTTACCAGTCTGAGCCACCAGAGGTTGTTAGATGAACCACTTCTGTTATTAAGTTAGTAACATGGTGGTTAAGCAAAACTGGCTTTGTTTTTCCGAAGGTCGCAAAAATGGGACACATGACCCCGGGACATAAATATGAGCCAGTTGCCAAGCACCTGAATCCTGATTACATGACCACGGGGATGCTGCCACTGCCGTAAGGGTGAAAAACGGTTATAAGTCACTTTTTTTCCCCCCCAGTTCCGTGGTAGCTTTGAACGGTCACTAAACGAAAGATTGTAAATCGAGGACTATTTGTACAAGAGCCCTGAATTTTGATCATGTGACCGTCCGAAGGTATATGCAACGGTTATATGTCAGGACCGGTCATAGGTTGTTGTTTTTCGTGTTGTTGCAATTTCGAGCGGCCACTAAACAAACGGTCATAAATCAAGGACTACCTGCGAAGAGTCAGCGGTGACCTAGGAAGTCTGGAAAATTTTAGGAAGACATTCCACCCCCTTCTTCCCTTTTCCTTTTACCTCTCTCCAAATCCAGCAAGTAATTCGGAGCTCGCTCAATAGATGAGCAATTCCACCGCATGTCGGAAAACGCTTTCCGGCACGTCTTGATGACCTCACGAGCAGCCTGGATAATCGTCTGCATCAGCTCCAGGTTGCTGCGACAAAGTTGTACTTGAGAAACAACCAGCCCTTCCAGCTGCTTGCAGTGCTGGCTCTGGTTCAAGGCCAAAGCCGAAGGAGTCTTGAACAAAGCTCTGAAAAAGGAAAGGAGACCACCCGGTGAGCCAGCTGCAAGAGCAACCTCCAGAAGGAAAACTCTGCTATGGTGAGTTACTAAAATAGTTACTACTATTGAGCAAGGTACCACATATATTCTACCTGTGCGTTTGGTTCTTCTTGCCTAAATGTAGAGCCTTACTTTTATCACCATTGAATTTCATTTCGTTAGATAGTGCCCAAGATATATATATATATATATGTAGGTCTTTGGTTATTCGGGTTTTCTCCCGCGTAGGGAGTATTCCTGCGTATTTGGGTTTTCTCCCGCAAAAACCTCAGAAAACATATATATATAGGTCTTTGGTTATTCGGGTTTTCTCCATAAAACCTCAGAAAACATATATATATATATGTAGGTCTTTGGTTATTCGGGTTTTCTCCCGCGTAAAATTGGAAGTGTCTTGGCGACGTTTCAACGAAGTCTCATTCGTCATCTTCAGGCTTCAGCTTTGTGCTTCTGGGAGCAAAGACCTGGGAGCTTGGGTGCTTCTGGGAGCAAAATAACCAAAGACCTACACATTGATCGCAGAAATCACACATCGATCACATATTGCTCCCAGAAGCACGAAGCTGAAGCCTGAAGATGACGAATGAGACTTCGTCGAAACGTCGCCAAGACACTTCCAATTTTACACGGGAGAAAACCCGAACAACCAAAGACCTACATACAAACACCCGTGAAAACCTCAGAAAACACACACACACACACACATATATATATAAGTGTTTTTCTATCAAAACACCTGGTCTGCCCCAATATGGGAGGGAGCATACTGCTTCCCTTTCACCTTTCAGCTCCAATCCAGGAACCCTCAAGCCGTCGCATTCACGACAAACCATTTTACACCAATGCGTCTGCCTGAACGTGTGGCTCAGAGGTTAATACAACTTTTTTTTTATTTGCATTTATATCCCGCCCTTCTCCAAAGACTCAGGGCGGCTTACACTGTGTTAAGCAATAGTCTTCATCCATTTGTATATTATATTACAAAGTCTATTTTTATCGCCCCCCCCCAACAATCTGGGTCCTCATTTTACCTACCTTATAAAGGATGGAAGGCTGAGTCAACCTTGGGCCTGGTGGGATTTGAACTTGCAGTAATTGCAAGCAGCTGCTGTTAATAACAGACTGCTTAGTCCAGTTAATACAACTGCCTAATACGCAGGCAGCCCAAGTTCGAATCCGAGTAAGGATATGGCTAGCTGGGGAAAGCTAAAAAGCTTGAAACAGTTCTATACTAGTCTCCCTATTTCTTTATCAACAAATATATATTTGGTATATATCAGTGGTTGGTTCTAACCGGTTTTATCACCGGTTCGCATCGCGCAAGCGCTTTGGCGCTCACGTGCTCGCCTCTCTCACACACACGCGCCAAACTTGCATTTTGCGCAAGCGCATTGAGTACAAAAACAGCTGAGGCATAGCAATCCATTTTGCCGCACCTTACATCCGAGCTAAAAACAAAGAAATAAAGATAGATATAGGGCAGGGGCAGGCGGGAGGGCCCAGCTGCCGTTAGGAGCGAACCGCTTCGCTCTCATATCAAGATTTCTGCTACTGGCTCTCCTGAACCGGAGAGAACCGGTAGCCACCCACCACTGGTCACATAGCAAGACAGAAGGCTGCTTGGGTTCCGGATTCTAATTCCTCCGAGAAAGAATTGCAAAAAAAAAGTTTCCCGGTTTGATTAAAAAGCTTCGGATCGAAACCTCCTCTAATCTGGGATTTTATCCGAGGCTATTAAAACCCCATTTACTTCTGCCGTAAAACACATCCATTCAGGGCCTCCATCGACCTCCACGCCCGCTAAATGGAATGGAGCCCACAGATGTGAAGGGAAGAATATGTGTCAGTTCCACATGGCTGAGATAGAGGCTCTCCTACAAGCTCCACGGGGTTGGTTCGAGGGACCTTTTACAACTGGGAGTAATCCTGAAGTTACTTCGGAGGAGCCAAACTTGGAACGGTTGACCGCTCTGTGAAATGCAACCATTAAGCCGCCGTCTCCGAGTGGACAGAGGAAATCCGAACACGCTCCCAGATGGCCCGAGTTGCTCTCGGTTCTTGCCAAAATTTCCATTTGCTTTTCCAGCTATATTACGGAGAGGACTTCCCTTCTCTAGGGGGAACAAATGGCTGATTGGCAGCTCACGAAGATGACTCTCCTCTGACTAGCAGAAGATTATTTTTCCACCCCCTGAGCCGCTTCAAACAAGATGAAATTCCTATCTTTCTATCTATCCCGATCCCTCTCTAACAAAATGAAATTTAACAATGTAAAAATATGTTCTTTCTCTCTCTCTCTCGGCTTCCCTCTCTGTCTCTGTCTCTTTCTTTCTCTCTCTCTCTCTTTCTCTCTCTCTCTCTGTATAAAATTTATCACTATATCTCTGTCTCTGTTTCTCTATCCAGCATCTGTTTCTACCCATCTATCCATCCCTCTCTCTCTCTCTCTCTCTCTCTCTCTCTCTCTCTCTCATTTATCTCTATATCTGTCTCTATCTAGCATCTATTCCTACCTACCTACCTACCTATCAACCCACCTCTATTTATCTATCAATTCGATCTATTTGTCTGTCTGTCTATCTATCTATCTATCTATCTATCTATCTATCTATCTATCTATCTATCTATCTATCATCCGTCCATCCATCAGTCTGTCCATCCATCCATCCATCTTCTCTATCTCTCTCTCTCTCTCTCTCTCTCTATCTCTCTTTCTCTTTCTTTATCTCTATCTATCATATTTATCTAGAATAGAATAGAATAGAACACCGCAGGGAGACGGAGCCACAACGTTGGTTCCGTCCCAGGCGCCTGATGGACCCGGAGAGGTTCCGGACGGAGCTTGGGCCACTTCCTGAGGGTCTGGCTCACAGCACGGCAGAGGAACTAGCCGCAGCCTGGCAACGGGCTGCGGCTGGGGCTTTAGACCGTGTCGTGCCTCTGCGGCCTCTAACCCGGCGCAGATCCCAACCGGCTCCTTGGTTCTCCGAGGAGCTGAGAGGGATGAAACGCCGGAGAAGACGCCTAGAGAGCTCCTGGAGGTCTAGCCGTTTAGAGGCTGATTGGACACTAGTTAGGTCCTATACTAGGACCTACCTGGTGGCACTGAGAAGCGGCGTTGCTCGCCTCCTCCCTCATTGCGTCGGCAGATAACCGCCCAGCCGCCCTGTTTGGGTGACCCGTTCCCTCCTTCACCAGGGGAGGCGGGATGACCCGTGCAGGGGCGTGCTGAGAGTTTAACGGTTATCTATCGATAAAATCGTTCAGCTTGAGGCGGTCTAGACCAAAATTGCGGCGATTCAGATGAGGCGTCTGAGGGTGGTCTTGGTGACATTTTCTGGGATGAGTTTGACCCTGTGGCTCCGAGGACATGGACAGGTTGTTGGGTAGGCTGAATGCCTGCGTGTTTACTGGACCCGTGCCCCTCCTGGCTGGTGCTGGCCACTCAGGAGGTGACACGAGGCTGGCTCAGGCGATTCTGAGTGCCTCCTTGTTGGAGGAGTCTTTCCGGCCGCCTTGAAAGAGGCGGTGGTGAAACCCCTCCTCAAGAAGCCCTCCCTGGACCCGGCTGTCTTAGGTAATTATCGTCCGGTCTCCAACCTTGCGGCGAAGGTTGTAGAAATATGGTGGCATATCAGTTTCCCCTGCACCTGGATGAAACTGTCTATCTAGACCCGTTCAGTCGGTTTCCGGCCCGGCTACAACACGGAGGCGGCTTTGGTCGCGTTGGTGGATGATCTCTGGAGGGCCAGGGATGAGGGTTGTTCCTCTGTCCTGGTCCTATTAGACCTCTCAGCGGCTTTCGATACCATCGACCATGGTATCCTGCTGCGCGGTTGGAGGGATTGGGAGTGGGAGGCACCGTTTATCGGTGGTTCTCCTCCTATCTCTCCGACCGATGCATGAGCAGTGTTGACAGGGGGCAGAGGTCGGCCCGGGCGCCTCACTTGTGGGGTGCCGCGGGATCGATTCTCTCGCCTTCTGTTCAACATCTATGTAAACCGCTGGGTGAGATCATCAGTGGCTTCGGTGTGAGGTACCAGCTGTCGCTGATGACACCCAGCTGTACTTCTCACACGGGCCACCCCAATGAAGCTATCGAAGTGCTGTCCCGGTGTTTGGAAGCCGTCTGGTCTGGATGGGAGAAACAGGCTCAAGCTCAATCCTTCCAAGACAGAGTGGCTGTGGATGCGGCATCCCGGTACAGTCAGCTGAGTCCTCGGCTGACTGTTGAGGCAGTCACTGGCCCGATGGAGAGGGTGCGCAATCTGGGCGTTCTCCTGGATGAGCGGCTGTCTTTTGAAGATCATTTGGCCGTCTCAGGAGAGCTTTCCACCAGGTTCGCCTGGTGCGCCAGTTCGCCTTTCTGAACCGGGATGCCTTATGCACGGTCACTCACGCCCTCGTGACGTCTCGCCTGGATTATTGCAATGCTCTCTACATGGGGCTCCCCTTGAGGGGCATCCGAGGCTCAGTTAGTCAGAATGCGGCTGCGCGGGTGATAGAGGAGCCCTCGTGGCTCCGTGTTACACCTATCCTGCGCAGACTGCACTGGCTACCTGTGGCCTTCGGGTGCGCTTCAAGGTGCTGGTGACAATCTTTAAAGCGCTCCATGGCATAGGGCCGGGCTATTTACGGGACCGCCTACTGCTGCAAATACCTCTCACCGACCGTGCGCTCTCAGAGAGGGCCCCCCCAGGGTGCCGTCAGCTAGGCAGTGCCGTCTGGCGACACCCAGGGGAAGGGCCTTCTCTGTGGGGGCTCCCACCCTCTGGAACGAACTCCCTCCAGGACTTCGCCAACTTCCGGACCTCCGAACCTTTCGTCGCGAGCTTAAAACACACTTTTTATCTGCGCGGGACTGGATTAGATTTTAAAGTTATGGGTTTTAAGGGGTTTTTATTATTTATACTATTTTAAATTTGGGGCAATAGAATAAGTTTTTTAATTGTTTTTTAATCTGTATTTATATGTATTTTAACTGCCTGTGAACCGCCCTGAGTCCTTAGGGAGATAGGGCGGTATATAAATTTGAAAAATAAATAAATAAATAAATAAATAGAATAGAATAGAATAGAATTTTTTATTGGCCAAGTGTGATTGGCCAATATGCACCAAGATGAGGAATTTGTCTTGGTCAATATGCTCTCAGTGTACATAAAAGAAAAGATACGTTCATCAAGAATCATAAGGAACAACACTTAATGATAGTCTAGAATAGAATAGAATAGAATAGAATAGAATAGAATAGAATAGAATAGAATAGAATAGAATAGAATAGAATTTTTTATTGGCCAAGTGTGATTGGACACACAAAGAATTTGTCTTGGTGCATATACTCTCAGTGTACATAAAAGAAAAGATATGCTCATCAAGAATCATCAGGTACAACACTTAGTCATAGGGTACAAATAAGCAATCAGGAAACAATCAATAGCAATATAAATCGTAAGGATACAAGCAACAAAGTTACAGTCATAAGTGGAAGAACTCTTATCTATCTATCTATCTATCTATCTATCTATCTATCTATCTATCTATCTATGTATCTCAATCATCTATCTATCGCTATCATTTATCTATATCTCTGACTTGTCTGTCTGTCTGTCTATCATCTCTAAAGAGGGGACCCAAAAGTTTTTGTAAAAGTTGCTAAAGAAGCAAGGGATGTGCCAAGCTTTTGAAACGAGACGCTCCAAGGAGGGAAACTTACTGATGGCTGGGAAGAGAAACATCTTGCAGTGTGAAAACAAATCAAGAGTTCAGTTCCTTCTTGGGTTTCACTGTTTCTCGTTGAATCAGGCGTGCTGTGAAGCGCTGGCGGGCGATGGAGAAATGCATCCTCTGATCGTCTTTCATTGTTGAGCGTTTCGTTTCCAAACTTTTTAATAAGAAACATCATTTCTATAAGCCGGCTTTCTCTGGTCTAGAGCAGGGGGTCTCCAAGCTTTGTCAATTTGAAGACTTGTGGACTTCAACTCCCAGAATTCTGAGAGTTGAAGTCCACAAGTCTTAAAGTTGCCAAGGTTGGAGACCCCCCTGCTCTAGAGGTTTGGGACTATGACCTCATCGTTCCCATCATGTTGGTTGGCAATGATGGGAATTGTAATCCACCGGGTCTTGAGGGCACCAGGAGAAAGAGAGACACACATTGTGAGCATTTTTCACACTCACTGTTGTGTCTTGCCCGCTCTCACCGCAGCCGGGACCTTCTTATCTGCTTCCGAATGCTGAGGAATGTCCTAGTATGCCTCCCGGCCCCAGCCCTGGCTCCATGCCCAGACAGGAGGAAGCACCTCCCGGCCGCAGCCCTGGCTCCATGCCCAGGCAAATGGAGCAATTAGACCTCTCCCCCACAGCATGTGAGCCTGAGGGAGGTCAATTACCAACAGCTGCCGACTGGAGTGACCCTTGCTTCAGAAGAATTGATAGGCGGCAGCGTCAGAAGGAAGGGAGGGGCAGGCCTGGATAAGTGCTGAGTCATGGAGCCACACCCCATGGCCTATATAAAGGATCTGCTTTCTGGCATTTTCTGAGTCAGGCAAAGTTGAACATATCTTGCTGAAGTCACTTTCTGGTCTCCTGCCTGCCTTGAGGACTTTGCTAGGACTTTGGCAGAGCTGCAGAGGCAAGCCTGATTCGGATTTCCCTGACCCGGCCGTCAGCGGAGGAGTGGGACACGACACTCACAAATGAAGCCCTTGGAGGTTTATCTGAGTCCTCAGGGTCACCTGAGTGCTGCAAATGGTTCCTGTAGTCTGCAATTTTCCTCTGGAAATCCATTCCTACTCTCACACCATTCCAAGGGTCTTCATCCCAAATTGTAGAGTTAAAAGTCTGTAGAGATTCTCCGTCATCTAGGAGGCAACTGGCCTTCCTTGTTTTTTTTCTTTTGAAGATGTTTCGCTTCTCCTCCAAGAAGCTTTTTCAGCTCTGACTGGATGGTGGGGAAGGGAAGGATTTATATTCCTTGCGGACAGAGCTGGTCATTCGCATCCTTTTAGAGGGTCCTTGAGGCCACTTGGAGGTTTATCTGTGTCCTCAGGGTCACCTGAGTGGTGCAAATCAGCGGTGATATGCTCCCGGTTCTGACCGGATCTCGCGATCTGGTAGCGATCGTGGCCATTGGTTTGGCGATCCAGTATCAATCACCAAACCACCGGCGACCTCCACCGCCTGGGCGTTATTACTTCTCGGTTTTAACCAGGAAGTCATGTGCTTTTTACCTTCTGCGCATGTGCAAAAGATGTGTTCTGTCCTCCCTCGCCTCCGTCTGAACGATGGCTTAATTAGCCAGCACTATTACCCTTGGCAGCAAAAGAGCGAGCATCTGCCAAGTGACTCCGTTATCTCCCTCGACGCTGATAAGTCACACAGCACTTCAGCTCTTAGTTCAGCAGTTAATTTGCCTGCTACAAAGAGACACAGCAGCTCTCGCTGCCTTTTATATCCTGTGGGGTGTGGCTCCATGACTCAGCACTTCCTAGGCCTGCCCCACCCCTGCTTCTGTTGTTCCCGCCTCTCCTGCCTCCGAAACCTAGGGTCCAGCCAGGCCTGATTGCCATCAGCTGGGTCTGGAGGCGTGGCCTGGGGGGGGAAAAAGTCAGGGGACGGAGGCCTCGTTATCTCTTCCACCTGGCCTGCCTCTGGCTCCTGGAGCTGAGCCAGGGAAGCCGGTGCTCCCGAGGTAAGTCCTGACGGCCCTTCCCCCTCACTTTCCAAGTCACTTTCTGGCAGGAGGGCCGGCTCAGGGGGCGCAGACACAACAAGATGTGTGTGTGCATGTGATGTGCCACGTGTGCAATGCGCCGCACATGTGATGTACCATGCATGCGGCGTGTGGACTTCCATGCCAGTAAGGAAGGTAAGTCGATTTCACCCCTGGTGCAAATGGTTCCTGTAGCCTGCAATTTTTTTCCTCTGGAAATCCATTCCTCCTCCCACATCATCCCAAAGGTACTTCATCCCAAATTATATAACTCAAAGTCTGTAGAGATTCTCAGTCATCCAGGTCACGGTTTTCCCAAAGGTCCTTTTTTTTTTTTCAGGAGGCAAACGGGCTTTCTAGTTTTTTCTTTGGAAAAACAAAAGTCAGAGCTGAAGAAAAACACAGACTTCAGAGGATCATTAGAACTGCAGAAAAAATAATTGCTACCAACCTTCCTTCCATTGAGGACCTGTATACTGCACGAATCAAGAAGAGGGCCGTGAAAATATTTACAGATCCCTCGCATCCTGGACATAAACTGTTTCAACTCCTACCCTCAAAACGACGCTATAGAGCACTGCACACCAGAACAACTAGACACAAGAACAGTTTTTTCCCGAAGGCCATCACTCTGCTACACAAATAATTCTCTCAACACTGTCAGACTATTTACTGAATCTGCACTACTATTAATCGTTTCATAGTTCCCATCACCAATCTCTTTCCACTTATGACTGTATGACTGTAACTTGTTGCTGGCAATCCTTATGATTTATACTGATATATTGATCATCAATTGTGTTGTAAATGTTGTCCCTTGATGAAGGTATCTTTTCTTTTATGTACACTGAGAGCATCTGCACCAAGACAAATTCCTTGTGTGTCCAATCACACTTGGCCAATAAAAATTCTATATAATTCTATCTATATAAGAAGCTTCTTGGACGAGAAGCGAAACATCTTCAAAAGAAAAAAACAAAGTTCAGTTGCCTCCTGAACAAAAAAGTACCTTTGGGACAAGGGCCTCTGGTGGCTCAACAGACTAATGCAGTCTGTTATTAATAGCAGCTGCTTGCAATTACTGCAGGTTCAAGTCCCACCAGGCCCAAGGTTGACTCAGCCTTCCATCCTTTATAAGGTCGGTAAAATGAGGACCCAGATTGTTGGGGGGGGGCAATAAAAGTTGACTTTGTATATAAATATACAAATAGAATGAAGACTATTGCCTTATACAATGTAAGCCGCCCTGAGTCTTCGGAGAAGGGCGGGATATAAATGTAAATTAAAAAAACAAAACAAAACCGTGACCTGGATGGCTGAAAATCTCTACAGACATCTAAAGGACTACATTTTTTTCCTGCATTAATATCCCTCTACTTAAGCATTGAGCAGTGAAGATTTAGGCAGCAAGAAGTAAGAAAATGCACCAGTGAATTTCAAAGGCGCCTTTTATTTATGCTACATAATTGTTTATTGTCTGCCCACATTTTTCAGAGTTTGGGAATCTGCTTCATTGCCTAATTTTTATTCCATCGATAATTGGTCCTGCAGCAAAAATGCCTGCCGTTTTTATTTCTTTTTTTTTTCTTCCCCTGCCAAGTTTTGTTCAGCCTGATGAAAAAGAATTTCCTTTTGGCATTTCCTTCTAAGGCGACGAGGAGAATTTGGGTGAAATGCTCTTGGCTTGGAGAGGTGTGTTGTGTTCCCATATTTCTTGGGTGATGTGGCACAAGAGCTGCTCAGAGTCCCCTTGAACTGCAAGAGTGGAAAGGAGGGAGGAGGAGGAGGAGGAGGAGGTCAATGACTTTGGGGTCCTTTGTGCTTTCTGAGCCTGGTTGTTTAGGAGGAGGAGGAGGAGGAGGAGGAGGAGGAGGAGGAGGAGGAGGAGGAGGAGGAGGAGGAGGAGGAGGAGGAGGAGGAGGAGAAGAAGAAGAAGAAGAAGAAGAAGAAGAAGAAGAAGAAGAAGAAGAAGAAGAAGAAGAAGAAGAAGAAGAAGAAGAAGAAGAAGAAGTAGAATTCAAGGGGGTTTTGTTCTTTCCTTCCCTCTCCTTTTCCTTTCCTTTCCTTTCTTTTCCTTCCCTTCCCTTCCCTTCCCATTCCCCTTGTTCCTTCCTTTTTCTTTTTTTCTTTTCTTTCCTTTTTCTTTCATTTTCCTTCCCTTCCTTTCCTTTTCTTTCCTTTCCTTTCCTTCCTTCCCCTTCCCTTCCTCCTTTCCCTTCCTTTCCTTTCCTTCCTTCCTCCTTCCTTCCTTCCTTTCCTTCCTTCCTCCCTCCTTCCTTCCTTCCTTTCCTTCCTTCCTCCCTCCTTCCTTCCTTCCTTTCCTTTCCTTTCCTTCCTTCCTTCCTTCCTCCCTCCCTCCTTCCTTCCTTCCTTCCTTCCTTCCTTCCTTCCTTCCTCCTTCCTTCCTTCCTTCCTTCCTTCCTTCCTTCCTTCTTTCCTTCCTTCCTTCCCCTTCCCTTTCCTTTCCTTCCCCTTCCCCTTCCTTTCCCTTCTTCCTTCCTTCCCTTCCCTTCCCTTTCTTTTTGAATTATGCATAGTCCCATCTGGGTTGCATTGAACAAGGAAGGATTGCGGCTTTCTTTCCTTCTTTTTTTTTTTAAAAAAAGAATGAACCAGCAACCATTATCTCCTTACCGATCTAAATTGCTACCATTCTCCTTGTCCCTCCTCCTTGACCAAAACCTGATATATATATATCACTATATATATATATATATATATATATTGTGTGGGTGCTGTCCTTAAGAGCAAAAGAAGTTATTAGTGTTCTTCAGTCTTTCCGCTGGTAATATAAACACGTGTCAAATTAAATTTCAACAATAGCGACAGGGTTTTCAAATAACATTAGGGAGGCTGTCGAAAAAGCATATCGTTCATGAATCTAGTAAGAGCTTAATTGCTTTGGGCAAGTAGAATAAATTCACTTAGAAACAGAAAGACGCCATAGGCAGAGAAAGCTGTGGAAATGGTTTTTCTTCAAATCTGGGAAAGTAAAATGAGGGTTGTGCAATAGGAGATGGACCAGGGGTGAAATGCTCCCGGTTCGGACCGGATCACTTGATCCGGTAGCAATGGTGGCGGGTGGTTTATTTATTTATTTTATTTTATTTATTTATTTAATTTTGTCATAACAATATACACAAGCATAACACAAAAAGATTATATAATATATAAACATATATATGAGGAGTAACAAGGAAGTGTAAGCAAGGAAGTGTAAGCATATATACACTCACGAGGTCCACACAGGATGTCACCACCACACATCCACCCAGAAAGCAGACCCAAACCCACACTGATCAGGAAGCACGACCAAGGACCAGAAGCCAGACCGCAGCTGCAACATTAGCCATTTCAAACCCCTCCAATACATACATACAGCAGACAGACACCCATTATGAAGATGTAGCACGACCACAAACACGAAGCCAAACAACAGCAATGCAGCTCACCAGCTCAAATCCCCCTGCAACTCAGACTAATCTGAGCACAACCAAACCCCCACCCACACAGGACACACCCCCAGCCAATCAGAGCACAAAAAACCCTCC